>NC_090870.1:29006503-29021503 GCF_036669935.1 Montipora foliosa | reverse complement strand
CCAATGAAAACGCACGTCTGACTACATAACCAATCAAAATTCGTGTGATGTCACAGCCGTGTTTCCATACTCTCATCTAAACGCAGCTATTGATCAATGAGAGTGCGCGAACTATCCTATAATTATTTTATAAATGTAAATAGAAACTCGTTAGCATTATAACAACATAATTTATATAAGAAAAGCAGTGAGGTTTGTATCAAAGCAAGGCCAACTCCAGCCTCGGTAACTGGGCACAGAACTGTATAATGGCTTTTTTGGGCGGATAAAGTTTGCATGCCATTCGATTTATCTTTACTAGTGAAATCCATTTCAGCATCCAGCTCAGGAACATCCATTTCCGGTTGCTTGCCGTCTTTCGTTCGAGGCTTAGGCTCGGGCACAATTGCGTTTTCTCCATAAAAACACAAATTTGATTGGAACAATAGCTGCCAAGTTACCTCAGATGAAATCTGGGCTGCTGAACTGCATAATTCCCTGCCCCCTATTTGCACATGAGTATCGTGTATTGTTATATGACTCGTTCTTCAAACGATGTCGCTTCAAGAACACAACATATAGTGGCTGGGTATTCTGCAGTTACCAATGAGATACTTAAATGTTGTGAAAGATCAGAAAATAACAATCTCCTACGTTATTGATACTGAACGAAATGATATATGAAATAAATCATATATTGAACGCAATTTTAGCAATTGCGTAGAGAGGCCTGAAAAATTCAGGACCTCGTTCATTGATTGATTCATCACAGGAGCACTTGAATCCACAAATGACCGGCAGCGTCTTACATTTGATTTCAGCCCGAAAATATTGTATTAAAAGACAGAACGGAGAAGAAGATCAAATTAATTGACTTTGGTCTAGCAAAGATAATTCCACCAGGAGAAATCGTCAGAGCTATCTTGGGAACCCCGGAGTTCGTAGGTACTTGTAGTTTTTAATCATGATTCGTTGCAATTGTTGCTTTAAATGTTAGACATAATAATTAGTTGTAGCGTGAAATCACTTTTAAGAAGCTCGATCCTTCCGTGAAATGTTGAAACTCTCCTGTAAGAAAGCTCCGTTTTAAGAGAGGCTGTGATTTTTGGTTTTTAATTATTCTCGTTTTTAATTTTCCTGTTGGGCAATAGTTTAACGTTTTGTCATCCCAAAAGTCGATGGCCGCGATATTTTTAAGGTCTAAAATAAGCGATTCAGTATTTCCAATATTTTTATGGTTTTCATTTTATTTTTTCGATTTTCTCGAGAACCGAATGTAGTTTAGGTATCCTCATTTTTCGTTCAGTTTTTCAATTATTTCCACGCCTTTTTAAAATTTTATTTCTTTTTTCATCACCAAGCACCCGAAGTTATCAATTTTGAGCCCGTAGGAACGCCAACAGATATGTGGTAAGGGATTTGCATTTTTTTAAAGAGTGAAATATTGCATTGACTCCTCGGTATGAAAGTTTAAAATGAAATGTTCACCTTCTTATGATTGTATAGTTTAGGTTTGCCAATAAAAGTCAATTGCTCTGAGTATGCAATGTTTCTTGTAGGTTGTCTCAAACTTTTCCCACAGCTGTATTCGCCAGAAACGTTGCTCGAAACATGGCTTTTTTTTTACATGGCTCAATTTTTATTGTATAACTTCAAGAGAAAATGAGGGGACAGAGATGGAGGCTCAGGGCGTTGTCCGGGATATGTTATGTCCACGAAAGTTATTTTTAGACGAGCGGAAGTCTTTGCTCTAGCGGAAGTCTGTCTTCCGAGACGTCTGCATGCAGTCTTGCCTCGCTTTCGGGTTCTTAGTGAAAAGAGAAAATGACGGCGCACGTGGAAGGCTGATGAATATTTATTTTCTTTCAAACATCGGACCGAGGTTGGCCTGCATGCGGACGTCTCGGAAGACTTCCGCTCGTATAAAAATAATTTTCGTGGACATGACATATCCCAAGGGCTGGACCGGGAGCCTCCCTCTCTGTCTTCTCATTTTCTCTTGATAACTTACAAGACTTTTGTCAGAAAAGTTGAACAAAACGTAGGGCTCGATTCTACCTTCCGTAACGATTTCAAAAATATTCCTTATGAAGGTTTTGGTAACAAGTTTGGCGGGCCCTTATTTGCTGTCAGTGAAATCGTACAAACAGTTCTCTGTAGCTTTTCGACAGAATCGGCTCAAAACTTTGTACAGCTTCGAGGCACAACGTGGTTTCCAAGTGCGTCCTAAAATGCTTGCATCCCCTTCACTGCTCTCGAGCCGCACAACTGCCGCTGCGGTCACTATTTTTCCCTCAGCTGACTCCCTTGCGTGCTTGCATGCGTAACTGAAGCAATAAGCTCGAGCTGCGTAGAAGGGACTGCATGTAGTTTTTGCCAACTTCATTATGTTTATTGCTAAGCTCGGCATACATCCTAGTCGCCGCGCACTAGCTTCACTTAATTCTTTTTTAGGCGCCATTTTTAATATCACTTGCATTACATTCATACAACGCTGTAGGAAAATCTGTCAACTTAAAGAGCAGATCGCCTAAGCGAAAACTACGGCTTTGAATAAATCCGTTTTTCTTTATATTTTTAGGGCAGTGGGAGTGTTGACGTACATCCTGTAAGTATTACCTAATAATCGCTAACTCATTGAGCTGCAGGCTGAATTATCCGCTCTTTTACTTAGTACACTAACTTGTATAATTTGCCCCTAACCTCTAATATTTATTTATGCTGAGATAAATCTATTCATTGCATTCTATGATCCTCGCAGTTATTGGTGAAACATGCACTTATGTCCAGAAATGACCCTAATTAGATGCATCCCCAATTTTGACATCAAACACGAATTGTCGGAGTCCTTGAGTCTAAGTCTTTGTTACTATTTCCAACAATAAGGTAAGGGTAAAGGTTAGCGTTCTTGTGAACTTTGGGAAAAGGCAGCTGATTATTCTTACTCCAAGAGCAGCATCTTGGGGACACTTTGTTGATTGGTTGAACTATATTTTGTCGAAGCCTTTTCATTCCACGTGGTCTCCATGGAAATGGCACGACATACGAGCGATTTAGCATCCCCCTTGACGTGGATGGGCAAACGACGGGTTGCAGTTTATCATATTTTTTTTTTCTCTTTTGCGACGTTTCTCGGTATCTGTTGACGACACGGAAAAAATGATAGCTCAGTTCGAAGAGCAGTGCAGCGCAGTCGCGCGTAAGGACCATTGTTATTCTGAGTAGGCCTTGTTGATTAGGTATTGTTTTATTCGCTTTGGCCTTTTCTTTGTTAATTATTCCGTATCCGGTATATGAAAGACAAGCCGCTTGACCGGTCGCTCTCAACTGGGATGACGAAACCGATGATTGAAATTTGACTTTCAGGTTCCGAGTGTTTTTGATAGTAGCAGTAAATGACTTGGCATTTTGATCACATTATCGTCCAGGTTAAGTGGAGCGTCCCCATTCCTTGGAGATGATAACAATGAAACATTCATCAATGTACAGAGTGTGGAGTATAGGTTTGACGACGAGTACTTTTGTGAAATCAGCGAGCAGGCCAAGGACTTCATATCCCAACTTCTTCTGAAAAATCCAAGGTAAGGATAAGTGCAAGAAGTCGCTTTTAAGTCAGGATGGCATAGTTAACAATTATTCGCCGAAGTGGAGGTGAATAGTGGTGGATATTTACCGAGCCACGAAGTGGCGAGGTAAACATTCACCAATATAGACCACACGAGTTGAATTAAATGCGTGCCAAAAAACTACTTTATTTTTGTAAAATGTGGTCGGAAATTTCAAATCTCGCGCGTCGGCTACTCAAAGGTGAATAGTACTTGGCTAATCGTCTCCGAGTTAGCCAATCAACGCGCGCGGAGAGCACTATTCACTTGTGTTTTATATACTTGACAATTATTCCATGAGTCCGCGTTGGTACGAGATGGTAAATAGCCAACGAAGCGCGTAGCGCCGAATTGGCTATTACCAATCTCGTATCTAACAAGGGCGAATGGAATAATTGTTTAATTAAAATCTCAACCTTCGGTTTTTGGCTCAATTTTTAAGTTTAAGAAACGACCGAAAAGTGATGTGACTTCCGGGGGCCAAAACGTTTATGCTGAGTGGCATTTGCCACATTCATTTCCATATTAAGTCAAACGCAGGCATAATGGCTGGTAACCGAGATCCAGTGAACCAATGAGAAAGCTAGAATTGCATTATCCGAGGTTTTGAATTTAACAAGACGCCTACAAGGGCGTATCCGTGGAATGCGCAAACAGTTAACACAAATTGTCCAGTTACAGTGAACTTCAAGTACAGGTAGACTTCGGAAAATGGCGAAAGATTACTAGAAAGATACATCTGTAATATAACTTAAAGTTTTTTGTTGTAAAAACTCATTACTAATGTTACTAAATTTGCAAATGCAAACAACGAAGCCCTATTAGCAGGTTATCAGGATACGGGATCTTATATTTATTTATTTTTTGGAAGGAGACTTAATTCAAATCCTACAGTTTTACTTGCTTCGTTAACTCCTTTCATCCAAAAATTACAGGATCAGCCTTAAATCATCCGAAAAACTTATTACAAATCACAGTTCAACAACTTATCATCCTGGGCCAGTTGTTCAGAAACTGGGTTTTAAAACGAGTTTTATCCTCTACTCCCAAATGCTGTTCAAGGCTGATATTCAGAAAAACTTTACATTAGAAGAAGTCAATCTTGAAAAACAAAAATAAGCAAAGGAAACTGTGACCAAAAAGTTGAAAACATGAAACAAAAGTTTACGCTAATCCTGGATTAAGCTAATTGGCTTTCGAACAACCGGGCCCTGTAATCGACGTCTGGTTCTGTAATCCTGGTTTAGTTCCTTGCAAACTGTATAAATTTGCCGTGGCGAAGACAAAAAGACAACATCCGTGCTCTATTTCTCTCAATGCGAAAAAATTCCGTAATTGCGTGTTGTATAGTCCAGTCCAAAGTTCTAATTTTACAATTCCATAATCTTGATTTCAGTAACTTGGTACCAAACGCTCCACAATAACTTGAAATCTCGTTAAGAAAAATCCTTAAATCCAGTAGTCCAGTCTGGATTGAGATCGCCAAAACTGTCTCTATCATCGATTCAAAATTCAACAAAAGCTACAAGTAGTAAATAGTTATCAGAAACTACAACAGTTCGTCCTGATTCTACACTCGAGCTGAACAAAAAACCCAAAAAATCCTTGTCATCGTTTTCGAGAGAACAGACAAACAGCCGAAACTGTTCTGTGCCTGGCCCTTACGGCACTGAAAAAGTACCGTACGTTGTACAATAGTACTTGACCGTAGCCCTTGGCCAAGAAACTAATCTTAGCCAAAAGCCCGAGAAGCGATCAGGATACGGGATAATTAGGTAAAAAAATTGTGGGGATACGGGATTTTTAGTCTGGAGGTGGGGGGGGGGGGGGGGGGGGGTTGAATTGAGGAGATACGGGATATTTTTTAAAGTAAGAACGCATTGCGTGTGGTAGTGCAGTAACTTGACAGTGTTTTTTTCCATAACTGTCAACTGAGCGGCGTTTTGTTTTTTCCAGGAGATTCAAGTCCTTGCACAATATGTAGCTCTAATAGTACACGACATTGTTTGGTATCGTAAATCATTACGGTGCCATGGTAGACATCTTTGCTATATACCCTCTAAGAAGACATGTGGTTCAGTAAAATACTAAGCCCAGAACGATTGAAGAAAATAACATGTTGATCATTTACAACTTCTTTTTCACCACAAGCTTAAGCGTGTACTCTGAGCTTCTGACACCTTTCCAAGACCAATGTTACTAAAGTTGTCCCTTTCCAGCGGGGTTAGTATCTGGATGGGGGACGTTAAAATATGCGACTTTTGCTGTCAGGAACATACGCCCAAAAATTCTACTTTAACGCTCAAAAATGCGAACAAAGCAAGGTACAGATTTTGCTAGCCTGCTTTATGCAAAACAAATATTGACGAAAAAGTAAATAAATATTAAGATGTAGTTTTTAAGGAGAGCTGCGAAGGAAGTTTTAGGAAGTGTCGATCGAGAATAAAACAATTTGCCATCAGCAAAAAACATTTCGGGAGATTTTTGTTACGTTCCATCAGAGTTCAATTTTTCTATCGTACTTTTGGTCATACAAGTAAAATCGCAAAATCGGAAGTGACATCGATTTTAGCGGCCGCCTGTGATCAAGTTATACCTTGCGTGTTTACTGACAACCCACGAAACAAAGGATACATCTGTGACAAAATGACGGCATAACACCTGGTTTTTGTTAGTGCGTTTTTTTTTCTTTCAAGTGTTATAAAGTTCGACAAGATCTATGTGTGAATTTAACATAAAGATCACAATCGTTGATGCTAGTCCAAGTGTCAGCTGAAGTTAAGCTCCTCCGAATGAGGTTAGTACTTGGATGGGGGACGGCTGCGAAGTCTTCGTGACGGCGATAGCTAATTCGTTTTTTTTAAACTTGATTTCATTTTTTATCTTGTTTGGCCGTTCAAAGCTATTTTTTTGTTTTCTTTCTACGTCAAAACGGCGAACAAACTGGTTCCCAAGAAATATTGGAGTACGTATTCGTTCTATGCAAAATGCTTCTAATGAAGTATTCGTTGTATGCAAAATAATAATGTTCACAGTGGAACACACAAGTACGAAGCAAGATCTAGAAATAACGTAGAAAATTCTCCTTACCTTTAAAGCTTGCCTTTCTCAAAGAAAAAGCATCTATCCACTTTATCGAATAGTTTAATACTGAAACAATCACGGCGGGCGGAAAGATTCTATTATAAATTTTTGCTTTCACCAAGCTGGCATAAGTGTGTCACGATGGCCGAGTGGTCTAACGCGCTAGCAGAGTAAAATCGTGATGGCTTGGGAAGTATAGGAGTTCTCCTCGGGGCAGGGAAGTTTGATAAAACCGTAGAGAATATAAATCAGTCCACCCGATCGGAGATTAATTCAATATCCGTGGGGTATGCACATTTGTGACTACCAACAAAAAAAAGATCCCAGCCCGGTTTTAAGACGTGGATGCCTTCGGCATTCCACGTAATAATCACAATTATTCCGTGAGCGGGCGTTGGATATGATATGGTAACTAGCCAACGAGGCACGTAGCGCCGAGTTGGCTATAACCAGTCTCATATCCAACAAGCGCGAATGGAATAATTGTTTTATTAAATTCCTTGAACTCCAAAAGTTTAGAAAGTTCGAAATACGAGCGAAAAAAGCGAGCAAATCCGAACGAAATAGAAAAAACTTGATGAGAACTGATGCGATTTTGTGTAAGACCTTGTGGTCAGACAGATGGAGGCTCATCACAAAAACATTTCTTACCTTTTCGCGAACTTCTTAACATCGGAATTGATTGATCGGGATTTTTTTTTTTTTTTAGCTTTATTCAGAGAGAAAGTTCGCTTTCCGGCGAGAAAGACCTTTAGCTTTGCAACGCTCAGCGCAATCATTTCAATGAGCTGATACAAGGAGGGATTACGTTTTTTTTGCAAACGTTGGCCGTGTAGCACTTATTTGAACAGACTTAACTGATTAGAGTGTAATGTGAAGTGCTAGTTTTCTACCCCATATGAACCATGTGAGCGTTAGCCCTACTAATGGAAATGGGCCCACACGCGGACACAGAAAAACTCTGACCAGGGTTGGGAAATGAACCCACGACCTTCGGGTTAGATCACCGCTGCTCTACCGACTGAGCTACAAGGTCAGACGGGAGCAGGCCGTGGAAACTGAAGATCTTAAAGTCACGGCTGATAACTGAGATTGAGTGAACCAATCAGGGCACGAGAAATGCATTAACCGAGGTTGGAAATTTAATAGTGGTTTAACATTAACTGTGCCCCCAATCGTATGTGGGTCTGAGTTCCAGTCTATGTCAGTCTGACTCGAGAGTTTTTCTCTGGGTTCCCCGGGTGTTCCTCCCTCATCAAAATCGACTCCCAGCTGAATGACCTTTGGACCTTTCTGAAAACCACTGACGTGATTGAAATTGGCTTCCCAATAAAAGATTAAATTTTAGATGAAAGGATTCCGGAAAAAGTAGTCCTTAACGAATACAAGGGTAGAATTTTTAGCATCCACTTTTTGATGTATTGATCGATCGAACGATTTGATTTATCGGTCAATTGAACGATTGATAAGGTACCGTGTATTCTCATAGCCAAACCACTCATTCTCCAATTGACTTTTCGTCTTATCTTTGGTTTATTCGTTCATTCAGTCGTCTGAAATCATTTCAATCTTTTTCTTATTCATTTTCAGAAATAGACTTTCCGCAAGAGATTGTTTAAGTCATTCCTGGCTCAAGGTACGTTGTCACACCATGCGTCGTCTCACTGAATCGGCTAAATTCGAAGCTCTCATCTCAAATTGCAAATTGGGATTCAGGATGGATACTCCTGGTAAAATAAGATTCTGTGATGGTAAGACTTTCTCCACCCCTACAAAAATAAAAATACAGGTAGGCCGAAAATGACGTGATGGAATCGATCGACTGCAACGTTACACTCTCATTGCACTGACTGTAGCGTCGGAACTTTCGGCGTTTTATAGGAGCAGGTAGAGCAGCGAGTGCTTGAGTAGTGTTAGCTGCCAAAAACCTAGCCCAACCATCATAATCATTTAGCGTCAGTAAGGTGTACAAATTTTAACACAGGTCAAACAAAGAGCTTAGCGCGAAAGGATTCTCTCTGCATATTTAAATTTAAATACGCAGAGTGTTTCTATTAATGCTAAGAAGGGCGAAGCGTCGTCCATTTCAAATTTTAAAGAAGCTTTCATCTTTAAAATAATTTTTTATTGATATTCTGTCGCAGTTCGTACAATAACACGTTGAATAATGACATAAAAAAATATTTGTGATCGTTTTTTTTTTTCTTAGCCAGACGCAGACGCGTGGAAAAAACGACGAACGACTCTTATCAAGACGGACACATTCAAGGCATTTACTGCAAGGGAGCGATGGAAGGCGAGTTTCGTCACTTTCCTGATATGAATATTCAAATCATTTTGTCTAAGTGATTCTCGTGTGATTGATTCAAAAGTTTAATGGAGGGTGTTCGCTCATGTGACCAGCTTCCATGTTTGCGTACTAAATTCACTCTTCCAAAATGGCCGCTGTTTATTTGTTTCACTTTTCCAACATGGCCGCCGTGACGTCATGTGAAGAGCGAAGACTGCGATATCTAAACAAGTGATGAGAGGTGAACGTCAAGTGCCGAATCCCGAAAAGGGTTAACGATCATTCTGATGCATCCATGGATATCGTCCGTTTGTTAATTGCCTTTTTTTTAAAAGTAACATTTGATTTATCTTTTGACAGACATCTATGAAGAAGGTGGTCGCGTTAAACAGGCTTGGCATTCTGGGCAAAAAGGATTTCTTTGAGGTAAACAATTAGTTTTGGGCAAAGGGGCAAAGTGTGTAGGGAGAACTGATTCAGTCAGTACGACGTATTTAAATCGAAGACGGCAGAGAAAAAGCTCCAACATGGAAGGGCGCGTACGGGATAGCGTGCAATACCACCTTTCTTGTTCTTTTTAACCGTTTTCTTTTGTGCTGTGCCGTCAACGTTGCTTGATTAGGGAGTTTAAGCAAAGACAACAGCTACGACAATGGCAACGCCACAAAGCAGGAATAGTGCTGGTTAAAAGAGAAAAAAATAATCGAGCTGCACTTCAGTGCATTTCTTTTTGCCGTACTCTTTAAAACAACAACGTGAAATGGACATTACTAAACCACGAAACAGCGAATCGAAGCACAAAAACACCATGTTTGACCCCACCATACATTGAATACTAACCGACAAAGGTTGGGTTTTGAGATTAAATGCTCCTAATGTCAATCTTAATCTGAATCCTAATCTTAATCTAAATTAATTAAGAGCAATAACGTTTTAGGCTTAATTAGGCCTACAAGAATATTAAATCTGAAAGTCCAACCTTTGTCGGTTAGTACTGATTCAATGTATGATTGGGTCATACATGGTGTTTCGTAATGGTTTAGTAATGTCAACGTGAAATCACCAAATTTTAGGTTTCGACCACAACGTGAGCATATAATAATGAGCCTCTCATTTGATATTTTTACTTTTAAAAGATCGTTCGTCCAGCTCAGTTTCAGGATAGTCCGCCCGTATTGTACAACCTGAACAAGACAGAATAATCGCGCAATAGTATGATAGCGCAAAGTTCTATTTTGAGTGGCGTTTTTGTAGACGTCGCCCTTGTCATGTCCTTGCTTACCCCATTGAAACCTGAACCGCGGTGGACCGCCTCTATTGGTGAGGGTAAAATCGTTTGGCGTTAGACAGAGTAAAATATATTTTACCTAAAAGTCCCACTCCTATGAGTCAATGGGTTGAATGGGGAGATGGGTGGATGTTAAACTCCCTATTAATTATTACCTAACTCCTAACTCGCTGTACGTTTTGAACGCCAATGATGCGCGGCGCAGTATCTCGGGCATATACGAACCATTTGTCAATCAACTGTGGAAGTGAAATCACTTTCATCCCCAGAGCTCTTTATTTGTTTTGCCATTAATATTGATTGGGGTGAATTAAAGCAGGAGATAGCAACTCCTTTCATCAATGATGCTTCTTCGTGTTGTAAAGAGGTGACGGCGTGAATTTAACCATCATCTTGCTCGAAATCAATCCACCTTGTCCGTGATATGCATTCATCACCCTTCTTCGTGAGCTTCAAAGTGCTTTTCAACTATAACTAAGTTTGTTTTTTTTTACTGCAGAGCGAAGGTTCTGATACATCGGATAGCGAGTCAGATCAGCCAGATGAAACTTATGCTCGAAGGAAGTCTCCATCAACGAATTCAAAGTTGCTTCAAGACAGCACAAGTGATGCAAAATGACCGATGAGGAGATTCACTAACGTGTCATAACCAAGAAGCAGCTTGTTGTGGATGCAACTGTGACGCGTTGCCCAGTATTAAGTGATCAAAAGGTCCGTTCGAAAATTCAGCTCGCGAAACCGAGTGGTTTTTCCGTTCCACTTAATTTCTATCGTTTGATATATAATTTGCTACAAACAAACCTGGTATTTTTCATGTATCAATCAACTTTTCAGACTTAAGATCAGAGTTCAGGATTTTCTATTAACACAAAAATATTTCCCCGGAGGAGAAACGTTTTAAAAAAAGTTAAGGTTCCTTTAAATTAAACCAGAAACCCATAAGGGTTGAAACGTGTAACGGCCCCTTGTGTGCTGGGAAACAAGCTTCTGAATATTTAATTTGCTAAGTACCATATTTGGAACAACAAGAGCTAGGGGTTTCCAAATATGGTACTTAGCACTGAAACATTCAACCAATCAGTTCGCACTGAATATTCGGAAGCTGTGAACGCGCGTTACACGTTTCAACTCTTATGGGTTTCTGATTAAACGGATTCGATATTTTGACATAGATACGCTATTTTTCACGCTTTCAACAACGTTCAACGGCTTCGTCGAACTCTCCAAAGTATTGAACTATTGCGTGATATTTGTTGAAGCAAATGTTAAAACTTTTGAAACGGGCCCGTAGACTTTTGAATAACTTACTCCTGGTTCAAGGCCAGAATTTACTTGCGCGGGGGGGGGTGCCTTTGGTCACCGCTATGGCACCAATGACCTTCCAACGAAAATGTTAGGACCACATGTATTTAATTTACGTTAGAAAAGAGATTTGATGTAGATCTCCAATTAAGAAAACAGCTTAAAAATGAATTTTAAATGGCGTAAAACAATGAAACTAACGGAATAAAAACCCACAAATTTACAGTAATTAGAATCAAGCGCTTTTCCTCCTGTCCAAAAAACCTGTCCAAAAAACCCTAACCCTAAATAAACGAAAAAATGGAAGGAATTAGAACAAAATTAATATTTCGTTCTTTATGTGGAGGACATCTCTATATACAGGTTTGTTAACTGAATCGAGCTTCGACTGCCACTGACAAAACGTACTACGATTTATCGCAGAAGTGACCAGGCGCCATGATTAGTTTACCGAAACAAAGATTTTACCTAAAAGTAGAGTACGGTTTCTAAATAATAATAATAATAATAATAATAATAATAATAATAATAATAATAATAATAATAATAATAATAATAATAATAACAATAACAATAACAATAACAACAATAATAATAATAATAATAATTAATAATTAATAATCCAAAGATAAAAATAAATATCTTAAGTTACAAACTAATAGCAGTATAAATTGTTTAAAAAGCTCTCATGTTTCGTATCTGTTTACACGTTTCATTAAAACCTATATTGAAATATCAAACGATTAATAAAAGACGAGTTAAACCTCTCTGTGACGGCCTTAGGATGAGTAAAATATACTTTTATTAAGGAATATTGTGTAGATTTATTGTATTCTGTCAGTATAGTTTGCAGAGGCGTATGATAAGCTTTTCTAAAACTTTGACGGTCCGATCTTTCTAATAATTCATTGATATTCAGTTTCTTGGATGTATATTTTCGTTTTTAACATCTATCTAAGAAATGTTGTGCATCATGGGAGCTGATGACGCCCCATAAACCGACAGGCCGTATAAGGCTGTCTAAATGAACGACATCAAGGTTACCACTGCATTACGCGTTGACAGACATTTTGAATAAAGATTTTCGCCATTAAAAAAGTCGGCAAAAAGCTTAAGTAATATATGATGTCCTCTTTTGATCTCAGGTACTAAGGTTTCTGTCTTCTTCTGATGTTGCTCTTGTGTTATCTGCTTTTTTTCTTTGTATGCTGTGATTTGGTTTTTTTTTTTTTTTTTTTTGAGGGCCAACTTTGCATTGTTGCCGTTAAAGTAAAACTGAAGGGTCCTTTAACTTGTGCATACAACAAATCAACGGCTGGTTGTAAAGGGAACATGCCCGGGGGGTGGGGGGGACTCCCATATGGAACAGACGGGGATGCTCGTCGGAAATTTTGAATTTAACCCCTAAAGGAGACCATCTGGGCGGGGCTCAAGCTTTTTGTGACCCCCAAAGGAGACCAGTCTGGGCGTGGCTCAAGCAAATTTTGACCTTGGCGGCTTAAAGTATTGGTGCATTGCCTGGAACACCCTGAGCGAAACCAAAATCCAAAATTCACACCCCTAAACGAGACGACGAGCATCCCCATCTGTTTCATATGGGAGTCCCCCTTTCCCCCCGTGGGGAACATGAAACATTCTTATTGCGATCAACTCATAAACATGCAAAACCATGTCACGGGTAGTTGCATTGTTGGGGATTGTTAATACTCTCAACATTTCCGAATTCTGATTTTCTTACCAGAAGAGTTTTCTACACAGATTTTTCACTCGATGTATTTATCAATGATAATACACCGTTTCAGTTCCTTCATACGGTCAGATTTTAACAATTCCTGTTAACTTTCTTATTATTTATATTTGCGATAACATAATCCAGATCATCCAAGTCAGTACGGCATTGACATTAAACCACGCAACAGCGCTGGTTATTAATTACTTTATTCACGACTAACAAAATTCATCCCTTGCAGTATGTTACATTTTCAAAACAGTGGCCACATTGCTGTAAAAATTGACCTTGCGTTTCCTTTAGTTTCTGTTTTTAGCCCCTTCCAGGCTCTAAGTGGGCCGGGACGAGCAAAATTGCGAGGCGAGAAAAAGTTTAGTCTTTACTCAACTTTTCCTCGACTCGCAATTTTGCTCGTTCCGACCCACTTCGAGCCTGGAACAGGGTATTTCTGTTTCCACTGATACATCACAGTGTCCGTCGTGATCAAACCGTCTACTCCTTACATTTCCATTGACACCAAACTATGCAAGGCCTTTTCATATTTAGTACTGATAAAGTGATCTGTTCTCTCCCCGCTTCAACATCAATTGCCTTATGCTGGCTACAGCAGGAGCTTGCCTCTCCCATACAAGCCCTATGAGTCAACCTTTGTGCGTATCTTTCTGTTTTATATCGCCACTAGTTCTTCGGCTCGGCAAGCTCTGTTTAGAATGTCCAATCAGAATAACGTTATTGTCGAGCGAAGAGAAAAATAGTAATCTATTCAACAACACTCCCATTCATGCTCAATTCAATTAAGGAATGGGGTGAAATATCAATCACCGGTCGTTCTTCCGGACCAGTGTTCCTCTGGAAACTGAGCAAGAAGGGAGAGCACCTCAACGAAAGCGTATTTATAACCCTCCTGTAGTGTCATGCACGTGTTTTATGCACGCCTAGCCAATAACATGCTGGTTTTCCGTGTTATTTAATTTTGGCATATCATTAGGAGTGTTGTGAATAGGAAAAACGACGAAAGTTAATGTAAATGTGAGTCTCCTGCTGAAGGGTTACTTCTAAAAATAGAAGGATACGCGCAAAGGTTGACTCAAGGGTACAGTGCATAGGGAGGCGGCTCCTCGTGGGCTTCTGGCTAAAGCTGCTCTGTTAGTAAACGGCTGTTCCTCTACCTGGGCCCTGGACACATCGAATTCTGTGTACAACTATAGCTGTAGTGTCAACGCTTACTAGTATAGTCCTAATAGTCCTTATCGAAGGAGTCTTTATAGTTTAATTATTAAGGATATAATTATGAGGGCAGGTCTTGCCCGGCAGTTATTTCGAGAATGTGAGTTTTGTTGTCGCAACTTCCTGTACGGTAGTTCTCTTCTCAACTACCTGGGTCAAACGGTCGGAGGTTAATATTATCAAGGGTATTCGACCTCCCTGGTAGGCCCATTATACTTGAGCTATGTGTCGACTCTAGAAAGTGCTCAAGGGCAGTATATCAAATGTGGGTGTTTTATTGGAAGTTGCAGCAATCTGGACGATTAAGAAAGGTTATAATTGCTTTAAAACGTCCTACATTTAGCCGGTTCCTATTCACATAGAGGTGGAGGACCCAGGGTAGGTGAGGTACCCCACCTCGGTAGTGTAACCAATCTCTCTATACAATGTCTTTTTTTTTTCTTGATCCTGTTCACATGAGATGTGCATGGGGTACCTCACCGAGGCGGATTGCTGA
>NC_090870.1:28999003-29001503 GCF_036669935.1 Montipora foliosa | reverse complement strand
GGAAAAAATTAAAACATTAAAACACTACAGAACTGTTTCGAAAGGGCCTGATGGTCATCTCTCGTCAGGTGCATAAAAAAAAAGCCTGGCTAACGTTCCTTTTATAAGTTGATGGTTCAAGCATTCCTTATCAAATATTTGGTTGCGTGCCGGCACGCACTCGCCAGTTCGTTCCTTTTGTTCAGGGTGCCTGCTCCCGGTTTACAGATGATGAAAAATTTTTCCGTTATGCAAAGATTACATCTCTTTGTTACGTTTGAATAAGGTCTGGCGCGAGCCAGTACTTTCCAGGTTATAGCAAATTCCGTTTTGCTGTCCTTTAGGGACCAGATGTGTTTACTCAACTCCGTTGCGTTCCTTTTGTTCTTATTTCTAAATGAAGCCGTGTGGTTTCGGAATCTTTAGAAATTGGGAATCTTTCTTTTCATCATCTGTAAACCGGGAGCAGGCACCCTGAACAAAAGGAACGAACTGGCGAGTGCGTGCCGGCACGCAACCAAATATTTGATAAGGAATGCTTGAACCATCACCTTATAAAAGGAACGTTAGCCAGGCAGTGTTTTGTGCACCTGACGAGAGATGACCATCAGGCCCTTTCGAAACAGTTCTGTAGTGTTTTAATGTTTTAATTTTTTCCTTTCCTACGCAAGTAATTATAAAGCTCCACGATTGTAGAGCACTCTTCGACTCAAAGATAAGGTTTTCACTTTTCTATACATATATATATATATATATATATATATATATATATATATATATAAGTAGACAGGAAATCGACTTGTCTGCATAGAGTGCTCGATATCGTTAGATAGAACAGAAATAAATGATTTGGTGTTTTAACTTTTCAAGATTTTTAACTTTTACTCTATTTTAAAAAAAAAATTAACTGACGAAGGCCGAAGGGCCGAAACGTTTTTATTAAATTTCCTGGACCTTCGAGAAGTTTTGTCTTCCTCTCCAGTTTATATGCAACTAAACGAAATCACGTTTTTAGATTTGCAACCAAGATGTTGCCTAATAGTGTAATAACGATCTGTACGAGCGCTGTAAAAATCTTATCCTCCTTTAAAAAGTTCTTACATAAATCACGATTTATTTGGCCACTTGCAAGAAGTGTAAGGTTCAGTATGTGGGTTCAACATCCAATGAATTCAAGGTCAGGTTTCGGAATCACAAATCGGCTATGCTTACTAACAAGACTACGTGCGAATTAGCCGTGCATTTCAATAGGGTTGAACACCAGATGTCTGACTTTGAATTCATTGTTATCGAAAAAATTGTTAATGAATGTGAAGATCACATTGATAGGCGTTTACTCACAAGGGAAGCTTTTTGGTGCTCCTAACGATCAGAGTTCAACTCTAAGAATAGAATTAGATTTAGCCAATAAGTTTTATTTTTTAGCCATGCATTTTTAGCCATTTTTTAGCCATTTTCATTTATTATCTTTCCCAAAACATTTTTTCCATTAAATTCTTCATAACTTTAGATATAATACTTTTTAATCTTTTACTGTGATGGTTAGCTCCCATAATTAACTCTATATTGTTCACTTCATTGTTTCACTATTGTGTAAGTGGTTTTTCTGTCTATAAGCTGGCCTATTTTGTCACCTACTCATTAGCGCTTGTTTGTAAATTTCGTGTAATTAAGCAATCTGTTTATTTCGTCACTGTCACTTCTTCACATATATAAGATCTTGAAACCGACTCAGTTCCTGCCAAGTATTTTTTAGTTTTTAGCTTATTGTGAACACTGAGGAAGCCCGAAGGGCGAAACGTTTGTTCTTTACATTAAACATGGACCTGTGAGTAGTTTGCTTTTGACTCCATGTTTCATTCAACCTATTTATCACCACGTGAAGTCAAGGCATCGTGTATCCTTCTTTGGATCCTGCTCGCAAGTGGCATTCTTCGTTGGCGACGCAGCATTTTACATTCTACCTGCTATATATATATATATATATATACCGGAAGTAAATTGTTTTATCAACTGAAGACTTGACTAGGCATTTTATTAATATATATACTTTCGTACTACACGATGGTGTAGCATCTTCAGGTAAAGTAGCCAAATGGTAGATAACAAAAGTACGCTGATTATGACTAAAATTTTAAGATGCGGTCACTACGGATACAACGCTGTCAGAGTGCTCAATAGAATTACTAGAGCGAGGACTAGGCGAGGCGAGAACTAGGACTAGGGCGAGAAGTTAGTGCATGGACCAAGGACGGACAACTCTCATGGCATTTTTCTTGGTAGCAAAACCTTCTATGCCCTGAGCGGGATTTGAACCGACTTTCCCTTGATTATCGGTCGGGTGTGATCCTCACTACACTATTAGAGCAACTGCACTGGTTATCTGGCTAATTTAGATATTTTGGTATTCTGGGTAGAACGTATTTCGTAGAGTGCTCAACTCATTTGAATGAAGAGCATTGAATATAACTTCGCAGGAGTTGAGGCTTTATGAGTAATCATCGTGTATTGCGACAGTGCT
>NC_090870.1:28989003-28994003 GCF_036669935.1 Montipora foliosa | reverse complement strand
AACGCTAAGCTTGGCCTAACGTAAACGCGAGAATAAATCTACTGATTAACTATTTAAAAGCGTTCTTCTCCTACTCTGTGGGCCGGTTGACCCCTAACCTTCCGCTTAATATTCCACCGGAAAAAAAAAGAAAGACACATTTTGAACCGCAGTCAGTGTAATGACTCCAAGCAGAAACCCACAATCCATGAACTTCTGCTCCATTCTTCATTTCGTTTATTCAGGCGTCCATTTATTTATGTTACCATTCTTTCGCCTTTTAATCTGAGCGATAGACTTTCCTCAAGAAATTGTTTAAGGCATTGTTTAATAAATCTCTTATCAGATCGTTTTATTACGCTACAATTCAGGCTGCTCCAATTCTACGTATTCACGAATTTCTAGTCTCTAAAATTGAAAAAAATAACCATCTATTTCAACATGAAAAAGTCTTATTTCAAGAAAAAGGCAAGGTTCTTCTATACACGTGACTTCTTCCCGAAGCTTAAATGATTTCAACATTTGACCAACATTCCGGTTCAACAGATGTTGAACTGATGTTCCCGCAAATGTTGGACGCAGAAAAAAGTGGTGCGGAGGCCGTTCAAACGGTTCCAACATTGCGTCAACAAACAACATGATCTCCTCTCTACATTGACGATTATCGTTAATTCCTAATTTGCATTGAATTAACTGTAATAGTTAATTTAGGATACTGTGTCCCAGGACTTGTGGTAGCAGAGAAAATAAGGAAATAAAAAATCATATCCGTGGAGTGGATTTGAACACGAAGCTTGTATTCTATAGAAACCGCTTGTTTTCGTTTCACCACTGAAGATCAAGACACCGCGCCCTCTAAAACACATTTATTTAAGTCTCTCATAAAATATCGCTGCTGAAAAAGTATTAGGCCTAACCGCCTAAGCTAGATTAATAATTTAAGCCTAAGCTTTGATTTTAAAATGTTGAGCTTTGTCGTCAAGTTTGGAGACCGACATTTTGCAGTGTTTAATGTTGTTTGTTGCCGAGTGATAATACAACATTATCAAATAGTGCTTAAAATATTGTCCCTGAGCAGCTAGCGGTGTGTTGGTCAAGTGTTTGGGTGACAGATTAATAATGAACATTCCCAGGTTCGAGTCCTACGTCCATACACTTGGGCTGTCTTTTAAAAAATATATGGCCATTTCCCGTAATCCATATCAGCTTTCAGTCTTCTAAATTAATGATAATAGCTAATTCAGAGCAAATTAAGAATTAACGATAATCGTAAATTCAAGGTAGAGAATTGGTTGCAACAAAAGAACCAACACTTTCGCGAAATTTGATTGCGAGGAACTAAGAACTAGAAACCAGTCTCTCTGGTCAAGATAAACCACACCATGTTGACTTTTAAGGCCTGATGTGAGCATAAGTGTGTTCTACAATTGTTATGTTCTACAAAAATTGAATCGATGATGAATGAAAGTTTAAACCGATTTAAACTTGATTCAATACGCTTTCAACAAGCTTTCAACATTTTTTTGCGTTTTCAACAATGTTGGACTACCTGTTCAAACGCACCGAACATTTCGTTCAATTAAAGTGTTGGATGCGTATCGAAGCAAAGATTTAAACCGTTTAAACGGGCCTATATAAATGTGAATGTATGCTTAATCCAATAAATTAACATAACGAACTGCCATAAAGAATTTATCGCACAAGTGACCAGCTTCCATATTGGTTCACCAAAACAAACATTTTGTCTTAAAGTAGAATGCAGCCCCTGAATGAACGGCATCAAGGTTAACTCTGCATTCTGCGTTGACATCAATGTCACATATGACATTTTAAAGGAGCATTTTGTCGTTAAATGTCAGTAAACTCAATCCATGCTCTGCTCTTTCACTCTTCTTTCGGATCTCGTGTTATAAGTGACTGTCGCTTTTCAAGGGCACCCAATGGGCAAATTAAGCCAAAGGCTTTGAGCTCCTTGTAATGTTTAAAGACTGTCTAAAGAGATGTTCAATTTATCACCTAGAAGAATTTGATCTGTTCGGGTATCTTAGCTGAAAATTAAAGGGTCCGAAATTTTTAGGGAACGATCTCTTCATTTCAGAAATTTCTAACAGAACGTTACTCTCTAACGTCCAACCGAACCATTTGCTCACCCGAAACAGCTAAGTTTAACTTTTTTAAGTGCCAAAAAGTGCAAAAATACCCCTTCTGAAAACGTAAGGGACTACTTTTCCACTTTTCCCCGGATGCGAATCTTTTAGGTGATATTTGAGTAAAGATATATGTAGCTGTTTGCCAAAGCAGAACCGAAATTCTTAAAACAGTTTGACTCTCCGAACATATATTTCACCAAAGGTTATCGTTGGGTGCCCCTGGCTTTCGCAATCTGCTTTCAGATTGATTTCGTTCTTGAGGGCCAACTTTATATTCGATCGACTGAAAATGATGAAAAATCTCGGGGCCAATGCCCCCTTCCCCCCTCCCCCCCGCCCCCCCCTTCCCGGCCCTCTTCGAAAAAAAGAAGCCAATAATGAAACACTGATTACAAACGACATACGATTTATTGAAAAGATCGTTAATAATAAAAAAAAAAATGCAGAAAATGCAAACTGAATTTTACACTTCGCAAGCTGATGGAGAGATAACCCTTACATTGCCTCTCATTCCTACTTTGAAATCAGACCATTTCTTGACGTTACCCTTCCCCACATGGCACGATTTCGACATTTCCAAGATTTCAATCGGAGAGAGAACTCTGTTCCAAATATTGAGGCCCGTCAGTTCTCCAAGGAAATGTTGACTTGGGTCAAAACCGCCACCAAACGAATCTTGTTCTTGGCCGACAATGAGGATTCCGTTGGTCTTTGTTTCATTACCACACTTCAACTGATCCTTTGTTACTTCAACTGAGACCCACGGGCTTCCTCGCTACCATCTTTGTAAACTTTCCAAGAGCCATTCGTGTTCTCCCATGTGGTACAAACATGATGCCAGATACCGTAATCAACAGATACACCACTATTTCTGCGTAGGAGATAAAAAAAGATGCAACTGAATTTTACAAGTGGAACAGTTTTTGGTTGTGTGTAGAAAGGAATCTACCTATTTCTTCATTTATGGGTCGAAATTGCCATTGCTCACATGGCATCCATTTTAAATTGTGGCTGAGTTACCGAGGCTATAAATGGAAGTGAGCCTGCCAAGGACCTTCTCTGATCGATACAAATCTCTACCTTTCTCACGCAAATGTTGACTTGTTAACACTGCCGCGAACAACATGATTTACGTTATGAAAATGGGTGAGTTTATTCGCTACATTCAAAGGCTACAGCACTGTGTTTTCTCAGTTGACTTGTAACCCGGCACTTACCCATTTTGCCCTCGCGCGCACAAATTTCTCTGACCCATGGCTGGGGAACCACACCTTCTCCACTGTGGTATTTTCTTGTGATCACCCACTAACGTTGAAAGACGCTAAAAGAGTCCTTATTTTATTCTTTTGTTAAAATTCGAGATATTCCTTTGGGTGGTGAAATACGCACTATTCCAGAGCTAATCATAACCATTACATTTTCTCAAATTTGATTGGCCCATTAACTGCTTTATTTTTCACTAATTATTATGTAGGGGGGTAATTGGACAGTGAAATTAGACAGTTGGCTGTTATCGGAAACCTGTAATAGGACAGTTACATCAGCCAATCATATTAAGTGCTCTCAGCTTAATCCACCAATCACAGAATTTATCACAATAACCATAGCAACAATCACCTACTCTACCAAACTGGAGATTTCCAAAATGGACTAATTTGTAACACTAGACAGTGAAAAAGGAATGCATTTTGTTTCCTCGGAAATTGTAATTGTTATGATTAATTGGTAACAGGACAATTCATTCTGTAATCATACTCCTGATTAAACAAATCGGTCTCCCGTTAAGCTGTCGTCCGATTTTGTTAATCATTCGTATGATTACAGACCGAAATGGACTCCACTTAGTCCTATTACCATCATTAATCAAAATGGTCGCTAATCGAATGGACCCTGTTCGCAGTCTATCCCGATTTTGATATTGCGACATTGTGAGGATCGGTTTGTTGTTTTTGTTTGTTTCTTTTCACTGCCGCAAAATTGCTCCAAAACCAAGCAAACTTGAACACGAAACAACCTCTACTGGGCATCGAGGGAACTGAAATGCCGACTTAACTTCAATAAACTCTGTTGCCTGTTATCATACATTCAACCCTCTCAGTAGTTTCTTAATATTACTTGAATTTACATTTTTTTTCTTCCTTACACTGGTTTGTCGTTGATGGTAGGATGAATTGCTGACATCCTGTTTACCAGGATTTCGTTGAAGTTCTTTGATGAGCTGTAAGTCACGACGGTCAGATCGTTGACTGTTTTTTTCAGAGGTATGCACTCGAAAGCAAATCGTAAAAGCGCTGGTTACTTGCAGACCATGATGGATAACGTAATCATCGATTCCAAAGTTTGTAAAATAAAGGTCGCACTACCTCGTAAGCAAACCTGTTGAGACATAACAGAAAGCATTTTCATACAGCTTGTAGATTCATCCATCTCCACGCCACCTACTCGCCCCGTTATGTTTCTAAGGCGTTTCTCTTAACAAAGTACCACTACCTACTGTATTGTATAGCGCAAGTTAGATCAGATAGTCCAAGCCGTCTTTCAAACTGTGACAAAAATTCCAAATCATAGGATAACACAATTTCTAATCTTGGGTATCATGTGCATAGGGTAAGGTTTAGCAAGTTTTCGTTTTTTGTTCGTCTGCTTTTTCAGCGGCATTTTGAATTACATCAAGGGTGCATGTGTATCTCGGTTTTGATACGTGATATGCGCAAATGACGATCGCTCACTTCTTGATTGATTTGCAACAACACGCTGATTTTTGGCAAGAGATATTTTTTATTAGTAATCTCTCAGACATTTTCAACAATTCCCAGATTTTTACAAATTTAGTTTTTGTGACGTCGTCACCTCTTTACTCCAAACTCTTCA
>NC_090870.1:28956503-28964003 GCF_036669935.1 Montipora foliosa | reverse complement strand
TTTAATGTGGCACGGCGTCGCAAAAAGGGTTAGCACTGTGCCTACATCCAAGAGTAGGTTTTTCATTCCCTTAAGACTTTCGTTTGAACTTCCTTGAATGCGTACAAAAGGAAGTGTTACAAAGTATACTTCACATAATGGTGCATATTTCATTTCAATTAAAACTATCGCTTTCCACTTGCTGTACAATTTTTAAAAGGATGTTCATTAAAAATTCAAACCTTTTGAAAATAAAACGCTTTAATGCAGGCATTTCGATATCATTTATATGTGAATGCTATATTATAATGCGAATGCAATACAGAAAGAATCTTAACCACGCAAGATTTAAATTGGGTACGACAATGGACTAGTTGATTTGGCATATTAATCTCGTTCAAAGGATGCTAGTAATTGTAATACATTGCAACAATTCTTTTGGGTTCTGACCTTTGGTCCAACGATTAACTCCAAGGGAGGGTTAATTTCAAAACGTTTTGACAATGGTAAATACGATAAGTATGAAATACGTTGAACTAGGCCAAAGATCCCTCTCAGTTCTTTTGTTTAGCCAGTGCAACAGCACCTGAGTCACCGATTCCATTGAAAGTCAAATTCAAGGTTGTCAGCGTTGAATTGATTTCCACTGCTTTAGCCAGTGCAGCAGCACCTGAGTCCCCGATTTTATTGAGAAAGAAATTCAAGGTTGTCAGTGTTGCCCGGATTTGGACTGCATTAACCGTGAAGCAACACCTGAGTCACCGATTTGATTGCAAGTCAAATCCAAGGTTGTCAGCGTTGAATTGATTTCCACTGCTTTAGCCAGTGCAGCACCACCTGAGTCACCGATGCTATTGAAAATCAAACTCAAGGTTGTCAGCGTTGAATTGATTTCCACTGCTTTAGCCAGTGAGGGAGCACCTGAGTCACCGATGTTATTCTCAACCACATACAACTTTGTCAGGGTTGAATTGATTTTCACTGCTTTAGCCAGCGCAGCAGCACCTGAGTCACCGATGTTATTCTCATCCAGACACAACTTTGTCAGCGTTGAATTGATTTCCACTGCTTTAGCCAGTGCAGCAGCACCTGAGTCACCGATTTTATTGAAAGACAAATCCAAGGTTGTCAGCGTTGAATTGATTTCCACTGCTTTAGCCAGTGCAGCAGCACCTGAGTAACCGATTCCACTAACAGACAAACTCAAGGTTGTCAGCATTGAATTGATTTCCACTGCCTTAGCTAGTGCAGCAGCACCTGAGTTACCGATTCCACTGACAGACAAACTCAAGGTTGTCAGCGTTGAATTGATTTCCACTGCTTTAGCCAGTGCAGCAGCACCTGAGTCACCGATTGTATAGCCAAACAAATGCAACTCTGTCAGCGTTGAATTGATTTCCACTGCTTTAGCCAGTGCAGCAGCACCTGAGTCACCGAATCCACTGGGAAACAAATGCAACTTTGTCACCGTTGAGTTTGTTGCCATTGCGTCGGCCAGTATAGCAACGAGACTGTTACCTATCCACCACCGTTTACACAAAATATGCTGAATTTCAAGAAGTGAACCAAGAAAACGCGCCAATTCTTTTCCAAAGGTACCCTGTTCTTTTTCACATTCCTTAATACAATTCAGTGCAGTGCATAAATAGCCACCACCTTCCCTCTCTTCATTTAATTGGTTGATTTGACTTGCTATACTTGCCATAAGTGCCATGGCTTTTGCCTCGCACCGTTGAGCCAAGATACCACAGGTAATCATCAGCACTTGTTGAAACTCCTTAAAATATCTTGTGTCAGCAACTAAGCCATGAGGACTAATTTCCTCATCGACAAGCTGGCAACTGAGATAAATTGCAGCGAAGAACTCCTGAAAGCTCTTGTGTAAAACCCATAGCACCAGCTCGGTCTTTGTTTGCTGCGTCCAGACTGAGCCGACAGAAATCCCAATTCAGGTATTAAGTTGCTGGTACCATTTCGGAATACACCTTCGTCGAAATACATCTCATCGTTGAGCAAGCCACTCAACGCTTTAGAACCAAGATGCTTTAATTCAGCGTGGTATAATTGTGTTAGGTCTTCGTCCGTTTTTGGTAATTCTTTCTTTTTCCTATACCTTCTCAACACACACTGCACTATTTCCTGGTAAAGCAGTTCTACCTTTCGGCAAATCTCCTTGGAAGTACTCACAAAGGAGGAAAAGAAGAGCTGTATTTAATGGATTTGCAGTTAGTCCGCTCATGATTGCGTCTGTGCCCAGCTTGTCCAAGAGCTTTTTCGCCAGATGCTCCTCGGCTTTGAAATATCTTCGGATAAAACCTTGAGCAGCATCTGTGGTAAATCCTTCGACCTCTAGCAGGGTGTCACAGCATTCCCGTAGTTTCATCCCAGCTTCGTGGCGAGCTGTAACCACTAAGTAACATTTTGGAAGAATTCTCTCTTTAATGATTTCTTTATAGACTGGTAAATAATGTCTTGGCAGCTCATCCAAACCGTCAAGAACCGGCAAAACCTTTGACTGATAGTTCTGAACGAACTTGAAAAACTTCTCCTTTTGTTCCTTCTTCATGTCTCGTGGTAAAAGCTGGTCATCGATAGCCTCCCATAAGTCAGAGTTAATTTCTCTACATTTCAACAACAGCAACACTTGGACATCAGGAAACGAGTCTTCAGCTTTACAGTTCTTGGCCCAGTCGTAAGCAACCTTGTTACAATAGGTTGTCTTTCCCATGCCTGGCTGTCCTTCAATCAAAACCTTTCTGGGTTGTGAACATTCCTCATGTGCTTTGAAAATTTCCAACATGTCGACAGTGGAGTCAGTCTTTATCCCTCGTTCTTTTTTCCTGCTGACCATTTTAAGCCTGGTAAAAATGTTGTCAAGATGGAATAACTCTTCGTTCCACGGGAATGGCTTGAGCCACCCTTCGTGTTTCTGGTACAGTCGTCGAATATCGTCGATGAAGTCTGCCGGTGGCCCATAAGCATCTGCAAGAGAGAAAGTCATTAATTTACAATAAAAGTGCCGATGTTCTCCCAGCGTCAAATACTTGAGAATGGCACTTACACCTTAGTTGTGTTAAGGTCGACTGTACTTATAATTGATGGTGAAATATGTGAGAGTCATATATAAATTGAACTTCGTGACCGTTCAGGCCTGAATTTTTTGAAGGTCTTCTTTGCTTCTTTGCAAGTCGGCCTACAAATCCAGTGATCATTTTCGCTTCCAGTCAGTCCAAAAAATATTCAATTAGTATAGGAAATGCTATGAACTTGCTCTTGCACAGGAGAGCACGTTTTGGCTCAGGTCCCGAGTCGGAAATCAATGAGAATTCAACAAATTTGGTCAATTTATCACTTTTTTTAGACATGCTAATTGCAAGATGATGATAGAGTAACAGCAAAGCATCTTTGCTGAACAGAGCAGAGTTGGCTGATTCAATGCTTTCACCATTGCCAGAAGCGAAGCTCCTTCATCGCCAGCAACTTTCCTTTGATGTATGAATAGACTTGGGGTAAAACAGGACTTATACTGAATTTTGCTGGACAAAATTGCAAGCTGACGAGACACAAGATATAAGGCAAAACCCTTCCTTGTAAGGATCACATGAAGCAAGAATAGAAACGTGGGCTTACCTTGAGCAATAGCACAAAGAAAGAAGAGGCTTGACCTGGCTCTGCACATGCTTATATTCGATCACAATTTCATTTGCATAACAATGCACCTTTGATACAAAGGTGAATTGCGCATGTGCAAGGAGGTATGCATTACAGTCAACTCCCGCCTTGCGGATACCTCGCTATTACGGACAGCAGCTAAATCCCCGGCGAAGGTTACAGACGTTTGACTGAAATTAACTCCCTCTATTACGGACTTACGGACACTTTATTCGGTCCCACCGTCACAATTTTATTGTTTTCTCTCTCGTTATAGCGGACATCGAGCAGCATCTTGGAATATTTCCATACATATCAAGTTCATTTTTTCGGCTTTTTTTATTCATAGAGGGGAGTTTAAGGTTGCTAATGAATTAAGTCTTCTCGGCGACAAAGTGGAGGAAGTTGCAATTCAAAGGATAAGTACACAGAGCCGATTGGAATGATCTTTTAAGGCAAGTGTAGATTACTGTACTTCAGTACGGTAGGAAACCAAAACGACGTATGTGTGGGCATTGCTGCAACATACGATGATTGTTTTTTTACGTACTTAGTACTGTACACAAAGGGTAAGTAACTCCTGTTCTGTTAAGTTCTGTTCTGTTTGTAAATAAAGTTTTGACGCTCTTTACGTGCAACGGGTCTGAAAAAGGTACTGGAGTTAATGAAAATGAACACACATGTGACCCCCTTCTGTAAATATGGTTTAAAATAAAAATCGTCTCGCACCCCGCTATTACGGACTCTTGCTATTACGGACAGCAAATCGTGGTCCCGAGGGTGTCCGCTATAACGGGAGTTGACTGTAATAAGGGCAGAATGAGGATGGTGAAAGAGAATTGAACATTTAGGCCTCAGGAACAGTTAGGGTTAAGGGTATAGTTCAAGCTGTTACTGCTCATGTACATGTGGCTACTTGTTTAGCATCGATGTCTCGTACATTGTCGAAACACAACTTTGCCATTTGCGTCTTCTCAACTCATGGATGGTTCTGTTTCAGTGCAGATGTCCTGTGCAGCCATCCTTCAGGGCTATCAAATTCGGATATACATGTACTGCATAAAAACATATTTAAGCACCAATGGTAACTCAAATTACTTCTCATAATAAATTAAAATACCTCACATGTTAAGCAAATTATCAACTGCTGATTTTATATGTGGATAGAGAAGATTTGGCCCGATTCCTAAAACCACTACAAAGTCTTGTAAGCTAGAAAATGGCACTCAGTCCTGTGCTTGAAAGAGACTCCCATTTGAGACAACTCCTTACAGTGATGACAAGTATCAATAATACCTTCTTCCTGATCACTGTGTGTGCTTGTTCCTGCAGCTGCTGAAGCAACACTAGCACAACTGGCTTCTGCCTGGCCAGGATCTATTAGAAAACAAACAACGTAACCTCCTGTCAGGCTGAAACAAAATTGCTCCTTGACAATGAATTGTAAAATGATTTTCTCTTAGGTAGAAAGGTTACATCTCACACTTGCAAAGTGTGCTTGTTCATTTTTTAAAAGCAAAATCATGTTATTTTGTAAAACTATGATTGCCATCAAGATATTTTGCCCATAATGCACCAGTAACTAGAATAAAATTTACCAGAGTGCTCAGGTTTCTTTTTCTTCCCCCGGTATATTTGCAAAGCACTGTCCCTGATCACATCCTTTAGTGACCTCTGACCTTGCTTTTTAGACATCTTCCTTCACCAGTGTACAAAGGAAACAGACGTTCAGTGAGACAGGGGTCAGTGTTTTGTTCCTGATGTAGATGTAAAAAAATATCACGAAGATTAATCGGCATCAAAACTACTCAACAGATTAGCCTGCCCATCTATCGTTCAAATAGGGATGGCGATTTCAAAGTCCTGTTTCTAAGACGAGCCATGTGATTTGGTGAAGTGGGGTGGGAGAAGAGGTAAGAACCAGCCCAGTGCCCAGAAGTACCGTTGGCAGCAAGATTCAATGCCTGCAGTGTACATGCACTCTCAACACCAAGGGATTGACTGGAAAACCAGCTGTCATACTTACTTCCACTCCAAACGTACACTGTTGTGTACTACAGGGAACGAAGGCAGGGTAGAGTCAAAGGTGTGGGAGGAACATGGAGGAAGGTTAGGAATGGGCGACATTAACCAGGTTTCGTGGTAGTTTTCATAGAGTGAACGTACACAACATAACATGGCGATATCCGTCAATTCTTCAATTTACATATTTCAAAAAAATGGCTTAAGTGTCCGTGATTTAAGTTCGGTAAGGATTTCTTAATTTACTACTGGGCATAATGAAAAGGGCTTTTAAAAACCAGATTAAATGATGGAGCATTTAATTGAGCGCTCTTAGGGGCTCGATTCTATCACCTTTTCGATAACGGTACATTGCTACATTAAGTGATCTTAAAAGCCAAATCTATCGAGAAGTAATTCCAATTTACCTGGGTGATTTTGACTGCTTCTATTTTTCATGGTCTCAATTTCTTTCCTCAGGTGGTCGATGTCTCGTTGGAGTTGCTTGTTTGCCTTGCACAAGTCGCACTTGTCACCTTCCACGGCTACGTTGATTGTTGGACTACAGTGACAAGTGGATGGAGTAAGATCGCTGGATTTGTGTGCTTCTGACAAAGAAGCAAACACAACCGCGATAAACAGGAAATAGAGCCCAAAATTTGCCATTTTGTTGCTTGATCAAGAGAGCACCCGTAAAGAGGTACACTGCTCGGTGCAGTGCGTGAGCAAGAATGAACAACTCGATACTTCTTGGGATCAAAACATACGTTGAAGTGGGAATGTGGCGTCAGTCGACGTCAGGCAAACAGCCAATCAAGTTTTACTGTCGGTTCTTGTCCTTCAGCAAAAAGGGGCATTATTCCTGTAAGTAATGATGCTACTTATGTCGTCGACTTTGACCTCCTCTGGTCAGGAGATGCGTTGGGCCAGAAAAATTAGCCAATCATAGATAAGGGCGGAGTAAGGATAGGTCAGATCTAGTTAAGGTATTGACTGGCGCTCTTAGCTGTACGTTCAAGGAGTAAGGTTGCATTATCAAGATTTTTCCCTCCCGCCCTACCTTTGCTCCGTCCTTTGTTTTCCTTTCTTTCATTCTTAGGTGTAGGTGCTTTTTGTCGCCCCCTCCTTTGCTGAACATAGCTTTAATTTACTGCGGTTTTCATAGATTACGTAGATTTCATAGATTTCGTTGATGCTATAATAAATAGCTACGTTGGTGGCCGAATAACGTCCACATGTTTGAAGTAGTCTTTTTTCAAATTTCCATGTCTCAGCAAACTTGTGCGACTACTTGCATAGTGCACGGCTTTCTCTTTTTAGCAATATTTTATATCAAAACCAGGGATAAGTGTCAACATAACTGCCTTTTCAATTGGCGGGGTATCATTTTCTGACGCAGTTCGCCAGCCCTCATGCCTGCATGCGGGTATACAACACGTGAGGCCAAGGTGTTTTAAAAAATAATAATAATTTAATAAGGTTTTTTTTCTTTCCATTTGTATAAACGCCAGCGAAAGTGAGCCTGCCACAACCGAACAAGAACTGAAAGAAATAGTATGGCAATGAATTTCATTTTTCATCCTTTCCCATGACAGTTGATATTTATGTCAAAACCGTCCTCAAAGCTATTTGCCAGTAATGCGTCAACGCCAACTAAGACCAATAAGGGAATTGGTTGAGAGGTGGTAATCTTCTCTAGGGGGTGATAATCCCCTAGGGTATTTAGTGAGAGGTGATAATCCCCCAGGAGAATGAGTGACAGGTGATAATCCTCTCTAGGGGGTGGATAATCCGCCAGGGTATGTGAGGGGTGATAATCTCCCAGGGAAGTGAGTGGCAGTTGATAATTCCCTCTACGGGGTGATCATC
>NC_090870.1:28941503-28951503 GCF_036669935.1 Montipora foliosa | reverse complement strand
CGATTGCCGCGAAATTTTTCTTCTTTCAAATATTAACAAAAATATTATTTCTCGTCAAGCGTTGCATCTTTTATGTTCAAATAACCCCTAAAAATAAAGACTTTTTAACGATTTATCCGTAGATATTTTTTCATAATTTAATCTTCTTTGTCAAAATTTGCACAACAATCAAATCACAAAATAGCAACGCTCGCAACAAATTCAGTCGCATTTACCTTTTCGTCGAATTCTCACACTTAACACAGGAATTTGTAGTTATTGTGAAAATCTTTCTCTATTCGTTAGCAATCATGTCAAAAGGTAAAGTGGATGTTATGCATAATAGGGCAATATCGGGCAACAAAACAAGCTGCCAACACGTTTCGTGTCAAAAACGCAACTAAATAAATGTGTGTTCAGCATCAAACCCTTTACTTGAATTATCAAGCCAAAAATGCGCAACAAGCTTTCTTTCAAATAATTGCAGTAACCGACCTCATTCATCTTTATGATAGGCGGCCATATTGCAGTCCGGGGAGAAAAAAGGCTTTGTCTTTGCATAATCTTTACCCGTCTAGCCTCACACTGAATGAGAGCTTAGACGGGAAAAATCTTTTCCGGCTTTGGACATTGAGTGACATGGGTGTATAGTCAATAAAGCACCACCGGTCAACGTAGCCTGTGTACAGCCGCCCGCTCTCCGAAAAAAAAAAAATCGGAGAGGAGCGTCTGTGATTTACCGTTGATAATCGTGTTCCATACCACGTGATTTTTCCTGGAATGTGTGGAAAATGATTTGATTGGTTACTACCCGTCGATCATTACATCATTGAAACAAAGAGTTTTGATTGGCTTTTATTTTTATTTCTCCACATCAACACCGTGAGAACCACCGTGAAAGATTTTACGATGAGTTCGTGTGTACTTTGAGCACGATACAAAATACGAATAAAAATCTTTTTGATTGTCAAAGAGGTTTTTCTTTTAAAGTACGAGCGGAATTGTCTCTATGGAGTGTAAAGTGGAAATCGATTCGACGTACATTTGTAGGAATTGTTGTCAGCGCAAAAGAAACGAAAGCGCTCTTCACGAGGTGAATATAGTACTATTCAAAAGATTGTCCACTCGAAAACGTCTCCCGCTATTCCTTACCAGTCAATGTAATCCCAACGCCTTGCTCGGACCAGTCTAGCCAGTCTCAAGCACAATCTACAAAGCGTAATGCCCTGGAAGATTTGAGATGTGAACACATCGAGGAAAATAACAGCTCATCGGCAACGATATGTGCTGCTCTGAAGATCAGAGCCGTACCCGGTTGGAAGGCTTGCAAATACATCCTTTCCTTTAAAGTGCCCCTGTGATCAAAAAAATCACTTCCTCTTTTCCTTCAGATTTTGCAAGTGTGTTTGCTTAACACCTGACTGGCAAAATTTTGAGCTTTGATTTTTATCCAAAGGCCATTTACTTTGAGTGTAAGTTTTGGATTTCATGGTCCGCCGTTACTCACGTTCAAAACTGACCGATTGGACCTCAGACGGTTGGATCCAGGGAAAAGTGATGTCAGTGGCTCACTAGCTTAAAATTTCAGCGTATGAACGCAGCTTATTATATATGCAAAGCGTGAGTTTAAAAGTCTGAAAGCCCAAAACCCCCGTGCTGCATATTAATTCTGCGGCGTACACACGTATTGCATTCTTAAACTAGTGAGCCTTTGACGTCATTTTCTCCTCGATGCAGCTTTCTCAAGAACATAATGTTAGTAATGGCAAACCATTAAATAGGAAGATTACAGCTAAAATAAAGAGGTGTCTTTTTGAAATCAAGGCTTAAAAAGTGGGTCACTTAGTGTTTTGTTAACATAGTTTTGAAATCCAAAGAAAAATATGAATTGATTTTTTGGTCACAGGGGCACTTTAACGAGTGCTTCTATGCAATAAAGCCAAGGTATCTTAAAACTATCGGAGACGCACGTTTGAAATCTACCTCATTGACCACCATTTTGAGAATTTAGCTCCAACGAAATATGAGCCACGCAAATTTTGGTCAGCGTAGATCACTTAATAATGTATGCAAAATTATTCCGGAACACGATTACTAACGGTAAATCACAGACGCCCCTCTCCGATTTTTTTTTTCGGAGAGCAGGCGGCTGTACACAGGCTACGGTCAACGAAGAATTTGCGATTTCATTATTTTGTACCAGACATTTGATTCGCAGGATCTGAAAAAATGTTGGAATCTATTGTTTCAGCTCTGCCCTTTGATTGGTTTTCATTATCTAGGTGGCCCGGTTTGAACGTGCTGTAACTTATTGCCACTTAATCTGGCATTTCTGCAGGGCTTTGGACACTCGTAGACTGAAGCGAATACAGGAGAGGGAATTGCATGGGTGTAATTTTTTCAAGGACAAGATTTCTAGCTACCAACAGCTGCTAAAAAAGTCAAGTTATCATCCTTCTTTAATAGGAGACTACAAGTTATATGTATTTTAATGTATAAAGTGGAACATGATTTGTGCTCTTGGACAATTTGTGATATATCTTCCAAGTTTTAGCACTGCCAAGTATGGAAAACATTCGATAAAGTACTTAGGCCGTAGATTCTGGAGCAAGGTATCGAGAAAGACAAATTGGCTGCCAGTCTCAATCATTTTAAATCTAAGTAACATCTTAGACGGATGCAGTGGGTGTTATTTATCTAATTATGATTTTGAAGAATTTAAATTTCGTGGCTGGTATGACGCGGCGTTTCGTCTCGGCCAAGAGACTCATCAGATACTTTTCGAATTCCAGCAAACTCGTTGAGCATCGCGCTCAAAGACCCGTTCGCGAAGTCAAGATGTTAGCAGTCTGGCCTTCTATCACAGAAGGATTCCCAACCGCAAAGTTCACGAGTTATATGCAATAAAAAATTGTCAAGTACTTGTGAACGAATCCTTTCAAATTTGCAGTAATCCAGATAATTGGGAAACTTTAAGGCTACAATTAGTTCCTACGGAGATTAAAATCTCAAACGCCAATCTTCACCCTTTTTCGATAAATTCGCTTTAAACGTAAAGTAATAATGAAACAGTGATAGCACACGACAAAACATTTAATAAAAAATATCATTAATCATTTAATGATGCTTTCAACAATGCCAGAAAATGCAAACTGAATTTTACACTTCGCAAGCTGATGGGGAGATAACCCTTACATTGCCTCTGATTCCTACTTTGAAATCAGACCATTTCTTAACGTTACCCTGCCCCACATGGCACGATTTCGACATTTCCAAGATTTTACTCGGAGAGAGAACTCTGTTCCAAATATTCAGGCCCGTCAGTTCTCCAAGGAGATGTTGACTTGGGTCAAAGCCGCCACCAAAAGAATCTTGTTCTTGCCCAACAATGAGGATTCCGTTCGTCTTTGTTTTATAACCAGACTTCAACCTAGAACCACGGGCTTCCTCGCTACCATCTTTGTAAACTTTCCAAAATCCATTCGAGCTCTCCCATGTGGTACAAACATGATGCCAGAATCCGTCATCTACAGATACACCGCTATTTCTGCGAAGAAGATAAAACAAATGCAATAGACGTTTACACAGTGAAACATGCAGTTTTCCGTTGCGTGTTGAAAGAAATCTACTTATTTCTTCGTTGCTGGATTCGAAATTTCCGTATATTTTCAGGCAAGACGCTAAAAGAGTCGTCATTTTATTCTTTTGTTAAAATCCGAATATTCGGTGTGGTGAAATGTGCGCTACTCCAGAGTAAATGGAAATGGTCCACTGAGGACCCTGTTCGCAGTATATCCCGATTTAGGTATTGCGACATATACTTTTCTTTTGGTTTACGATAGCTTTTATGCTACCCTGGGTGCAGTAACGATCGGTTTGTTGTTTTGTTTGTTTTCTCTGTCGCAAAATCGCTCCAAAGCCAAGCAAAAAACGAAACAACCTGTGCCTGGCATCCAGGGAACTGGAATGTCGACTTAACTTCAATAAATTCTGTTGTCTGTTATCAAACAATCAACCCGGCCTCTCATTCGTTTCTTAGAATTGCTCGAATTTAAATTGTTTCTTCCTTACACTGCTTTGTCGTTGATGGTAAGATGAATTGATGACATCCTGTCCACCAGGATTTCGTTGAAGTTCCTTGATGAGCTGTAACTCACGACAGTCAGGTCGTTGACTGTCTTTTCAGTGGTACGCACTCGAAAGCAGATCGTAAAAGCGCTGGTTACTGCCAGACCATGATGGATAACGTAATCATCGATTCCAACGTTCGTGAAATAAAGGTCGAATTCCCTCGTAGGCAAACCTGTTGAGACATAGAACAGAAAGCATTTTCGCACAGCTTGTATATTCATCCATCCCGACACCACCTACCCACCCCGTTATATTACGACCGCGTTTCTCTTGTATGAAGTACCACAGTACTGTATATCATAAGTTTGATCAACCTTGCATACGGAACCAGCCATCGCAGTACGAGCGGCAGTCAAAACTGTGCTATCCTGTCAATCGTTTTCCCTTGACCGGAAACGGTGTATTAAGTGCGTAAACGATGTTGTTGTCGATCTACCCTGTCGAAAGGACGCCATCAAAGTCAGTTGACAGAAAAGTTGCCACAAAAGCTGTTAAATGGTTTTCTGGCCATTTAATTGCGAACAATTGATGCGACGTCGGATAGCACAGTTTTTCCCGCTCGCTGAAGTCTGATAGGCCAATTTAAATTTCAGTAGCTCTCTCCTTATGCACGGAGATAGTCCGAGCGGAACTGAGCCGTCTTACAAACTGTGTAAAAATTCCAGATCATTAGTTATTGCGTTCGAAATTAGGAGAACAAAATTTCTAATCTTGTGTTTCCTGTGCATAGGGTAAGCCTTAGCAAGTTTTCGTTTTTTGTTCGTCACTCTGCTTTTTCAGCGCCATCTTGAATTACATGATACGTGCATGTGCATCTTGGTTTTGATAAGTCATTTGCGCAAATGACCATCGCTCACTTCGTGACTGATTTGCACCAACACGCTGGCATAGTTCTTGGCAAGGGACATTTTTTAGTACTAATCTCTAAAACAATTTCAACAAATTCCAGATCTTTACGAATTTAGTTTTTGTGGGGTCATCTCTTTACTCCAATTTTTCCATTTTATGCCACATTCCACAAGGCTCACATAACAAGAGGCTACGGGTAGCCTATACATGTACTTTGTTCGAAGGATATTTAGCCGACTTCCAGTGTTTCAGTATGTTTTTTTTAAATGTTACAAACATCCATTTTAATTTCCGTAGTCCAAAGTCCACAGTCCACATTCCATGACCCAAATGATAGGGTTAATTGCGATAGTGGATAGATTTACTAGCAGATTTACCAGCAGAAGGAAAATGACAGTTTTACACCTGCCGAAGACTTTAATTTCCATTGAGGAAAAATTGAAAGAAAGCGTGTGACGAAGACTTACATTTCAAGTGCGGAAAAAATAAGGGCGAGCTAGCTGACCTTTAGATCTGCCTAATACTTCAGTTTCCATTGCGGATAACTTTAATTAAGGAGAGCATAAGAGCTTTGTATCTGCCCAGAAATCAAATTTCAATCGATGGAAAATAAATCTGATAAGATCAAACGTGCCAGCGCAGAGTGTGAAATCTCTACGTTAATCTTAAGTCTTAAGTTCTATTCTTCCTATTCGTCAATCCACATATTTGAAATATGGCTCAAGGATCCGTGATTTACGTTCGGTGAGTGTTTCTCCAAGATTCCGCTGGGCATGATGAAAAGGCTTTTGAATAGCAGAATGATGGAGCGATCATTGAGCGATCCTTGAACCCAACTAGAAAATGTAATTTCGTCAAGAAGCCTGAAACAAAAACTCAAGCGCTGCAAGATTCGCAACGAGGGGAAAGTAGTCTCTCAATTCCTCGCACTTAAAAAGAGCACCTATAGCAGTCTCAGATGAGCAAATGGTTCCCTAGGAAGTTCTTAGAAGTTAATGTTCAACATGTTTCGCTAAGAGGAGCTAGCAATGTCTCTAAAAGGCCTTTAGCTTAATTTTCGATTAATTTGCTCGTTGGGTGGCCTTGATCTTCTACGGCTACGTGTTGGACTACAGTGACAAGTGGATGGAGTAAGATCGCTAGATTTGTGTGTTTCTGGCAAAGAACGAAACACAACCGCGATAAACAGGACATAGAGCCCAAAATTTGCCATATTGTCGCTTGATCAAGTGAGTAACCGTAGAGAGGTAAACTGTTCGGTGCATTGGGTATCCACGAAAAAAATTTGATTTACCAACAGAAGAAAAAATCTTTACCACCTTCCCGAGACTAATTTCCACTGCGGAAAATTGAAAGAAAGCAGAGCAACTACGCGTGCGACGAAGACTGAAATAAATGTGACCTGACCTTTAGATCTGCCTAAGACTTCAATTTCCATTGCGGAAAAATTAAAGGAGAGCAGAAAAACTTTGTATGTGGCTACGTGCCCAAGACTCAAGTTTCAATCGATGGAAAATAAATCTGATAAAGTCAGGCGTGCAATCTCAGAATGTGAAATCTCTACGTTGATCAGTTCCCCCGGGTGATCTTCTCCAAAATTATGAAAAATGGCTTGAGGGTTCGTGACTAACGTTCGATGAGGATTTCTCGATATGGGCATGGTAAAAAGGCTTTTTGAATAGAAGAGGAAATGATGGAGCGATCCTCGCACCTGAGCTAGAGAATCAATGCGAATGTCATTTCATCAAGAAGCCTGAACAAAAACTCGAACGCTGTGGGGGGTTCGATTCTATCACCTTTTTCGATAACGGTACAATGCTACATTAACTGATCGTAAAAGACAAACCTATAGAGAAGTAATTGCAATTTACCTGGCTGAATTTGACTGCTTCTATTTTTCACGGTCTCAATTTCTTTCCTCAGGTGGTCGATGTCTTGTTGGAGTTGTTTGTTTGCCTTGCACAAGTCGCACTTGTCACCTTCCACGGCTACGTTGATTGTTGGACTACAGTGACAAGCGGATGGAGTAAGATCGCTGGATTTGTGTGCTTCTGAAAAAAAAGCAAACATAACCGCGATAAACAGGAAATGGAGCCCAAAATTTGCCATCTTGTTGCTTGATCAAGAGAGCAACCGTAGAGAGGTACACTGCTTGATGCACGGCTTAAGTAAGAATGACCAAATCGATACTTTTTGGGATCAAAAATAAGTCGAAGTGGGGATGTGGCGTCAGGCAAACAGCCAATCAAGTTAGACTGTCGGTTCTTGTCTTTCACTAAAAAGGGGCAGTTAATACGCGATGACAAATGTGTCACATACTTCTCAAACTCCGAAGACAAGAACATCATTCTATAAGCTATTCTACGCACAAAAATAGTTTCCGGAGGTAATTTTTAGAGTGGAAAACAAGCTTGAGACCGAAGGTGGTTTAATTTAGTTTTTGGTTTGAAAAGTTCATTTTTTTTCGGACCTGTTTAAATTTCTTAAACTAGTTTAATTTTTTTTTTGGAACACTGTCCATTTTAACGTATTTGTAAATTAATTGTATGGAGTATGTATAAAATAAACTAGAGAAATGTTTTTAAGATCATTATGATGGATTGTTGTCTCTGATGCTATCAAAGACAATAATAAATATTTATTGCATGTGAATAATTTTTAGTGATTAGGGTTAAATGCTCAGCTTAGTTATTAGGGTCAAGGACTTAACCCAAAAACCAAGACAAGGGGCGCTTTAGACTAAACACTGCAAATAAGTCATTACTCCAACCACTACAATACGTGCCAATCCCTTACCTGGAATGCAGTGTCTGACACTGACTAATTTTGAATGGGTAGCTTTCATGTAAGGTTAGCCCTTCGTAAGAGCCAAACCTTTTCTGTCCTTCACAAGTAGGGCTACTTTTCAAAATGAAAAAACAGTGATATTCTTTAATCGTTTCTTTGGCAATATAACTTGTATAATACAAGATTCATAAACATTTGTCTCTCAGATTTTCAATTAAACAGAGCAGTACACAACTGGAAAGTAACTACGTATACATTACCATTAAAAGTAACAATGTTATTATTATTTTGTACTGTTACAGTTAATCTTACTCATTTTTCAAAACGGCCTATTTACAAGCTGAATGTAAAGGAAATTTCTTTGAAATAATCGAAAGTAAGATTAGAAGCAATGCAAGGGTTTAATGTTGTAGGAGAAATAAGTCACTGGACTTTTCCAAACTTGGTCTCTACTCGAGCATAATGGTTTTCGATCTCAGTTATTTTTCCTAAAAGTATGTTGGGGTATAAGGATGACATTTTACCAACACGTCGATCTCTGTCAAAGAGAGGAACTGGATGTGTTGACAACTTTCCGGCTGATATCTCCATAACGTTCTTGAGCCACTTTTCCGTAATTTGCTGTCCTCTGTGAGAAAATTCGACTGTGTGCTTGGGACAAGACTTGAAACAGTTCTCGTTTTGGAGCTACTTTCTTGTTGTTTCCTGTGACGAGGTTGCCGTTGCTGTAAACTCATTTCCTTCCGGGATTTCCTTCGAGTTATTATATGTTGTTTCATTTTGTTAATTGTTTCGGCTTACACTGATCCTTAATTGTTTCCTGGGCGGAGAAGCTTCTGTGTTTTTTCTTTCAAGAAATGTTTGGTCTTGTTGTAAAAATCATATTCTAAATGGTGAGTCTTTCATCTTTAGGTGGCCTTTCAATTCCTCTATTTCTCTTTGGAAATCGATTTCATTTGCGCAATTGCGTTGGCGTGACTCTGCCATATGTGGCTCTGGTGTCGTATTGCATATATTTGTGAATAAATCAAATTTTTGACACAGCCCTAAAAATAAGGATTTGATCGGACTTAACGGATACCGGGTACAATAATAAGAAATGATAATTGAAATTATATAACGGTAAAGAAATATAAGGGAAAAGGTGGATTACCTAAAGGTTCAAGAATGTTCGCTATGTTATGAGATATGCTTCTCTTGCTTTGCGTAAATTGTTACGATTGGAATGAATGAGCTCGAGTGGAGTAAGTGAAATGTCGTTGGTGGTGTGATTATTAGTGAGGAGGTGTTCTGAAACTGTGGTAGGCTTGGAAAGGTAGGTTGGTTGGTTTGTCGACTGATCTGCGGTGCTCGTTAAATCGGTCTTTGAGTCTTCGTTTGGTTTCTCCAATGTATTGTTTAAGGCAACGATTGCACTGTACCATGTAGATGACATTTTTTGAATTGCGGTTGATGTTGTTTCGCCTGTGGCATGGAATAACTAATTTTCCCGTCAGTATTATAGGTGCACGTAGAACAGTTATTGCCACATAAGTTGAAAAATATGAATTGTCTACGAGTAGTGTTGCGTAGAGGGGGTAAGCATAACGAAGGATAGATGTGTGAAGGAAGGGTTGGGTAGGATTGAGGTACTGGAGAGGATCAGAGAGGGGAAGGTGAGTAGAAAGGAGGAAAAGATGTCTAAATATTCTCGATCGTTGGCCATTTCAACCTAATCAAAGACATAAAAAAACAGGGGCTACAAACATCTTCTTAATTTTATAACTATCATATTTGAGTTTGTTCAACCGTCACTTCTGAAGATGTATGTTGTAGCATACGAAACGTCAAGTCAAAAGTAAAATGCGCTTTATCATTATGTTTGTAGCGGCTGTTTGTTTTATGTTTTTGAAAAGATGTCTGGTTCTTTTAAGACCCCCTAAAAGACCAAGCCCATGTTTTTCAACTGCAAAAAAAAAAAGAAAAATCTTTTTTTTTAGACAGCTGATTGAAAACAAAAACAGTTTAAAAAATTTAAACTGGTTTTGAAAAAAAAATGCACTCGTTAAAAAAAAAAAATGGAACCAAAAACAAAATTAAACCACAAAATGTGTCTTACCTCAGCTCGAGTATGAGGGGCCTCCCAGGGACCTGGGGTCGAATAAAGCAAACTTCTGATTGGAGTACGATGACGTTCTCAGTTCTGAGCGCGCGCATTGTGAAAAATTTCGTTCTGTAAACGTAATGCGCATGCCCAGTACGGAGAAAACTCGTA
>NC_090870.1:28936503-28939003 GCF_036669935.1 Montipora foliosa | reverse complement strand
TGAAAGCCTCAAACTTCTGAGATTCATAGGGATTGACATTTTTTTCCAACCAAATAGCTTTGTATCAAGGTATCACGCAAGGTGACAATTCGGGAATTCAAAACCGGCTGTATTTCGAAGCGAAAGACGTCACGTAACGGGAAACTTGGAAAACCTCCTGTAGAAATCAACTTTTTCTTCAGTGCCGGGTTTCGCATTGACGACCTTTGTCAGTCAATCAGAACTATTAGTCAGACACATGCATTTTAAAACTATGGCCTGTAAATAGAAGTAGGCATGCCAATGACCTTCTCCGGTACAAATCTCTCTACTTTTCTTACGCAAATATTGACAATTGAAAAATGGCAAAACATGGTTTACGTGATTAACAATATACTACTTTACATGGTAGAAATGCTGCCAAGGGGAAGGGAAATGTTCAATAATACCAGGGACGGTACAAAACTGAACCTCCAACTGGATCTCCTTCTGGACCCCACTCGAGAGAAGAAAGAAAACAATAAATGGCTTTCACAGTGACGTCATCAAATTCGCAAGGTCTTCTTAATTTTTATCTAAAGGAGATTAAAGATGACGTTCCGTGAAGTCTTTTGCATTTCTGAATTATCACCTTGCGTCACACCATGATACAATACAATACAATACAATACAATACAATACATACTTAACTGACCGCTCTCCATAGGGGCTTTTCAGGGCCAATAAAACACAACGAAACGAAGGAACAGAACAAAAACAACTGTTAAGAATCCCAACTGGCCGGAGGCGAACCAGTTGGCTAGTGGTCAGAGCAGGATCTCCGGATCTCAAGGCAACCCCCCCCCCCCCAACGCAGCAGCCCTATGAATCATTAGCAGAAGTGTTCATACACACATATTTTAAGTAAGCGCTTTCATCGCAAAGTGAACTCCAGGCGTCGGTTGTTCAAACGGTGGATAGCGCTATCCGCAGGATAAATCACTATTTAGTGTATAAGTAATAGCGAAACCAATTACGCTATCCAATGGATAGTGAGTTATCCGGTGGATAGCGCTATCCATCGTTTGAACAACTGGGGCTAGATATTTTGTTTGATTACCGGCGCTGACCACATTGCGCCTTCATACAAACTCTAAATAAAGTTGCGTGAAACGCCGTCAAAGTGTTTTGTGTTCCCCCTTGTTATCCGTTTCCCCGAACACTGGGCATGAATACAACAAAACAAAAAGAAATATGAAAATAAAGGAAAATAATCACGCCATAACGATAAATATGATAGCAGAATATGAATACAGCTAGTATCCTAAACATTCATAAAAGCTAACCTTTGGCCTAAAAACGTTTGTTTAGGCCTAATTAGGCCTAAGGTTAGCTTTTATGCATGTTCAGGATACTTTCTGTATTGGTAAAACAGTGACCTGTGACCTGTGACCTACATGGGTAGGAAAGGAGGAACACACAGCACTAGTGCCCACTTTGGGGGGAACAGATAACACGGGGGAACACAAAACGCTGTGACAACGCTTCTACAAGTAACTCGGAAACGATGTACCGCACAGACCTGAAAATTGGAGAAATGGTTAAAAGATTTGTTTCCTACAACATTCCAGTTCTTATCCATTTTCACAGAACGATTTCAATTTTTTTTTTTTTGTTGCGTGACAATGTAAACTATCTATAGTTCCAGTATACGAGACACAGCAGACTGTGACAAGATCATACTACGCATCTTAATTCCTCCATTCGCGCATAACCACAATTCCTTGCGCCTTTGACCACAATCCCTTGGGTTTCGAAGAAAAACGTGTTCTTCTCCCGATTAGATCGAGTGTAGTTCTCATGTAACAACTTGTAACACGAGAGCAAATAACAGCAATAAAACTGTTGGAGCGATCCGTGCTCATAATCAAAGCGGGAATTAAACTTCTAAAGAGGGGGCTTAAAACAGATCTAAAAACGTAAAAGTAAATTTTCGACTGCCTTCTTCGGTCTTCTTCAGAGGAATGCACTCTGCAAGTCACTGAATGCAAATATACAAGGTCTCCTCAACAACAGCTCGTTTGCTTTGCGCTGGGTTGTGTGAATGCGCAAAGCCCAGCACAAAGCAAAAGAGCTGTTGTTAAGACCTTAATGGACCGCGCTAAATGCATTCCACCAACAACCGCACAAAGACGGAGCGAGGAACGACGTGTTTTCACCGACCTAAAAGCTAATGGCTATCCTGAAAACTTCATCAAGTCGGACGATCAACCAAACAACGCACAACCGAAGCCCCGGGAGAACCCAAAAGCATATGCGTCGATCAATTACATATATTAAAGGCGTGTCAGAGCGAAGAAGCATACGCAAACTCAGTAGCTTGTAGTTTATTAGAGCCTTTTATTCGAACAATAGACACTAATTAACAACAAGTAAATGCGCCTGCGTGTGCTACTTGCGCTTATGCTTGCGTCGCTAGTGAAAACCAGGCCTAAGGAGCAACAAACAGTGACGTTTTTTTGATATATATTTGCACCAGACA
>NC_090870.1:28919003-28929003 GCF_036669935.1 Montipora foliosa | reverse complement strand
ATTGGTCCGTAATCCACGAATGGAAGTGGTATTTCGTTTCAGCAGATGTTAGTAGGGACCGTATGCAAGGACGACGACAACGGCTACGAGAACGTTGTCTAAAATATTATTTCCCGTTATTTTAAGACCTTGTAATAATTTTGCTATTACTCCAAGTTGTACGGTTTGGAAAGTGAGTGTCAACATTCCAGGAATAAATTGATGAAAACGGTGTGGATATTTAGAGAGAAAATTGAAAATTTATCGTTAGGTGCTGGCCGTCCTTGTCAGGGCGGGAACGGTATGGATTTCTACACAAATGGGAGACGCATGTGCAGGGCGTGCATTGTTTTGTTTTTGCTTATCAGAACTATTGTTTTTTGGCGTATTCGTACTCGTCTTCTTCGTCCTTGCGTAAGCTCCCTAGTGGGGGAGAACGCGTGACGACGACCTAAAACGTGGGAGGCTGCGTGGGATCCGGAGGCTATGTATCTCAGTGAGTTTTTTTTAGCTCCCGGCAAATCACCTGACTATTTTAAAAGGAATTTTGTTATTGTAGTCGCATTCGCTCAAAAGTCCTACACGCTAATTTACACTGGTCGACCACATTTCACAAAACCGGAATACCTTGTCCTCCTCTTCGCAAACAAATTGTATGTTCTTAAACCAAACAAGTGTTGACAGTTAAGGACTGTGAGACGGGGGCTATGGTTTACAGTCCTTGTTCACAAGACTTGAAACTCTAAAAATTGAGTATATAGTTTCAAAGGCAGCACATTTCCGCTGATATTTCAAAAATTGGAGACTGAGTTTTTCTTAACGTAATCCGAAGGATGTTCGACCTCCTTGGGAGGCCCTTTATACTCTAGAATGTGCTATTAAATGTTCATACTTCAAGTGTGGGTATTTTAGTGAAGGATGCGGTACTGGCCGGACGATTAAGGAAGGCTGTAATTGTTTCAATAGTACCTATATTTAATCGACTGGATGTGACTAAAATCTCAGACACCAATGTTCACCCTGCTTCGTTAGATCTACTTTAAAAGAAGGCAATAATGAAACAGCGACAACACACGGTAAAACATTTATTGAAAAAGAATGATTCATGACGCTTTCATGCAGCAATGCCAAACAATGCAAAATGAATTTTACACTTCGCAAGCCGATGGGGAGATAACCCTTACATTGCCTCTTATTCCCACAGGCGGCCCAGAGTCGGAAGGTAAACAATTATAAGGATTTGTATGGGAATCTCGATAACAGACTGAAATAGATATTTACCCGCAAAAGTTCTCAATAAAAAAGCCGCACTTTATTGTCATGGTGAATTTCTTGCTTTTTGTGTGCTTTTTTGCCTGATTGAATGCGATTTAAGCGACTTCTCAAATTCCCGAATCGTCACTCTTCCCTAAATAAAGGAAAGGCTGGCAACTCATTTCTAACTTACCTCAGATCTCGCCGAAAAAATTCACACTTCTCCGGCATCAGTCACGCTCAAACTCCGGCGATGGCTACACGGATAATTTACTTCCCCTTGACCAAGTTTCAAGGTCCAGCGAGTATCCATTGCTGAGAAACTGCGAAAAATATTCAAATTTTCAAACTCCTTCGAGGCTCGCTAACAACCAATTTGGACACGGCTGGTCAACGGTTCACTGAGCCTCCATACGGTGAGCGCAAACCTACGCAAGTGTACCCATAGTTGGGCAGAGCTAAACAAATCCCAGACTAGTCCCCAAATACCTGCCTGGGGTCATGTTCGAGTTTCTAAATCGGCGAACGATATTAAAATTTCCACACTGAAACCTTAAACACAGCTCCCATCGCTTTGGTTGCCCCATCGCATGTTATAAATCCGGATTTTCATCGAACTCTTGAAGCCTCGCGCGTGCAAAAATCCTCTCGTCCGATGACACTCGACACCACGGCTGTTTTTTTTGTTGTTGGAAAAAGTATAGTTTTGTTAAGTGAATTGCTTTGAGCCAAAGAAATCCCCGCACCGTAATTTCTACTGTCCAAAAAACAGACAAGCGAGATTGTAACTCGGATACCTTTCAGGTATTCCGAGTAATAATTGTTGGTTTTCGATCGATATCGCTTGATGCACCGGTGTGAGAAATAACTTTGAACATTTCAATGCAACTGGAAGCGCAAAAACAAAGCACAGATGATTTCAACGATGGCATTTTCCTGGACTCTCAACAGAAAAATGTGTCCAAAAGGCTGAAAAGGTGCAGCGACCTTTTCATATGAATTTCTTCTGCAGTCATGATAATGTGAGTTGTTGACGGATGAAAAACAGGATTGTGTTTCATACACTAGTAAATACCTTCGACTGCGTTTCAAACTCCATCCAAACAGCTTCAGTACTTACGGAGTTCGATGAAAATCCGGATTTATAACATGCGGTGGGGCAACCAAAGCGATGGGAGCTGTGTTTAAGGTTTCAGTGTGGAAATTTTAATATCGTTCGCCGATTTAGAAACTCGAACATGACCCCAGGCAGGTATTTGGGGACTAGTCTGGGATTGTTTAGCTCTGCCCAACTATGGGTACACTTGCGTAGGTTTGCGCTCACCGTATGGAGGCTCAGTGAACCGTTGACCAGCCGTGTCCAAATTGGTTGTTAGCGAGCCTCGAAGGAGTTTGAAAATTTGAATATTTTTCGCAGTTTCTCAGCAATGGATACTCGCTGGACCTTGAAACTTGGTCAAGGGGAAGTAAATTTATCCGTGTAGCCATCGCCGGAGTTTGAGCGTGACTGATGCCGGAGAAGTGTGAATTTTTCGGCGAGATCTGAGGTAAGTTAGAAATGAGTTGCCAGCCTTTCCTTTATTTAGGGAAGAGTGACGATTCGGGAATTTGAGAAGTCGCTTAAATCGCATTCAATCAGGCAAAAAAGCACACAAAAAGCAAGAAATTCACCATGACAATAAAGTGCGGCTTTTTTATTGAGAACTTTTGCGGGTAAATATCTATTTCAGTCTGTTATCGAGATTCCCATACAAATCCTTATAATTGTTTACCTTCCGACTCTGGGCCGCCTGTGCTTATTCCTACTTTAAAATCAGACCATTTCTTGACGTTACCCTGCCCCACATGGCACGATTTGGACATTTCCAAGATTTCACTCGGAGAGAGAACTCTGTTCCAGATATTGAGGCCCGTCAGTTCTCCAAGGTAAACTTTGATTTGGGTCAAAGCGGCCACCAAACGAATCCTTGTTCTTGCCCGGACAATGAGTATTCCGTTCGTCTTTATTTTATAACCCACTTCAACTGCGACCGACTGGCTTGCACACTGCCATCTTTGTAAACTTTCCACGAGCCATTCGTGCTCTCCCATGTGATACAAACGTGATGCCAGTTACCGTCATCTACAGATACACCGGTATCTCTGCGAAAAAGATAAAAAAAAGTCATTCATTTTCACTTGTGAAACACTTTTCAGTTTTCAGTGTTGAAAGGAATCTACTTTTGCTTCAGCGTCGATTTCGCATTGACGAAACTTTGTCAGTTAATCAGAACTATCAGTCAGGGCACATACATGCATTTTAAAATTATGGCAATAAATGGAAGTAAGCCTGCCAGTGACCTTCTCCGATAGAAATCTATACTTTTCTTACGCAGATGTTGACAAATGAACAATGCCAAAACAACGGTTTACATGCTTAACAATATACATGAAAAAAATACTCAGTTTCTTATTGCCTAAAATGGAATGGAGTTCTCATATATCAATTTGTAACACGAGTGCAAATAACAGCAAGTTTCCCAGTTTACAGGTGAATGGCAATGAATGTTATGAAACATTCAAGCCTCTCATGTGGGTGAATGTACTTTTTGTGGTAGTACACTTGATTAGCGCACTACACACAATGTCATCAGGGCTGTCTGAGTGAGTGAGTGAGTAAACAGTAAACAGTAAATCTTTATTGCGCCTTACTCTCCAAAGGGAGGTATCAGCCTCGTGAGTGAGTGAGTGAGTGAGTGATTGAGTGAGTGCAGGGGCGGCCGCGGCCCCCCCTTTCAGTTTGTCGGAGATTCTTTTTTGTCAAAAAGATACAATAATTTTTATCATTTTGTAAGCATCTGTTGGAGCTTTTGATTTTTTTAGCTAAAGCGTGATTTTTTCGCTAATAGTATGACCAAAGTTGTGCGAATAAACTTTCAAACTTACAGGCGCTAATATTATCCTTTCGAAATGAGGAAGAAGACTGGCTGCGAAATACTTGTCTACAGTCAACCTATCTTACAGAGACTGTAACAACGTAAAATCTTAATGCCTATATATATAATTATATATCTTTTTTGACTTTGAAGCGAAGAGTCAAAAACCATGCATCATTATAACCATAACTTATAATTTTATTCAATACGGAATCATGATACATTACGTTCCAGATTGCACCAGAGTGCATGTAAGAGTACCCAAATTTTCAAAATTTTCTGGGGGGGCATGCCCCCAGACCCTCCTAGAGAGTAGCGCCTAACGCGCTACTGAGGCGCGCTAACGCGCGCTGATTCGTATTCTTGTTCGGCCCCCACTTTCAAAAAATGCTGGATCCGCCCCTGAGTGAGTGAGTGAGTGTGAGAGTACGGAGATCGTGAGGCGAGCTCACATTCCACAGACATTCTGCATTCAAATAAACAGAAAAAAATCACCAGTCGACCATAATATTTATACTCTCAAGACCACATCAACCTTTCTGCGTGCATTGAGAAATATTCATAAGTAATTCCTCGCAACGGACAAAAACAGTTGAAAACTATTTTTAACTTTATTATTGCGAAGGATAAACTTGTTTGTGGTGAACTTCCCACGGCGCTGTGCGCAAAAATCTGGCCGGTAAGAGAAAAGATGAGCTCTTCAAAACAAAGGAAACAGTAAAAACCGCACCTTAGTTTTCACAAATGGCGTGTGAAAGCGGCCAGGGACAAAATTTTTCCCATAAAAGTGTACTCGCACCATGGCAAAAAATAGTGTCAGTTTCTTTCCCAGATCGACCTTGTGGTCTCGTTTCAAGGAAAAACCGCGTGGATTTGTATATCACTTTGGCCTGATGCACAGGTAGTCGAGGGCAACCTCGATCCCAGGGTCTCTCTTTTCTGCCTCCATTGTCCTTAATGGGAGGCACAGAAGAGAGACACTGGGAACGAAGGTGAGGTTAGTGGCCTCTTTGAATTTTGTTCGGTGGCGAACAAATTTTGGTGTCGGCGAAAAATGCAACTTACAGGGTTTTTCCGCAAGGGTCCGTTGGAAGCGTGCTTGAATTTCAACAAATGGCCCCAACTCGACAAGAATTTGTGACGCTGATGAATAATAAAGCAGCTTCTATTTCAAACGATGGAATTTCCTGGTATAAATAATCTCATCTAGGAGAGTGAATTTTTGACTTTGCAGAAACAATGATCAACCGCAAGAGTTGGGCGATTGTGATCGCACATTTCTTCTCGCACCGTGGCTTACAACACTTGAAAGAAAAAAAAAAAACAAGCCAACGAAACAACAATCCGATGCCTTGCCGTCATTTTGTCACAGATTTATCCAGTTGTTAGTAACACACAAGGTAAGTTGATCACACGAGACCGCTGCAATCGAGGTCACTTTCGATTTTGCGAATTTATTCGTGCAGCCAAAAGTGCAATAGAAAAATCGCACGTAGCAAAAGTCCCCCAAAAATGTTTTTCGCTGCTGGTAACTTTTTTTAATTCGTGGGCACAAAATTTCTGTTGTTTTCATGTCCGCAAATTTCTATTGCTGATTACATTTTTTTTTATTCTCGATCGACACTTCCTAAAAACGTTCTTGTGCTCTTCCTTAAAACTGTGTATCAAAATTTATCTACTTTTGGCATCAATAGTTGGGTTGCACAAAGTAGCCTAACAGAATCTGTAGCTTGCTTAGTTCGTAGTTTTGAGCATTAACATAGAATTTTTCGGTCCTATGTTTCTGGCACTAAGTCGTTGTGTATTTAAAGGTTCCCATCCATTCCTGTAGCCTCGAAGCCAGTGTTTCTCGATTCCCCATTTATTTTCTTCAATCTTCCTGGTTTTAGTGTTTTACTAGTAACTACATGTCTTCTCTGGGGCTATTTTACCCAAGACATCTACCATGGCACTATAATGATTTACGATACCAAAACACCTATCGTGGCGACGTACCTAAAAGTTTACTGAAGATCGTTGGACACACCAGAGATTGAGTCTAGCTTGTTTGGAGTAAGACTGTGGCCACCGCTAGGTGACGGACTTTAACTTAATTCGCAGGACAGTGAATAAATAGTCGACACATATTTGTCTTCACCAAAGGTGGGCGCAAAAACCGCCGACATCACAGAGTAAAACAAAGCAAATGAAGAAAGAGGTATACAAACAATGGGCTCGCAGTCAGGCGGGGAGGAGGTGAAGGGAAATGCTAAATTGCGACGAGAGCCAAACGATTATCACTCTGGTATGGTGAGCAACCTAAAAAGGTGGCGAGCACATGTTATGCTTGGGCTTGTATTCGCAGCCCTAATAGCTCTCAGACCTGATTGGTCAGAAACCTAATACACTTATTAAACACACCCAAGACTGCAAAACGGAATCCTAAACGAATGCCTTGCCATAAAACTTCGCTTATGATAATATGGTTTATAATCGTGACTTTTTTTTTCCCTTACACTCCTGTTTTGGTTTGACGTAGAGCAAAATGTCTGACATCCTGTCTATCATGATTTCGTTGTCGTTCGTTGACGAAGCTGTAACTCACCTCTGACAGATAATTGGCTGTCTTGGCATTGAGTACGCACGTCGGAAGCAAATCGTAAAAGCGCTGGTTAACTCCAGACCATTATGGATAACGTAATCATTGATTCCAACAGTCGTGAAATAAAGGTCGAATTCCCTGGTAAGTCAAACCTGTTGAGACATATAACAGAAAGTATTTCCGTACAGTTTTTAGACTTCATCCATCTCCACGCCACCTACCTGCTCCGTTATGGTTACAAAGTCGTTGCTACTTTTTACCCAATCACTGCTACCTAACGGTACTGCACAAAAAGTACATAATACTAGTTATTTATGTCTGTAAAAAGAGAACATTTTATTCTAAAAATTCCGTCTCTGAGGTAGGTACCAATACATTGGCTTCAATTTTAGTGATCATGTTACTGGATTAATTGTACAGGGATGTTTCTTTCACCACGAAACCTGGTCAGTTATACAACACTATCTATTTGTTGCTGCATTCCAAGCTGCAAATGGTATTAACAACAGGACAACACATTTCCTGATCATAAAACGTTCTTTTCTCAGAGCGATACCATAAAATCTGGGGAGTTTAAGTTAGCTTTTTTTCTGAAGGGTCCTTGTGTCGGCACTTTGATTTATTACAGTGGGGTGGATTTTAAATACGCGCAATGCACAATTGCATGGCCAGTCGAGGCTGTCATCTTTATTATAAGGGTACACAGGATATGTCCTTAACTCTTCCCAACCTTGACACTCTTCAACACCTGCCCAAGATTTTAATTTCGCATTGCAGAAAAATTGAAAGAAAGCAGAGCACCGATGAGAGTGAAACGATGACTCATGAATGTCAATTTTTTGGGGGCACCGTTTTAAGCTATTCTGCTGCTACCTAAAAATTTTATGCAATTTGATTGGCTGAGAGAAGAATTATTTCCAGCTTAATCTTAAATACCTACAAGTGCAAATTAAAGTTTACTATTCTAACAAAAAAAAAAACTAGTAAAACATGATTTAAAAAGCTGACAACTTCCTACAGAGCGAAATAAAATACACCGTCCCCACTACCCTAAAAGCTACCCTAACAAATCATTATCAAATTATGGTAACCAAAATGGAGGAAATCTTTTCGCACTTTTGTAATTCCGGAGCGTCAAGAACTAAAAGACAATTCATACAAACTAACCAAAAGACTAAGAAAAGTACATCGAACTGGCTCAATCTCTGGGACCAGCTGGGCCGAAACAAGAACTTTGAAACCAATTTCAAGGGCATACAGCAACAGCTTTCTCTATCTAAGCTATTCGGAGTGCTTTTAAAGCTTTTTGCGTAGGTTCATTTAGGCTGCGCTATAAAATTTTTGTATCTGTTCGGTTATTCTAGGGAAACTTGAAGCTTTTCGAATTTACTAGAGCCATTTCTGTCTAGTTTCACGAAGAACTTGTCGTCTGCTCCCGTTCGTAAATCCGGCCAAGCCTTTTCTGGCTTATGGCCCCCGTAATAGCTGCAAATAGGACTTACAAATACAGGCGTTAAGTGTTTGCTTTGTAAAATTCCCTGAAGAAGTTCTACGAAGGACGTATACCACACATGGACGCCAGGTCCAATGGAGCACCCCTGTGGATCCGGACCATTGAACTCTTCATGGCCCCCGTCCATGGACACCCCCGGTGGACCACCCCGCATTTTTGGCAAAGTTAAAGTAGACAAATCTTTAGAACATCCTGACACTTATCTGGGCAATTTTAAGCAATTGTCTCTTTGTCATAAATTGAAAAATTCAGGTGGCCTCAACGGGATTCGAGTTGACCTCTGCGATGCCGGCACAACCACCGCTCGACTCTAACCAACTGAGCTTTGAAACCACTCAATTGGGGGCAAGTCGTTTTGTTGGGCTCAGTTGTTCAGGTGCAAGACGTTTAAAATGAACTGATGTTTGAAAAGCGGGTTAAAGCTAGACGAATCCCTTTGAAGCCCACCACATAGGTGGCAAAACAGGCAAGTGCTTAAATCATTAGCCCATACCTGGAAGCGAAACACACCTCTATATTCCCGCTAATGAGAATCCTGTGGATGACCACTCACAAGAACTAACTTGACCGTCATAGCGTCACCTAACCGGAATTGGCCTTTGTCCTTTGCAGAAAAGGTAGTCTAATTAACAAGAAGATTCCATGTTGCCGGGCGTCTGTTCAGTAATAGATCACAGATGCCGTCAAAATGTGGTAAGAACAAAAAAGGGTCACACGGAGGCGATAGCCGAGTGTGTACACTGAGTGTTTCTTACCACCATTTTGACGTCTTCTGTGATCTAGTACGGAAGCAGACCCACCGCTACATGGAAATCTATTTTTTTTATATAATAAAGAATTAAAACTTTATTCGCATAAAAGCTGATGGTGGACGTCAATCGTGCGTCTGTCCTCTAAGGATCATAGGCAAGAAACCATCAAAATCGGTGAATAACTTGGGTGATTATATAAAAATAGATAGATCGTACATGGGCTCTCCTGGTCTCTAAAACTACTGTAACATAGGCTTAGCGCGGCTTAGCTTCTAGTCATGGACTCTTGCTTAAATTTTCCAGAAAAGTGCGAGGATCACTGCTCTTTTTTTTTTTTCGTCTGAATAATTGTTCTGATTGTAAAACCGTACTTAATTTACAAAATGAGGGGTGGTCCACAGGGGCGGTCCCACGGACTGGGTCCATGAATGGGTCCATGGACCGGGTCCACAGTGGCGGTCCCATTGACCTGGGCCCTGGTTCCATGTTTTGTATACATCGCGGTTGCTCCGAAAGTTAACATGAAATGCGTCGTAGAATATAACGCGTTTTAACCACAACAGTTCGAAGGTGTGCTGCTCTGTATTTTTAGTTTTAAAATGTTGAAAATTGAAAGAAAGAATAGCAACTTTGCCGTGTGATAAAGACTTACACCAAAGCAAAACTATATGTCAAATACTTTTAAGTGCGGTAAAAAGTAATGCGAGTTTTGTGGTGTGACCATCGTTTGGACTATGCTTTGTGGTCCAGACGCTCAATTTTCAATGCGTAAAAATTAAAGCAAAGCAGAGAAGCCTGGCATCTGCCCCAAGACTTTAAAAATAAATCTGGTAACTCAGCCGCGCCAGCATAGGACATGTGAAAATTCTCTTCCCCGGGTGAGCTCAAAAACCTCTGAAAAATGGCAAGAGGGTCCGTGAGTTACGTTAGGTGAGTGTTTTTTCGGGGGATAGGTGCCTGATGAAAAAGTGCTTTTGGATTAAACACACACGAAGCCTGAACACTG
>NC_090870.1:28903447-28918903 GCF_036669935.1 Montipora foliosa | reverse complement strand
TAGTTGAGACAGTTGCAAACAGAGCACACTGGTACGGAACACATTCATTGTTTGCAAAGAAAACTTTTCCAAAAAGTACGTTTTCCGAGATACCACCTCTCGCCTCCCCCACCCTAATCCCTGTTTGTGAAACCGCTTGTCGGACAAAGGCTCGTAGAAAACAGAAAAAACACAACATTGTCCTGGGGTTGCTGGTGAGGGGTCCATTTTTCGCACTCGAGCTTTAAATCGACTCTAAAGGATACAAGTGTCTCAACCATTTTTGACGCCCGCTTGTCTGTATTAAAAAACTTTGCATGAAGTGTAATGATGACTTCTGATAATCTGTTTTTTGCATTAATATATTAACTATCCCATTTCAATAGCGTCTTTTAAGCGTTTTTCATGGTCATATAGGAATCAGAACATACAGAAATCACCCCTTTTTCCTTCTTTATTACGGTGCTGTAACAGTCCCTGGTGTGGATTGCAGACATTTCAGTGTCGACATGGTTTTCACACAGAAACATTTCTGTGACCAATAAGGCATGTAATACGCTTGCCATCTATTTTGCGACTGGCGGAAATGAAATGAATATTGTCAGGGAAAGTGATATCTCACGGGCTTCGATGTACCGCATTCTAAACAAATGAGAATTTTTAAAACGCAAGTAATCACTACCGAGAAAGTCAATACAAGGCTCAAATGTGAATGTCGAACGTCTCAGCGAAGTTTAATATTCACGCCCCAAGCGCTAGTATTGATAGCAGGACCTCTGTCACTAGAATGACAATTTCAAGAAACGATTTGTTGCAGTGTTTTGGATTTGACATACCTTGAAATTAAGAGTGACACTTCGGAACATTCGCTTGACGTTTTTAGCATTCCTTTGAAATCCACCAGACGTAATTCAATTTCAACTTTTATAAGGCGTAATAAGCCATAAAAAAGAGGAAATATAAATATCAAAACCGGTTTATAACTCCTGGGGACAAAAAAAGAACCTCAAACAGTGCTGTCACTCGGATTTTATGACTTACTTCCGCTGAGGGTGAGTGGCCGCACGATTAACCCACGAGTAACCTCGAGGTACCCATAATTCCAGTAGAATAATACATATATCTTTTTAGAATAATCTATGTGGTTACTCGTGGTTACTCGTGGTTACTCGTGGTAACATGGATAAAATTATTCTTTCTTTACACGCCCAAACACATTCATTCTCCCACCAAACCCATCTCTGCAAAGCAGCTGCGACAAGTGGGAAGTCTTTTTGCACCGACCTAGCTAATTTGAGCGTGGAAAGTAAATGTGTTCCCCGGCTGTAACAGCATCCAAGATCTGTTTTCTTGTTCATCTGCGACACCGCTTTCCACCATCACAAAATGCGCTTCTTCTGAGACGACTTGTAGTTAGAGGGCCATAACCCTTTACCAACTCCATACTTTACAACGCTCCGCACAAATAGCGTATAAAAGAAGGCCAACAATGAATAACATTACTTGCATTTTACGTCACAATGCTTCGCTTCCGCACAGACAAACGACGTTTTCATATTCGAAAACGAGAATCATAAACTATCCGCAATTTTTTGTGACCCTGAAAAAAGTCTTTCACTCATGCGGTCATATTGACAGACCGAGTGGACTATAGGTGCCCGTATAAAGGGTATAAAAGAAGTTTTCTGAAACAGACAATCGGCGACAAAAGTGTTGCAGACAGTTGCCAACAGAGCCACACTGGTAAGGACACATTCAATTGTTTGCAAAGAAAACATTGTCCAAAAAAGTAAGTTTCCGAGAGACCCCTCCCTCCCCAACCCTAATCAATGGTGTACCGCTGTCGACAATGCTTCTTAGAAAACAGAAAGAAAACACAACATTGTCCTGGGGGTTCGGGGGAAGGGGGCCAATTTTCGCACCGAGCTTTGAAATCGACTCTAAGGGGGTAAAAGTGTCTCAACAATTTGACTCCGATTGTCTTTATGAAAAAACTTTTTGCCTGAAGTGTAATGATGACTTCTGATAAGCTGTTTTTGCATTAATATATGAAATGATACACATTTCAATAGCGTTCTTTAGGCGTTTTCATGTCATATAGGAATCAGAACATACCTAAATCACCTTTTTCTTTATTACGTTGATGTAACAGTCACTGGTGTTATTGCAAGACATTTTCAGTGTCGAACATGGTTTTCACCAACAGAACATTTCTGACAGAGATAAGGGGCATGTATCGCTTCTTGCCCTCTATTTTGCGAATGGCGGAAAGTGCAATGATATTGTCAGGGAAAGTGATATCTCACGGGCTTCGATGTACCGCATTCTAAAAAAAAAGAATTTTAAACGCAAGTATCCACTACCGAGAACGTCCATTACAACGAGGCCAAAAATGTGAATGTCGAACGTCCAGCGCAAGTTAATTTCACGCCACAAACGCTTATTATAAGAGAGCAAGGACATCGTACTAAAGAAAGACAATTTCAAGACGATTTGTTGCAGTGTTTTTGATGTTGACATACCTTGAAATAAAGTGACACGTTCGGAACTGATTCGCGTGACGTTTAGCATTCCCTTTTTTGAATTCACTGCTACATAATTCCATTTCAACTTGTTACAAGGCGTTACTAAGCCATAAAAAAGAGGTAAATATCATAGCAAAGACGGTTTATAACTCCTGGGACAAAAAATGAACAGCAAACAGTGCGGTCCTTCTGATTTTTTAGGAACTCCGCTGAGGAGTGTCCACGAGTAACCACGAGTAACCTCTTGAGTAACCAAGATTACACAAGTAGAATACTTACTTAATCTTTTTTAGAATAATCTTGTGGTTACTCGTGTTTACTGTCTTGTGGTTGATCGTGGTTTACTCGTGGTAAATGAGAAAATATTCGTTTCTTTACGCCCAAAAACATTCATTTCCCACCAAAACCAGCGCTGCAAAGCATCTGCGACAATGTGGCAGGTCTTTTTGCAGCCGACCTAGCCATTTGAGCGTGGGAAGTAAATGTGGTTGGCCCCCCCCCCCCGCTGGACAGCCACCATGTCTGTTTGTCGTGTTCATCTGCGACCGATAACCGCTTCCATCCTCCAACCAACAAAGCGGCTTCGTCTGATGAATTGTAGTTAGAGGCATAACCCTTTACCAAATCCATGGACTTTAACGCATACTCACTAATATCGTATAAAAGAAGGCCAAAATGAAAAGGGGTACTTTGCATTTACGTCACAAGATCCTTCGCTTTCGCGCACCAGGACACCGAATTTGTCATATTCGAAAAACATCATAATAAACTATCCGCAATTTTTTTAGAACCTGTAAAAAGTCCTTTCACACTCCATGCGGTCATATTGACAGACAGAGTGGACTATAGGTGCCCGTATAAAGGGTATAAAAGAAGTTTTCTGTCTGAAACAGACAATCGGCGACAAAATTAGTTGAGACAGTTTGCCCACAAGCCCACTGGTAATGACACATTTCAATTGTTTGCAAAGAAAACTTGTCCAAAAAGTACGTTTCCGAGATACCCCTCCCTCCCCCACCCTAATCAATGTTGTCCCGCTGTCGACCAGGCTCGTAGAAAACAGAAAATACACACATGTGTGTCCTTGGGTGCGGGGGAGGGGGCCATTTTCGCACCGAAAGCTTGAAATCGACTCTAAAGTATACCAAAGTTTCTCAACAATTTTTGAACGCCGATTGTCTGTCTTAAAAAACTTTGCACTGAATGGTAATGATTACTTCAATAAGCTGTTTTTGCATTAATAAAAATATACACATTTTTCACTAGCGTCTTTAAGCGTTTTCAGTGTCATATAAGGAATCATAAACATACATAAATTCACCTTTTTCTTTATTACGGTGATGTAACATTCACTGGTGTGATTGCAGAACATTTTCAGTGTCGAACATGGTTTTCACACAGAACATGTTCTGACGAGGATAAGGGCATAGTATACGCTTGCCAGACTCTTTGCGATGGCGGAAAGTGAATGATATTGTCAGGGAAAAGTGATATCGCACTGCTTCGATTTACCGCATTCTAAAAATGAGAAATTTTAACGCAAGTACTCACTACCGAGAACGTCAATTACACTCGCCAAAATGTGAATGTCGAACGTCCAGCGAAGTTAATTTCACGCCACAAACGCTTATTATTGAGAGAAAACATCGGTACTAATAATGACAATTATCAAAGACGATTTTGTTGCAGTGTTTTTGGATTTGCCATACCTTGAAATACAGTGACACTTTTCGGAACATTGGCGTTGAGCGTATTAGCATTCCCTTTTGAAATTTCACCATACATAATTTCCCATTTCAACTTGTTACAAGGCGTATAAAGCCATAAAAAACGAGGTGGAAATATAAATAGCAAAGACGGGTTTATAACTCCTGTGGACAAAAAAAGAACAGCAACCGTGCTGTACTCCTGATTTTATGGAACTCCGCGTGAGGAGTGGCCACGATTAACCACGAGTAACCTCGAGTAACCATAATTAACAAGTCGAATAATTACATTACTCTTTTTAGAATAATCTTGTTGTTACTCGTGGTTACTCGGGGTTACTCCGTGGTTATACTCGTGGTAACATGAGAAAATATTCTTTCCTTTACGCCCAAAACATTCATTTTCCCACCAACAACCAGCTCTGCAAAGCAGCTGCGACAATGTGGAAGGGTCCCCGTTTTTGCCACCGAACCTAGCAATGTTGAGCGTGCGGTAACAGTAAAATGTGTTTTGCCCCGGCTGTAACAGCACACACATGTCCTGTTTCGTGTTCATCTGCGACAAACCGCTTCCACAACAAAATGCGCTTCTTCTGATGAATTGTAGTTAGAGGCATAACCCTTTACCAAGATCCATACTTTAACGCTACTCACCAATAGCGTAATAAAAGAAGGCCAAAATGAACAGGTACTTTGCAATTTACGTCACATCTTCGCTTCGCAGCAGTACACACGAATTTTTCATATTCGAAAACGGAGAATAATAAACTATCCGCAATTTTTTAGACCTGGTAAAAAAAGTCTTTCACTCATGCGGTCATATTTGATCAGACAGGAGTGGACTCTAGGTGCCCGTATAAAGGTGTATAAAAAGAAATTTTCCTGAAACAGACAACTCGGCGACAAAATTAGTTGAGACCAGTTTTTGCCAACAGAGCACCCTGGTAAGGACACATTCATTGTTTGCCAAAGAACAACTTGTCCAAAAAGTAAACGTTTCCGAATACCCCTCCCTCCCCCACCCTAATCAATGTTGTACACGCTGTCGACAAGGCTCGTAGAAAACAGAAAAAACAACATTGCCCTGGGGGTGCGGGGGAGGGGGCCACTTTTCGCACCGAGCTTGAAATCGACTCTAAAGGATAAAAGTGTCCCTCAACAAATTTTTTTGACATGCGCCGATTGTCTGTATTAAAAAACTTTGCCTGAAGTGTAATGATTACTTTTCTGATAAGCTGTTTTTTTGCATTAATATATTAAATACACATTTCAATAGCGTCTTTAAGCGTTTTCATGTCATATAGGAATCAGAACATACATAAATCACCTTGTTCTTTTATTTTTTTTTTTTTAAAAAAAAACGGTTGATGTACCAGTCACTGGTGTGATTGCAGACATTTTCAGTGGCGAACATGGTTTTCACACAGAACATGTTCTGACGAGATTAAGGGGCAATTATACGCTTGCCATCTATTTGCGAATGGCGGAAAGTGAAGGATAATTGTCAGGGAAAGTGATATCTCACGGGCTTCGAATTTACCGCATTCTAAAAAAATGAGAAATTTTAACGGAGCAATTAATCACGACCGAGCACGGCAAATTACAACGGCCAAAATGGTGAATGTCGAACGTCCAGCGAGTTTAATTTCACGCCCCAAAACGCTTAATATTGAGAGAAAGGACATCGTACTAAATAATGACAATTTCAGTAACGATTTTGAGGTGCATTTTTTTGGAATTTGACATACCTTTAAATTAAGGTGACACTTTTCCGGACGATTGCGTGACGTTTTAGCATTCCCTTTTGAAATTCACCATACATAAGTCCATTTCAACTTGTTTACAAGGCGTATAATCATAAAAAAGAGGGAATCATAAATAGCAAAGTACGGTTTATTAACTCCTGGGACAAAAAAAGAACAGCAAACAAGTGCTGTACTCTGAGTTTACGAACTCCGCGGAGGAGTTGGCCACGAGTAACCACGAGTAACCTCGAGTAACCATAATTAACAAGTAAATAATTACCATTATCTTTTTAGAATAATCTTGTGGTTACTCGTGGTATGCTACTCGTGGTTACTCGTGGTTACTCGTGGTAAATGAGAAAATATTCTTTCTTTACTACGGCACAAAAACATTCATTTTCCCACCAAAACCCGCTCTGCCAAGCATCTTCGACAATGTGGAAGGTCTTTTTTGCCCCGACCTAGGTTGCAATTTGCGCGTGGAAAGTAAATGTGTTCCCCGGCTGTAACAGCCACCATGTACTGTTTCGTGTTCATCCTTCGCCCCCGATTCCACACCAACAACATGCGCTTCTTCTGATGAATTGTAGTTATAGGCAATAACCCTTTACCAAATCCAGACTTTAACGCTACTCCACAAATAGCGGTAAAAAGAAGGCCAAAATGAACAGGTCCCTTTGCATTTACGTCACAATCTTCGCATTTCCCGCACAGGACAAGAAATTTTTCATATTCGAAAACGAGAATAAACAACTATCCGCAATTTTTTTTAGCCCTGTAAAAAAAAGTCTTTCACTCATGCGGTCATATTGACATACAGAGTGGGCCTATAGGTGCCCCGTATAAAGGGTATAAAATAAGTTTTCTGAAACAGCACAATCGGCGCCAAAATTAGTTTGAGACAGTTTCCAACAGAGCACAACTGGTAGAGTGACACAGTCATTGTTTTGCAAAGAAAACTTGTCCAAAAAAGGTAAGCGTTTCCCGAGATAACCCCCCTGTCCCTCCCCCACCCTAATCAATGTTGAACCGCGGTCGACACGGCTCGTAGAAAACAGAAGAAAACACAACATTGTCCTGGGGGTGCGGGGGTATGGGGGCCATTTTTCGCACCGAGCGTGAAATCGACCTCTAAAGATATAAACAGTGTCTCAACAATTTTGACCACGCCGATTGTCTGTATGAAAAAAACTTTGCATGAAGTGTAATGATGACTTCTGATAAGCTGTTTTTGTCTTAGTGATATGAATATCACACCTTTCAATAGCGGTCTTTAAGCGTTTTCATGTCATATAGGAATCAGAACATACATAAATCCCCCACCTTTTTCTTTATTACGGTGATGTAACAGTCACTGGTGTGATTGCAGACATTTCAGAGGTGTCGAACCTGGTTTTCACACAGAACATTTCTGACGAGATAAGGTGCCAGTATACGCTTGCCAATCTAGTTGCGAATGGCGGAAAGTGAATGATATTGTCAGGGGAAAGGTGTTATCTCACGGGCTTCGATGTACCGCATTCTAAAAAATGAGAAATTTTAACGCAAGTAATCACTACCGAAGAACGTCAATTACAACGGGCCAAAATGGGAATGTCGAACGTCCAGCGAAGTTAATTTCAGCAGCCACCAACGCTTATTATTGAGAGAACAGGACATCGTACTAAATAATTACAATTTCACGAGACGATTTGTGCAGTGTTTTGGATTTGACATACCTTGAAATAGAGTGGACACTTTCGGAACATTGCGTGACGTTTATCATTCCCTTTTGAAATTCACCATACATAATTCCATTTCATCAACTTGTTACAAGGCGTAGACGCCATAAAAAAGAGGGAATATAAATATCAAAGTCGGTTTATAACTCCTGGGACAAAAAAGAACAGCAAAACAGTGCTGTACTCTGATTTTAGGAACTCCGCGGAGGATGGGCCACGAGTAACCACGAGTACCCTCGAGTAACCATATTTAACAAGTAAAATAATTACATTATCTTTTTAGAATAATCTTGTGAGTTACTCGTGGTTACTCGTGGTTACTCGTGGTAAATGAGAAAATATTCTTTCTTTACACGCCCAAAAACATTCAGTTCCCACTCAAACCAGCTTCTGCAAAGCATCTGCCTACATTGGAAAGGTCTTTTTGCACCGACCTACAGCCAATTTTGAGCGTGGAAAGTAAATGTGTTCCCCGGCTGTAACAGCCACCCTGTCTGTTTCGTGTTATTCTGCGACGCCGCTTCCACCAACAAAATGCGCATCCTTTCTGATGAATTGTATTTAGAGGCATAACCCTTTACCAAATCCATACTTTAACTCTACTCACAAATAGCGTATAAAAGAAGGCCAAAATGAACCGGTCGCCTTTGCATTTACGTCACAATCTTCGCTTCGCACAGGACCAACGAAGTTTTCATATTCGAAAACGAGAATAATACACTATCCGCAATTTATTTAGACCTTTCAAAAGTCTTTCACTCATGCGGTCATATTGCCAGACAATAAAGTGGACTATAGGGGTTGCCCGTATAAATGGTATAAAAGAGTTTTCTGAAAACAGACCATCGGCGACAAAATTAGTTGAGACAGTTGCCAACAGAGCACACTTTAAGGACACATTCATTGGTTTCAAAGAAACCTTGTCCAAAAAGTACGTTTCCCGAGATACCCCTCCCTGCCCCCACCCTAGATCAATGTTGAACCGCTGTCGCCAAGGTCTCGTAAAAAACAGAAAAACACAACATTGTCCTGGGTGTGGCGGGGGAGGGGGCCATTTTCCGCACCGAGCTTGAAATCGCTTCTAAAGGATAAAAGTGTCTCAACAATTTTTGGCCGCCGATTGTCTGTATGAAAAAACTTTGCATGAAGTGTAATGATGACTTCTGATAAGCTGTTTTTTTGCATTAATATATGAAATATACCCATTTCAATAGCGTCTTTAAGCGTTTTCATGTCATATAGGAATCAGAACATACCTCAATCACCTTTTTCTTTATTACGGTGATGTAACACAGTCACTGTTGTGCTTGCAGACATTTCAGTGTCGAACATGGTTTTTTCAAACACAGAACATTTCTGACGAGATACGGGCATGTATACGCTTGCCATCTATTTGCGAATGGCGGAAAGTGAATGATAGTGTCAGGGAAAGTGATATCTCACGTCGGGCTTCGATGTACCGCATGCTAAAAAATGAGAACTTTTTAACGCAAGTAATCACTACCGGAGAACGTCGAATTACAACGGCCAAAATGTGAATGTCGAACGTCCAGCGCAGTTAATAATTTCACGCCACAAACGCTTATAGTATTGCGAGAAAAGACATCGTACTAAATAATGACCAAATGCAAGACTATTTGTGCAGGGTTTTGGATTTGACATACCTTGAAATAAAGTGACACTTATCGGAACATTGCGTGAACGTTTAGGCATTCCCAATTTTGAAATTCACCATACATAATTCCATTTCCAACTTGTTACAAATGGATAAGCCATAAAAAAGAGGGAAATATAAATAGCAAAGACGTTTTATAACGCCTGGGCCAAAAAAGAACAGCAAACAGGTGCTGTACTCTGATTTTAGGAACTCGTAGGAGGAGTGGACACGAGTAACCCACGATTAACGCCTAGTAACCATAATTAACAAGTAAATAATTACATTATCTTTTTAGAATAATCTTGTGGTTAATCGTGGTTACTCGTGGTTACTCGTGGTAAATGAGAAAATATTCTTTCTTTAACGCCCAAAAACATTCATTTCCCCAACAAAACCAGCTCTGCAAAGCATCTGCGACAATGTGGAAGGTCTTTTTGCAACCGACCTAGCAATTTGAGCGCGGAAAGTAAATGTGGTTCCCTGCCGGCTGTAACAGGCCACCATGTCTGTTTCGTGTTCATCGGCGACAAAACCGCTTCCCACCAACAAAGCGCTTCTTTCTGATGAATTGTAGTTAGAGGCATAACCCTTTACCAAAATCCATACTTTAACGCTACTCACAACAAGCTGTTAAAAAGAATGCCAAAATGAACAGGTCCTTTGCATTTACGTCACAATCTTCGCTTCGTCGCACAGGACAACGGAATTTTTTCCAATATTCGAAAACGAGAATACTAAGCTATCCGCAATTTTTTAGACCTTGTAAAAAGTCTTTCACTCATGCGGTCATATTGACCGACGAGTAGTAGACTTATAGGTGCCCCGTATAAAGGGTAATAACAGAGAGTTTTTCGTGAAACAGACACTCGGCGACAAAATTAGTTGAGACAGTTGCCAACGATAGCACCCTGGTAAGGACACCTTCATTGTTGGCAAAGAAAACTTGTCACAAAAGTACGTTTCTCCGAGATACCCTCCCTCCCTCCCCCACTCCTAATCAATGTTGTACCGCTGTCGACAAGGCTCGTAGAAAACAGAAAAAAACCACAACATTGTCCTGGGGTGCGGGGGAGGGTGCCATTTTCCCCGCACCGAGCTTGAAATCGACTCTAAAGGATAAAAGTGTCTCAACAATTTTGACGCCGATGTGTCTTTATGAAAAAACTTTGTCATGAAGTGTAATGAATGACTTCTGATAATCTGTTTTTGCATTAATATATGCAATATACACATTATCAATAGCGCGTCTTAAGCGTTTTTCATGTCATATAGGAATCAGAACCTACATAACTCACCGTTTTCTTTATTACGGTGATGTAACAGTCACTGGTGGTGATTGCAGACAGTTCAGTGTCCGAACATGGTTTTTCACACAGAACCGTTCTGACGAGATAAGGGCATGTATACGCTTGCCATCTATTTGGGAATGGCGGAAAGTGAATGAGGTATTGGCAGGGAAAGTGATATCTCACGGGCTTCGATGTACCGCATTCTAAAAAATGAGAAGTTTAACGCAAGTCACATCCACTACCGAGAACTTCAATTACAACGGCCAAAATGTGAATGTCGAACGTCCAGCTAAGTTAATTTCACGCCACAAACGCTTATTATTGATAAGGACATCGTACTAAATAATGACAATTTCCAAGACGATGTGTGCAGTGTTTTGGATTTGACATACCTTGAAATAAAGTGACACTTTCGGAACATTTGCGTTGACGTTTTAGCATTCCCTTTTTGAATTCACCATACATAATTCCCTTTCAACTTGTTAGCCCGGCGTAGACGCCGATAAAAAGAGGGAAATTATAAATAGCAAAAGACGGTTTATAAAACTCCTGGGACAAAAAAGAACAGCAAACAGTGCTGGACTCTGATTTTAGGAACTCCGCGATTAGTGGCAACGAGTAACACACGAGTACCCTCGAGTAACCATAATTAACAAGTAACAATAATTAACATTATCTGTTGAGAATAATCTTGTGGTTACTCGTGGTTACTCGTGGTTACTCGTGGTAAATGGGACACATATTCTTTCTTTACGCCCAAACACATTCATTTCCCCCACCCACCCCTCTGCAAAGCATCTGCTAACAATGTGGAAGGTCCTTTTGGCAACCGACCTAGCAAGTTTGAGCCGTGGAAAGTAAATGTGTTCCCCGGCTGGAACAGCCCACCATGTCTGTGTTTTCGTGTTCAGTCTTCCCGTCGTACACAACGCGCTTCCCACCACCAACCAAATTCGCTTCCTTCTGATGAATTGTAGTTAGAGGCATAACCCTTTTACCAATCCATACTTTTAACGCTAGCTCAACAATAGCGTATAAAAGGAAGGCCAAAATTAACAGGTCCTTTGCATTTTTACGTCACAATCTTCGCTTCGCATCCAGGACCCACGAATTTTTCATATTCGCAAAACGAGAATAATAAACTATCCGCAATTTTTTAAATACCTGTAAAAAGTCTTTCACTCATGCGGTCATATTGACAGACAGCGTGGACTATAGGTGCCCCGTATAAAGGTTATCCAAGAAGTTTTCTGAAACAGACAATCGGCGACAAAATTCGTTGAGACAGTTGCCAACAGAGCACACTGGTAAGGACACATTCATTGTTTGGCAAAGAACACTTGTCCAAAAAGTACGTTTTCCGAGATACCCCTGCCTCCCCCACCCTAATCAATGTTGTACCGCGCTGTCGATCAAGGCTCGTAAAAAACAGACAAAACACAACATTGTCCCTGGGGTTGCGGGGGATGGGCCATTTTCCGCAACCGAGCTTGAAATCGACTCGAAGTATAAAAGTGTCTCAACAATTTAGACGCCGATTGTCCTGTATGAAAAACTTTGCATGAAGTCTAATGATGACTTCTGATAAGCTGTTTTTTTTTGGCATAATATATGAAATATACACATTTCAATAAGCGTCTTTAAAAAGCGTTTTCATGGCATATAGGAATCAGAACATACATAAAGCACCTTTTTCTTTATTACGGTGATGTAACAGTCACTGGTGTGATTGCAGACATTTCAGTTGTCGAACAATGGTTTTCACAACAGAACATTTCTGCCGAGATCAGGGCATGTATACGCTTTGCCATACTATTTGCGAATGGCGGAAAGTGAATGATATTTTCAGGGAAAGTGATATATCACGGGCTTCGATGTACCGCATTCTAAAAAATGATAATTTTTAAACGCAAAGTAAGTCACCTACCGAGACACGTCAATTACAAACGGGCCAAAATGTGAATGTCGCCGTCCCAGCGAAGTTCATTTGCACGCCACGAACGCTTTTTATTGAGAGAAAGGACATCGTACTAAATAAGTACAATTTCAAGACACCGATTTGTGCAGTGTTTTGGATTTGACATACCTGTGAAATAAAGTGACACTTTCGGAACATTGCGTGACCGTTAGCATTCCCGTTTGAAATTCAACCATACATAATTCCATTTCAACTTGTTACAAGGCGTATAAGCCATAAAAAGAGGGAAATATAAATAGCAAAAGACGGTTTATAAACCCTGGGACAAAAAAAGAACAGCAAACAGTGCTGTACCTCTGATTTTAGGAACTCCGCGGAGGAGTGGCCACGAGTAACCACGATTAACCTCGAGTAACCATAATTAACAAGTAAAATATTACCTTATAAAATCTTTTTTAGAATAATCTTGTGGTTACTCGTGGTTACTCCGTGGTTACTCGTGGTAAATGAGACAATTGTCTTTCTTTACGCCCAAAACATTCATTTCCCACCAAACCCAGCTCTGCAAAGCATCTGCGACAATGTGGAAGGTCTTTTTTGCACCGACCTAGCAATTTGAGCGTGGAAAGTAAATGTTTTTCCCCGGCTGTAGACAGCCACCATGTCTGTTTCGTGTTCATCTGCGACACCGCTTCCACCAACAAAATGCGCTTTTCTGTCTGATGAAAATTTGTAGTTAAAGGCCTAACCCTTTACCAAATCCCTACTTTAACCGCTACTCACAAATAGCGTGTAAAAGAAGGCCAAAATGAACAGGTCCTTTGCATTTACGGCATCAATCTCCGCTTCGCACAGGACAACGAATTTTTCATATTCGAAAACGAGAATAATAAACTATCCGCAATTTTTTAGACCTGTCAAAGTCTTTCACTCATTGCGGTCATATTGACAGACAGAGTGTGACTATAGGTGCCCGTATAAAGGGTATAAAAGAAGTTTTCTGAAACAGACCATCGGCGACAAAATTAGTTGAGACCAGTTGGCCAACAGAGCACACTGGTAAAGGACCCATTCATTGTTTGCAAAGAAAACTTGTCCGCAAAAGTACGTTTCCGAGATACCACCCCACCCTCCCCCACCCTAATCAATGGTTAACGCTTTCGACCAAGGCTCGTAGAAAACAGAAAAAAACAACATTGTCCCTGGGGGTGCGGGGGAGGGGGCCATTTTCGCAACCGACGCTTGAAATCACCTCTAAAGTGATAAAAGTGTCCTCAACAATTTTGACGCCGATTGTCTGTATGAAAAAACTTTGCATGCAGTGTAAGGGCTGACTTCTGATAAGCTGTTTTTGCATTAATATATGAAATACACATTTCAATAGCGTCTTTAAGCGTTTTCATGTCATAATGGAATCAAAATACATACATCACCTTTTTCTTTATTACGGTGATGTAACAGTCACTGGTGGGATTGCAGACATTTCAGTGTCGAACATGTTTTTTCACACAGAACATTTCTGACGTAGATAAGGGCATGTATACGCTTGCCATCTATTTTGCGACATGGCGGAAAGTTAATGATATTGTCAGGGAAAGTGCTATCGCACGGTCTTCGATGTACCGCATTCCTAAAAAATGAGAAATTTTCACTCAAGTAATCACTACCGAGAACGTCAATGACCACGGCCAAACTGTGAATGTCGAACGTCCAGGCGAAGGTTAATTGTGCACGCCACAAACGCTTATTATTGAGAGAAAGGACATCGTACTAAAATAATGACAAGTTTCAAGACGATGTGTGCAGTGTTTTGGATTTGAAGCATACCTTGAAATAAAGTGACACTTTCGGAACATTGCGTGAACGTTTAGCATTCCCTTTGGAAATTCACCATACATAATTCCATTTCAACTTGTTACACGTCGTATAAGCCATAAAAAAGAGGGAAATATAAATAGCAAAGACGGTTATATAAACCTCCTGGGACAAAAAAGAAACAGCAAACAGTGCTGTACTTCTGAATTTTAGGAACTCCGTCGGACGGAGTGGCCAACAGTAACCACGAGTTAACCTCGAGTACCCATAATTCCAAGTAAATAATTACATTATCTTTTTAGAATAATCTTGTGGTTACTCGTGGTTACTCGTGGTTACTCGTGGTAAATGAGAAAATATTCTTTCTTTACGCCCAAAAACATTCGTTTCCCACCAAAACCCAGCTCTGCAAACGCATCTGCGACAATGTGGAAGGTCCTTTTTTGGCACCGAACCTTACAATTTGAGGCGTGGAACGTAAATGTGTTCCCGGCTGTAACAGCCACCATGTCTGTTTCGTTGTTCATCTGCGACACCGCTTCCACCAACAACCAAAATGCGCTTCTTTCTGATGAATTGTAGTTAGAGGCATAACCCTTTACCAAATCCAGACTTTAACGCTACTCACAATAGCGTTTAAAGAAGGCCAAAATGGAACAAGTCCTTTGCATTTTACGTCACAATCTTTCGCTTCGCACAGGACAACGAATTTTTCATATTCGAAAACGAGAATAATAAACTATCCGCAATTTTTTAGACCTGTAAAAAGTCTTTCACTCATGCGGGTATCATATTGACGACAGAGTGGACTAGAGGTGCCCGTATAAAGGGTATAAAAGAATTTTCTTGAACAGACAATCGGCGACAAAATTAGTTGAGACAGTTGCCAACAGAGCACACTGGTAATGACACATCATTGTTTGCAAAGAAAACTTGGTCCAAAAAGTACGTTTCCGAGATACCCCTCCCTCCCCCACCCTAATCAATGTTTTACCGCTGTCGACAAGGCTCGTAGAAAAACAGAAAAAAAAACACCACATTGGTCCTGGGGGTGCGGGGAGGGGGCCATTTTCGCACACGAGCTTGAAATCGACTCTAAAG
>NC_090870.1:28887184-28903347 GCF_036669935.1 Montipora foliosa | reverse complement strand
AAACTATTGCAAAATCCATGAGCACACAGAAAACACGCACTGACGCACGCCTTTCTCCACTCAAACAACACGTCCAACACCATTGGCTTGGCTTTTGTCTTTAAATAAAGGTCAGTTTTACCAGAGAAAGCCAATTTCTTATCTGCATGACTTGAAAAAATATATATATATAAACATAAAACGAGAGTTGATCTCAGGCTCTTTGCAATTGTCTAATTCAAGGATCAAAATAAACGGCTATGAACTTCAGTTGTTGGGCTAGCTCAGTGGTAAACAGAGTGAATGGTAACGCAGAGGTTGCAGGTTCGAGTCCCAGGCCAGAGTAAACGATTTCTTTTTTTCGCATTAACTTCGGCAAGAAACTACTTGAAATCTTGTAACTAAAGGTGTAAAGCATTGCACTGGATTGCGTAGTTGTGTGGTAACACCAACGCCTTGTGTTCCCGAGGTCCGAGGTTCAAATCCCAGTGAAGACGGGGGTTTTTTTCATTTGTTTTCCAGGCTGCTAGGCAAGCAAGTTCATTAAGAACGTTAACAAATCGGCTAATTTTCCAGGGTGTTCAGATAGTCAGTGGATAGAGCAATGTCCCAAATAAATCCAGGTGTTCTAGATGTTCACCTACCCCGCCGTAGGTTCACGTTCATGGTTCATGTAACTAGAAAAAGGGACCTTGGGGTGGCCCTAGTGGGTTGGTCTATGGTTAATAATTAACTGATGAAATGTCCTCTCTCCACAGTCGCCCGCTCAAACTGCACAGTACCTCTACTCAACAATGGAACTCTGGTCATGGATTCGGACACCGCACCTTGGTCAGCGCAACATCGACCTTCAACAACAACAACAACAACAACAACAACAACAAACTGATGGAATGGTCAACAATGGTCAACAATGGTCAACAATGGTCAATTGGAAAACTGTCACTCTACCACATTGGAACGCCTGGAAGTTCGTTTTATTGGAAAATCAAACTCTTGTGCTAACCGAAGATGCGAGAAATTTCCAAAGAAACAGGCCTAATGGTCGCGCTTGCCTTAACGTTCCCAAAATAATTGGTTTCTCCGTTCTCTGTCAAGTTATGGCCGCCCCCGCGTATGCCCAATTCTCGGTGCAGAGGACAAGTTCTAAATTGAAATCGCGTTCGCTTGCCAGAGGCCTGACCGTGGAACATTGTTCAGCTGTCGTTTCAAGTTCACTTCTCAACTCTCGAGCCTTGCAAAGTTACTAAAGGAAAAGCGCGCAGCATCTTGGAGCCATTGCTCATGAACCTCACCCTCGCCTCTACGCCTCTGTCAAGTTTCAACTTCATAACGTTTACCTTGGCGCCTTACCGTAGAACTAAATGCTTCAGGTTAGCCAGTTGCAACCGCCAAAATGCTCAAAAACATGCTTGTGATCAGAAAGCCGTAAATCGCCCTAGAAAAGGTCAAAGACCGATGTAAAAACAGCAAGGCATAGCTAAGACATGCAGGCATGACCACAGTAAAAAGGTTGAAAAGATATTAAAAACCGAGCCCAGATATGCACATTTGAACTTGCGTCAAAGATCCAATATGGCGCCTAATTTATGCACACGTCATGCAACATTCAAACTCCGTCATCCAAAAAACGCCCAGATCTCCAACAAGCAAGTTGCGCGTGCATGTCTGTTGCTCGACGTCTGGCGTGAAGGCCGTAATCGATCTTTCTAACTATTTATAAACAACAGCGCATTGAAGCCAGCAATCTTTTAATGGTCAGCGGCAAAAAAGTACCGCCCTCTATTTATACCGGCGTTGAGGAGAATTTGTTTTTAACGCGCGAACGGACTGGAGAACAGGCCACATTAGCGCGCCACAACATCGCGCGCGCACTTTCTCTCCTCCAACACCATTGGCTTGGCTTTTGTCTTTAAATAAAGGTCAGTTTTACCCAGAGAAAGCCAATTTTCTTATCTGCAATGACTGAAACTATTGCAAAATCCATGAGCACACAGAAAACACGCACTGACGCACGCCTTTCTCCCATCAAACAACACGTCCAACACCATTGGCTTGGCTTTTGTCTTTAAATAAAGGTCAGTTTTACCCAGAGAAAGCCAATTTTCTTATCTGCAATGACTGAAACTATTGCAAAATCCATGAGCACACAGAAAACACGCACTGACGCACGCCTTTCTCCACTCAAACAACACGTCCAACACCATTGGCTTGGCTTTTGTCTTTAAATAAAGGTCAGTTTTACCCAGAGAAAGCCAATTTTCTTATCTGCAATGACTTGAAAAAATATATATATATATACATAAAACGAGAGTTGTTCTCAGGCTCTTTGCAATTGTCTAATTCAAGGATGCAAATAAACGGCTATGAACTTCAGTTGTTGGGCTAGCTCAGTGGTAAACAGAGTGAATGGTAACGCAGAGGTTGCAGGTTCGAGTCCCAGGCCAGAGTAAACGATTTCTTTTTTTCGCATTAACTTCGGCAAGAAACTACTTGAAATCTTGTAACTAAAGGTGTAAAGCATTGCACTGGATTGCGTAGTTGTGTGGTAACACCAACGCCTTGTGTTCCCGAGGTCCGAGGTTCAAATCCCAGTGAAGACGGGGGTTTTTTCATTTGTTTTCCAGGCTGCTAGGCAAGCAAGTTCATTAAGAACGTTAACAAATCGGCTAATTTTCCAGGGTGTTCAGATAGCTCAGTGGATAGAGCAATGTCCAAATAAATCCAGGTGTTCTAGATGTTCACCTACCCCGCCGTAGGTTCACGTTCATGGTTCATGTTAACTAGAAAAGGGACCTTGGGGTGGCCTAGTGGGTTGGTCTATGGTTAATAATTAAATGATGAAATGTTCCTCTCTCCACAGTCGCCCGCTCAAACTGCACAGTACCCTCTACTCAACAATGGAACTCTGGTCATGGATTCGACACCGCACCTTGGTCAGCGCAACATCGACCTTCAACAACAACAACAACAACAAACAACAACAACAACTGATGGAATGGTCAACAATGGTCAACAATGGTCAACAATGGTCAATTGGAAACTGTCACTCTACCACATTGGAACGCCTGAAGTTCGTTTTATTGGAAAATCAAACTCTTGTGCTAACCGAAGATGCGAGAAATTTCCAAAGAAACAGGCCTAATGGTCGCGCTTGCCTTAACGTTCCCAAAATAATTGGTTTCTCCGTTCTCTGTCAAGTTATGGCCGCCCCCGCGTATGCCCAATTCTCGTGCAGAGGACAAGTTCTAAATTGAAATCGCGTTCGCTTGCCAGAGGCCTGACCGTGGAACATTGTTCAGCTGTCGTTTCAAGTTCACTTCTCAACTCTCGAGCCTTGCCAAAGTTACTAAAGGAAAAGCGCGCAGCATCTTGGAGCCATTGCTCATGAACCTCACCCTCGCCTCTACGCCTCTGTCAAGTTTCAACTTCATAACGTTTACCTTGGCGCCTTACCGTAGAACTAAATGCTTCAGGTTAGCCAGTTGCAACCGCCAAAACTGCTCAAAAACATGCTTGTGATCAGAAAGCCGTAAATCGCCCTAGAAAAGGTCAAAGACCGATGTAAAACAAGCAAGGCATAGCTAAGACATGCAGGCATGACCACAGTAAAAAGGTTGAAAAGATATTAAACCGAGCCCAGATATGCACATTTGAACTTGCGTCAAAGATCCAATATGGCGCCTAATTTATGCACACGTCATGCAACATTCAAACTCCGTCATCCAAAAAACGCCCAGATCTCCAACAAGCAAGTTGCGCGTGCATGTCTGTTGCTCGACGTCTGGCGTGAAGGCCGTAATCGATCTTTCTAACTATTTATAAACAACAGCGCATTGAAGCCAGCAATCTTTTAATGGTCAGCGGCAAAAAAGTACCGCCCTCTTATTTATACCGGCGTTGAGGAGAATTTGTTTTTAACGCGCGAACGGACTGGAGAAAAGTAAACATTATCGCGCCAAAACATCGCGCGCGCACTTTCTCTCCTCCAACACCATTGGCTTGGCTTTTGTCTTTAAATAAAGGTCAGTTTTACCCAGAGAAAGCCAATTTTCTTTAAAGCAATGACTGAAACTATTGCAAAATCCATGAGCACACAGAAAACACGCACTGACGCACGCCTTTCTCCCATCAAACAACACGTCCAACACCATTGGCTTGGCTTTTGTCTTTAAATAAAGGTCAGTTTTACCCAGAGAAAGCCAATTTTCTTATCTGCAATGACTGAAACTATTGCAAAATCCATGAGCACACAGAAAACACGCACTGACGCACGCCTTTCTCCACTCAAACAACACGTCCAACACCATTGGCTTGGCTTTTGTCTTTAAATAAAGGTCAGTTTTACCCAGAGAAAGCCAATTTTCTTATCTGCAATGACTGAAACTATTGCAAAATCCATGAGCACACAGAAAACACGCACTGACGCACGCCTTTCTCACATCAACCAACACGTCCAACACCATTGGCTTGGCTTTTGTCTTTAAATAAAGGTCAGTTTTACCCAGAGAAAGCCAATTTTCTTATCTGCAATGACTGAAACTATTGCAAAATCCATGAGCACACAGAAAACACGCACTGACGCACGCCTTTCTCCATCAAACAACACGTCCAACACCATTTGCTTGGCTTTTGTCTTTAAATAAAGGTCAGTTTTACCCAGAGAAAGCCAATTTTCTTATCTGCAATGACTTGAAAAATATATATATATATACATAAAACGAGAGTTGTTCTCAGGCTCTTTGCAATTGTCTAATTCAAGGATGCAAATAAACGGCTATGAACTTCAGTTGTTGGGCTAGCTCAGTGGTAAACAGAGTGAATGGTAACGCAGAGGTTGCAGGTTCGAGTCCCAGGCCAGAGTAAACGATTTCTTTTTTCGCATTAACTTCGGCAAGAAACTACTTGAAATCTTGTAACTAAAGGTGTAAAGCATTGCACTGGATTGCGTAGTTGTGTGGTAACACCAACGCCTTGTGTTCCCGAGGTCCGAGGTTCAAATCCCAGTGAAGACGGGGGTTTTTTTCATTTGTTTTCCAGGCTGCTAGGCAAGCAAGTTCATTAAGAACGTTAACAAATCGGCTAATTTTCCAGGGTGTTCAGATAGCTCAGTGGATAGAGCAATGTCCCAAATAAATCCAGGTGTTCTAGATGTTCACCTACCCCGCCGTAGGTTCACGTTCATGGTTCATGTTAACTAGAAAAAGGGACCTTGGGGTGGCCCTAGTGGGTTGGTCTATGGTTAATAATTAACTGATGAAATGTTCCTCTCTCCACAGTCGCCCGCTCAAACTGCACAGTACCCTCTACTCAACAATGGAACTTGGTCATGGATTCGACACCGCACCTTGGTCAGCGCAACATCGACCTTCAACAACAACAACAACAACAACAACAACAACAACTGATGGAATGGTCAACAATGGTCAACAATGGTCAACAATGGTCAATTGGAAACTGTCACTCTACCACATTGGAACGCCTGGAAGTTCGTTTTATTGGAAAATCAAACTCTTGTGCTAACCGAAGATGCGAGAAATTTCCAAAGAAACAGGCCTAATGGTCGCGCTTGCCTTAACGTTCCCAAAATAATTGGTTTCTCCGTTCTCTGTCAAGTTATGGCCGCCCCCGCGTATGCCCAATTCTCGGTGCAGAGGACAAGTTCTAAATTGAAATCGCGTTCGCTTGCCAGAGGCCTGACCGTGGAACATTGTTCAGCTGTCGTTTCAAGTTCACTTCTCAACTCTCGAGCCTTGCAAAGTTACTAAAGGAAAAGCGCGCAGCATCTTGGAGCCATTGCTCATGAACCTCACCCTCGCCTCTACGCCTCTGTCAAGTTTCAACTTCATAACGTTTACCTTGGCGCCTTACCGTAGAACTAAATGCTTCAGGTTAGCCAGTTGCAACCGCCAAAACTGCTCAAAAACATGCTTGTGATCAGAAAGCCGTAAATCGCCCTAGAAAAGGTCAAAGACCGATGTAAAACAAGCAAGGCATAGCTAAGACATGCAGGCATGACCACAGTAAAAAGGTTGAAAAGATATTAAAACCGAGCCCAGATATGCACATTTGAACTTGCGTCAAAGATCCAATATGGCGCCTAATTTATGCACACGTCATGCAACATTCAAACTCCGTCATCCAAAAAACGCCCAGATCTCCAACAAGCAAGTTGCGCGTGCATGTCTGTTGCTCGACGTCTGGCGTGAAGGCCGTAATCGATCTTTCTAACTATTTATAAACAACAGCGCATTGAAGCCAGCAATCTTTTAATGGTCAGCGGCAAAAAAGTACCGCCCTCTTATTTATAACGGCGTTGAGGAGAATTTGTTTTTAACGCGCGAACGGACTGGAGAACAGGCCACATTAGCGCGCCACAACATCGCGCGCGCACTTTCTCTCCTCCAACACCATTGGCTTGGCTTTTGTCTTTAAATAAAGGTCAGTTTTACCCAGAGAAAGCCAATTTTCTTATCTGCAATGACTGAAACTATTGCAAAATCCATGAGCACACAGAAAACACGCACTGACGCACGCCTTTCTCCCATCAAACAACACGTCCAACACCATTGGCTTGGCTTTTGTCTTTAAATAAAGGTCAGTTTTACCCAGAGAAAGCCAATTTTCTTATCTGCAATGACTGAAACTATTGCAAAATCCATGAGCACACAGAAAACACGCACTGACGCACGCCTTTCTCCCTCAAACAACACGTCCAACACCATTGGCTTGGCTTTTGTCGTTAAAGAAAGGACAGCTAACCACAGAGAAAACCAATTTTCTTATCTGCAATGACTTGAAAAAATATATATATATATACATAAAACGAGAGTTGTTCTCAGGCTCTTTGCAATTGTCTAATTCAAGGATGCAAATAAACGGCTATGAACTTCAGTTGTTGGGCTAGCTCAGTGGTAAACAGAGTGAATGGTAACGCAGAGGTTGCAGGTTCGAGTCCCAGGCCAGAGTAAACGATTTCTTTTTTTCGCGTTAAACTTCGGCAAGAAACTACTTGAAATCTTGTAACTAAAGGTGTAAAGCATTGCACTGGATTGCGTAGTTGTGTGGTAACACCAACGCCTTGTGTTCCCGAGGTCCGAGGTTCAAATCCCAGTGAAGACGGGGGTTTTTTTCATTTGTTTTCCAGGCTGCTAGGCAAGCAAGTTCATTAAGAACGTTAACAAATCGGCTAATTTTCCAGGGTGTTCAGATAGCTCAGTGGATAGAGCAATGTCCCAAATAAATCCAGGTGTTCTAGATGTTCACCTACCCCGCCGTAGGTTCACGTTCATGGTTCATGTTAACTAGAAAAAGGGACCTTGGGGTGGCCCTAGTGGGTTGGTCTATGGTTAATAATTAACTGATGAAATGTTCCTCTCTCCACAGTCGCCCGCTCAAACTGCACAGTACCCTCTACTCAACAATGGAACTCTGGTCATGGATTCGACACCGCACCTTGGTCAGCGCAACATCGACCTTCAACAACAACAACAACAACAACAACAACAACAACTGATGGAATGGTCAACAATGGTCAACAATGGTCAACAATGGTCAATTGGAAACTGTCACTCTACCACATTGGAACGCCTGGAAGTTCGTTTTATTGGAAAATCAAACTCTTGTGCTAACCGAAGATGCGAGAAATTTCCAAAGAAACAGGCCTAATGGTCGCGCTTGCCTTAACGTTCCCAAAATAATTGGTTTCTCCGTTCTCTGTCAAGTTATGGCCGCCCCCGCGTATGCCCAATTCTCGGTGCAGAGGACAAGTTCTAAATTGAAATCGCGTTCGCTTGCCAGAGGCCTGACCGTGGAACATTGTTCAGCTGTCGTTTCAAGTTCACTTCTCAACTCTCGAGCCTTGCAAAGTTACTAAAGGAAAAGCGCGCAGCATCTTGGAGCCATTGCTCATGAACCTCACCCTCGCCTCTACGCCTCTGTCAAGTTTCAACTTCATAACGTTTACCTTGGCGCCTTACCGTAGAACTAAATGCTTCAGGTTAGCCAGTTGCAACCGCCAAAACTGCTCAAAAACATGCTTGTGATCAGAAAGCCGTAAATCGCCCTAGAAAAGGTCAAAGACCGATGTAAAACAAGCAAGGCATAGCTAAGACATGCAGGCATGACCACAGTAAAAAGGTTGAAAAGATATTAAAACCGAGCCCAGATATGCACATTTGAACTTGCGTCAAAGATCCAATATGGCGCCTAATTTATGCACACGTCATGCAACATTCAAACTCCGTCATCCAAAAAACGCCCAGATCCAACAAGCAAGTTGCGCGTGCATGTCTGTTGCTCGACGTCTGGCGTGAAGGCCGTAATCGATCTTTCTAACTATTTATAAACAACAGCGCATTGAAGCCAGCAATCTTTTAATGGTCAGCGGCAAAAAAGTACCGCCCTCTTATTTATACCGGCGTTGAGGAGAATTTGTTTTTAACGCGCGAACGGACTGGAGAACAGGCCACATTAGCGCGCCACAACATCGCGCGCGCACTTTCTCTCCTCCAACACCATTGGCTTGGCTTTTGTCTTTAAATAAAGGTCAGTTTTACCCAGAGAAAGCCAATTTTCTTATCTGCAATGACTGAAACTATTGCAAAATCCATGAGCACACAGAAAACACGCACTGACGCACGCCTTTCTCACTCAAACAACACGTCCAACACCATTGGCTTGGCTTTTGTCTTTAAATAAAGGTCAGTTTTACCCAGATAAATCCAGATTTCTTATCTGCAATGACTGAAACTATTGCAAAATCCATGAGCACACAGAAAACACGCACTGACGCACGCCTTTCTCCACTCAAACAACACGTCCAACACCATTGGCTTGGCTTTTGTCTTTAAATAAAGGTCAGTTTTACCCAGAGAAAGCCAATTTTCTTATCTGCAATGACTGAAACTATTGCAAAATCCATGAGCACACAGAAAACACGCACTGACGCACGCCTTTCTCCACTCAAACAACACGTCCAACACCATTGGCTTGGCTTTTGTCTTTAAATAAAGGTCAGTTTTACCCAGAGAAAGCCAATTTTCTTATCTGCAATGACTGAAACTATTGCAAAATCCATGAGCACACAGAAAAAACGCACTGACGCACGCCTTTCTCCCATCAAACAACACGTCCAACACCATTGGCTTGGCTTTTGTCTTTAAATAAAGGTCAGTTTTACCCAGAGAAAGCCAATTTTCTTATCTGCAATGACTTGAAAAATATATATATAATACATAAAACGAGAGTTGTTCTCAGGCTCTTTGCAATTGTCTAATTCAAGGATGCAAATAAACGGCTATGAACTTCAGTTGTTGGGCTAGCTCAGTGGTAAACAGAGTGAATGGTAACGCAGAGGTTGCAGGTTCGAGTCCCAGGCCAGAGTAAACGATTTCTTTTTTTCGCATTAACTTCGGCAAGAAACTACTTGAAATCTTGTAACTAAAGGTGTAAAGCATTGCACTGGATTGCGTAGTTGTGTGGTAACACCAACGCCTTGTGTTCCCGAGGTCCGAGGTTCAAATCCCAGTGAAGACGGGGGTTTTTTTCATTTGTTTTCCAGGCTGCTAGGCAAGCAAGTTCATTAAGAACGTTAACAAATCGGCTAATTTTCCAGGGTGTTCAGATAGCTCAGTGGATAGAGCAATGTCCCAAATAAATCCAGGTGTTCTAGATGTTCACCTACCCCGCCGTAGGTTCACGTTCATGGTTCATGTTAACTAGAAAAAGGGACCTTGGGGTGGCCCTAGTGGGTTGGTCTATGGTTAATAATTAACTGATGAAATGTTCCTCTCTCCACAGTCGCCCGCTCAAACTGCACAGTACCCTCTACTCAACAATGGAACTCTGGTCATGGATTCGACACCGCACCTTGGTCAGCGCAACATCGACCTTCAACAACAACAACAACAACAACAACAACAACAACTGATGGAATGGTCAACAATGGTCAACAATGGTCAACAATGGTCAATTGGAAACTGTCACTCTACCACATTGGAACGCCTGGAAGTTCGTTTTATTGGAAAATCAAACTCTTGTGCTAACCGAAGATGCGAGAAATTTCCAAAGAAACAGGCCTAATGGTCGCGCTTGCCTTAACGTTCCCAAATAATTGGTTTCTCCGTTCTCTGTCAAGTTATGGCCGCCCCCGCGTATGCCCAATTCTCGGTGCAGAGGACAAGTTCTAAATTGAAATCGCGTTCGCTTGCCAGAGGCCTGACCGTGGAACATTGTTCAGCTGTCGTTTCAAGTTCACTTCTCAACTCTCGAGCCTTGCAAAGTTACTAAAGGAAAAGCGCGCAGCATCTTGGAGCCATTGCTCATGAACCTCACCCTCGCCTCTACGCCTCTGTCAAGTTTCAACTTCATAACGTTTACCTTGGCGCCTTACCGTAGAACTAAATGCTTCAGGTTAGCCAGTTGCAACCGCCAAAACTGCTCAAAAACATGCTTGTGATCAGAAAGCCGTAAATCGCCCTAGAAAAGGTCAAAGACCGATGTAAAACAAGCAAGGCATAGCTAAGACATGCAGGCATGACCACAGTAAAAAGGTTGAAAAGATATTAAAACCGAGCCCAGATATGCACATTTGAACTTGCGTCAAAGATCCAATATGGCGCCTAATTTATGCACACGTCATGCAACATTCAAACTCCGTCATCCAAAAAACGCCCAGATCTCCAACAAGCAAGTTGCGCGTGCATGTCTGTTGCTCGACGTCTGGCGTGAAGGCCGTAATCGATCTTTCTAACTATTTATAAACAACAGCGCATTGAAGCCAGCAATCTTTTAATGGTCAGCGGCAAAAAAGTACCGCCCTCTTATTTATACCGGCGTTGAGGAGAATTTGTTTTTAACGCGCGAACGGACTGGAGAAGGCCACATTAGCGCGCGCCACAACATCGCGCGCGCACTTTCTCTCCTCCAAACACCATTGGCTTGGCTTTTGTCTTTAAATAAAGGTAAGTTTTACACAGAGAAAGCCAATTTTATTATCTGCAAAGACTGAAACTATTGCAAAATCCATGAGCACACAGAAAACACGAACTGACGCACGCCTTTCTCCCATCAAAAAACACGTCCAACACCATTGGCTTGGCTTTTGACTTTAAATAAAGGTCAGTTTTACCCAGAGGAAAGCCAATTTTCTTATCTGCAATGACTGAAACTATTGCAAAATCCATGAGCACACAGAAAACACGCACTGACGCACGCCTTTCTCCATCAAACAACACGTCCAACACCCTTGGCTTGGCTTTTGTCTTTAAATAAAGGTCAGTTTTACCCAGAGAAAGCCAATTTTCTTATCTGAAATGACTTGAAATAATTTATATATTTATACATAAAACGAGAGTTGTTCTCAGGCTCTTTGCAATTGTCTAATTCAAGGATGCAAATAAACGGCTATGAACTTCAGTTGTTGGGCTAGCTCAGTGGTAAACAGAGTGAATGGTAACGCAGAGGTTGCAGGTTCGAGTCCCAGGCCAGAGTAAACGATTTCTTTTTTTCGCATTAACTTCGGCAAGAAACTACTTGAAATCTTGTAACTAAAGGTGTAAAGCATTGCACTGGATTGCGTAGTTGTGTGGTAACACCAACGCCTTGTGTTCCCGAGGTCCGAGGTTCAAATCCCAGTGAAGACGGGGTTTTTTTCATTTGTTTTCCAGGCTGCTAGGCAAGCAAGTTCATTAAGAACGTTAACAAATCGGCTAATTTTCCAGGGTGTTCAGATAGCTCAGTGGATAGAGCAATGTCCCAAATAAATCCAGGTGTTCTAGATGTTCACCTACCCCGCCGTAGGTTCACGTTCATGGTTCATGTTAACTAGAAAAAGGGACCTTGGGGTGGCCCTAGTGGGTTGGTCTATGGTTAATAATTAACTGATGAAATGTTCCTCTCTCCACAGTCGCCCGCTCAAACTGCACAGTACCCTCTACTCAACAATGGAACTCTGGTCATGGATTCGACACCGCACCTTGGTCAGCGCAACATCGACCTTCAACAACAACAACAACAACAACAACAACAACAACTGATGGAATGGTCAACAATGGTCAACAATGGTCAACAATGGTCAATTGGAAACTGTCACTCTACCACATTGGAACGCCTGGAAGTTCGTTTTATTGGAAAATCAAACTCTTGTGCTAACCGAAGATGCGAGAAATTTCCAAAGAAACAGGCCTAATGGTCGCGCTTGCCTTAACGTTCCCAAAATAATTGGTTTCTCCGTTCTCTGTCAAGTTATGGCCGCCCCCGCGTATGCCCAATTCTCGGTGCAGAGGACAAGTTCTAAATTGAAATCGCGTTCGCTTGCCAGAGGCCTGACCGTGGAACATTGTTCAGCTGTCGTTTCAAGTTCACTTCTCAACTCTCGAGCCTTGCAAAGTTACTAAAGGAAAAGCGCGCAGCATCTTGGAGCCATTGCTCATGAACCTCACCCTCGCCTCTACGCCCTCTGTCAAGTTTCAACTTCATAACGTTTACCTTGGCGCCTTACCGTAGAACTAAATGCTTCAGGTTAGCCAGTTGCAACCGCCAAAACTGCTCAAAAACATGCTTGTGATCAGAAAGCCGTAAATCCCTAGAAAAGGTCAAAGACCGATGTAAAACAAGCAAGGCATAGCTAAGACATGCAGGCATGACCACAGTAAAAAGGTTGAAAAGATATTAAAACCGAGCCCAGATATGCACATTTGAACTTGCGTCAAAGATCCAATATGGCGCCTAATTTATGCACACGTCATGCCAACATTCAAACTCCGTCATCCAAAAAACGCCCAGATCTCCAACAAGCAAGTTGCGCGTGCATGTCTGTTGCTCGACGTCTGGCGTGAAGGCCGTAATCGATCTTTCTAACTATTTATAAACAACAGCGCATTGAAGCCAGCAATCTTTTAATGGTCAGCGGCAAAAAAGTACCGCCCTCTTATTTATACCGGCGTTGAGGAGAATTTGTTTTTAACGCGCGAACGGACTGGAGAACAGGCCACATTAGCGCGCCACAACATCGCGCGCGCACTTTCTCTCCTCCAACACCATTGGCTTGGCTTTTGTCTTTAAATAAAGGTCAGTTTTACCCAGAGAAAGCCAATTTTCTTATCTGCAATGACTGAAACTATGCAAAATCCATGAGCACACAGAAAACACGCACTGACGCACGCCTTTTCCCATCAAACAACACGTCCAACACCATTGGCTTGGCTTTTGTCTTTAAATAAAGGTCAGTTTTACCCAGAGAAAGCCAATTTTCTTATCTGCAATGACTGAAACTATTGCAAAATCCATGAGCACACAGAAAACACGCACTGACGCACGCCTTTCTCCCATCAAACAACACGTCCAACACCATTGGCTTGGCTTTTGTCTTTAAATAAAGGTCAGTTTTACCCAGAGAAAGCCAATTTTCTTATCTGCAATGACTGAAACTATTGCAAAATCCATGAGCACACAGAAAACACGCACTGACGCACGCCTTTCTCCCATCAAACAACACGTCCAACACCATTGGCTTGGCTTTTGTCTTTAAATAAAGGTCAGTTTTACCCAGAGAAAGCCAATTTTCTTATCTGCAATGACTGAAACTATTGCAAAATCCATGAGCACACAGAAAACACGCACTGACGCACGCCTTTCTCCATCAAACAACACGTCCAACACCATTGGCTTGGCTTTTGTCTTTAAATAAAGGTCAGTTTTACCCAGAGAAAGCCAATTTCTTATCTGCAATGACTTGAAAAAATATTATATATATACATAAAACGAGAGTTGTTCTCAGGCTCTTTGCAATTGTCTAATTCAAGGATGCAAATAAACGGCTATGAACTTCAGTTGTTGGGCTAGCTCAGTGGTAAACAGAGTGAATGGTAACGCAGAGGTTGCAGGTTCGAGTCCCAGGCCAGAGTAAACGATTTCTTTTTTTCGCATTAACTTCGGCAAGAAACTACTTGAAATCTTGTAACTAAAGGTGTAAAGCATTGCACTGGATTGCGTAGTTGTGTGGTAACACCAACGCCTTGTGTTCCCGAGGTCCGAGGTTCAAATCCCAGTGAAGACGGGGGTTTTTTTCATTTGTTTTCCAGGCTGCTAGGCAAGCAAGTTCATTAAGAACGTTAACAAATCGGCTAATTTTCCAGGGTGTTCAGATAGCTCAGTGGATAGAGCAATGTCCCAAATAAATCCAGGTGTTCTAGATGTTCACCTACCCCGCCGTAGGTTCACGTTCATGGTTCATGTTAACTAGAAAAAGGGACCTTGGGGTGGCCCTAGTGGGTTGGTCTATGGTTAATAATTAACTGATGAAATGTTCCTCTCTCCACAGTCGCCCGCTCAAACTGCACAGTACCCTCTACTCAACAATGGAACTCTGGTCATGGATTCGACACCGCACCTTGGTCAGCGCAACATCGACCTTCAACAACAACAACAACAACAACAACAACAACAACTGATGGAATTGTCAACAATGGTCAACAATGGTCAACAATGGTCAATTGGAAACTGTCACTCTACCACATTGGAACGCCTGGAAGTTCGTTTTATTGGAAAATCAAACTCTTGTGCTAACCGAAGATGCGAGAAATTTCCAAAGAAACAGGCCTAATGGTCGCGCTTGCCTTAACGTTCCCAAAATAATTGGTTTCTCCGTTCTCTGTCAAGTTATGGCCGCCCCGCGTATGCCCAATTCTCGGTGCAGAGGACAAGTTCTAAATTGAAATCGCGTTCGCTTGCCAGAGGCCTGACCGTGGAACATTGTTCAGCTGTCGTTTCAAGTTCACTTCTCAACTCTCGAGCCTTGCAAAGTTACTAAAGGAAAAGCGCGCAGCATCTTGGAGCCATTGCTCATGAACCTCACCCTCGCCTCTACGCCTCTGTCAAGTTTCAACTTCATAACGTTTACCTTGGCGCCTTACCGTAGAACTAAATGCTTCAGGTTAGCCAGTTGCAACCGCCAAAACTGCTCAAAAACATGCTTGTGATCAGAAAGCCGTAAATCGCCCTAGAAAAGGTCAAAGACCGATGTAAAACAAGCAAGGCATAGCTAAGACATGCAGGCATGACCACAGTAAAAAGGTTGAAAAGATATTAAAACCGAGCCCAGATATGCACATTTGAACTTGCGTCAAAGATCCAATATGGCGCCTAATTTATGCACACGTCATGCAACATTCAAACTCCGTCATCCAAAAAAACGCCAGATCTCCAACAAGCAAGTTGCGCGTGCATGTCTGTTGCTCGACGTCTGGCGTGAAGGCCGTAATCGATCTTTCTAACTATTTATAAACAACAGCGCATTGAAGCCAGCAATCTTTTTAATGGTCAGCGGCAAAAAAGTACCGCCCTCTTATTATACCGGCGTTGAGGAGAATTTGTTTTAACGCGCGAACGGACTGGAGAACAGGCCACATTAGCGCGCCACAACATCGCGCGCGCACTTTCTCTCCTCCAACACCATTGGCTTGGCTTTTGTCTTTAAATAAAGGTCAGTTTACCCAGAGGAAAGCCAATTTCTTATCTGCAATGACTGAAACTATAAAAATCAACATCCATGAGCACACAGAAAACACGCACTGACGCACGCCTTTCTCCCATCAAACAACACGTCCAACACCATTGGCTGGCTTTTGTCTTTAAATAAAGGTCAGTTTTACCCAGAGAAAGCCAATTTTCTTATCTGCAATGACTGAAACAACTATTGCAAAATCCATGAGCACACAGAAAACACGCACTGACGCACGCCTTTTCTCCACTCAAACAACACGTCCAACACCATTGGCTTGGCTTTTGTCTTTAAATAAAGGTCAGTTTTACCCAGAGAAAGCCAATTTTCTTATCTGCAATGACTTGAAAAAAATATATAATATATACATAAAACGAGAGTTGTTCTCAGGCTCTTTGCAATTGTCTAATTCAAGGATGCAAATAAACGGCTATGAACTTCAGTTGTTGGGATCGTCAGTGGAAACAGAGTGAATGGTAACGCAGAGGTTGCAGGTTCGAGTCCCAGGCCAGAGTAAACGATTCTTTTTTTCGCATTAACTTCGGCAAGAAACTACTTGAAATCTTGTAACTAAAGGTGTAAAGCATGCACTGGATTGCGTAGTTGTGTGGTAACACCAACGCCTTGTGTTCCCGAGGTCCGAGGTTCAAATCCCAGTGAAGACGGGGTTTTTTTCATTTGT
>NC_090870.1:28869823-28887084 GCF_036669935.1 Montipora foliosa | reverse complement strand
TTTGTTTCGATTAATTTTTCGCTGGAAAAGGATTTTGCAGATATTTTTCCATCCTTTTGTGAACTTTAATATCATGTTGTGTAATTTTCGAGCTGAACAATTTTGCATACTTGTGTTTGACAATATGATACGGGCGCATTTTGTGGGATAGTGGTAACGAAAATAAACAGGTCCTGTTGGAAGCTTGCTTGAGTTTCAACAAAATGACCCCCAAATCGGCAAAAAAAATCTGACACTGATGAATAATAAAGTAGCTGCCATCCCCAAAACGAGGGAATTACCTGGCGATCAATAACCTCGTCTTGGACGAGTTTTTGACTGGCACCTGAACCCAAAATGTTTGTCGCTGATCGTAACTTTTTGTATTCTATATTCACGGTTCAAAATAACTGTTGTTTTCATGTCGTAATATGTTTATTCTCGAGCGATCGTCCTGGAAACTTCCTTCTGCTCCTAAAACTGTGTATCAATATTTATTTACTTTTGCGTCAATAATTTGTTTTTGCATAAAAGCAAGCTCACAAAATCTGTACCTCGCTGAGTTCACATTTGTTAGGCGTTAATAGTATTTTCGGGCCGATGCTTCTGTTTTTAGGAGGGTATATTACGTTGGTCTCCCATCCAAACACTAAACCGGCCGCCCAACAGGGCTTAACTTCAGTAATTTTCGGTATTACAAAGCTGTCAGATGCTCAGAGGGCACGGCGTAAACTTGTGGGTCAAAAGAAGTTTATCAACATGTCAGCCCAGAAGCCAGTGTTACTCTCACTTCCCATTTATTTTCTTCAATCTTTCTGGGTTCAGTACTTTGCGAGTAACCACATGTCTTCTCAGACTATTTACCCAAGACCATCTACCATGGCAGTATTTTACTACAATGATAGACAATACCAAAACAATATCGTGCACTGTTAAAGCTACATATTACGCAAGGACAGGTCTGTTATCATCGTACGAAACGTGTAATGACGCTCTGGGCCCAAAGTGCCTCGTCCTGTATGACCTCTTAATGACAAAACCGCCCAACTTGAAAAAAATTGTCTGGAACGGTGCACAGTACCACCAGGCAACCCAGTGTACCCTCACGGAGGGTCTAGTTTGCAATGAAATTCAAAATCCTCACCGACACACCCCTACCCATCCCAGCTGTCCACTTTACCCTCCTAAGTGATATAATTGAATTGGGTCTAGCGGTTGTCCCCAAAAAAGGTAAACATGGCGGCGATTTTCAGTGATGTTCACCGTTTTTGCCGAGGAAAAACTTCGATGTTACAATGATACATGGCAGAGAAAAGGCAACTTATATTCCTAAACTTCATTTGCACCTTCAGGGAAGCCAGTGCATGGGCAGCAGAGATCGCTCCTTTTTTGGTACAATCATGGAGCGAAATTCGAACAATGACATCTTTTATCTCTTGCAGGTAAGCCAAGCTGAAGCCGTTAAAAGAGGGTTTATTATCCCTTCACTTGTGACCTGTAATGCATTTAAATATCTTTTTCGTTTATTTAGGGTTAGTTTTAAGGTCCATCTGCGTGCGAGGTTGGTGCAACGCTCCCTGTTAACGATACTTTCAATGTGCAGACAAAACCTGGACATTCCGCGGAAATAAGGCAAGTTCAGAGAGCTATAAATTCCATCAAGGACGGGCCGCCAGGTTTCTCTCCGTAATGACATTATGTATGGTACTTACTTTTCAGCTTCGGTGGTTTCATTGAAAAATACCGTCTCACTTTTTCATCAATAGAGTTTTAAAGTTGATCGGTGTTCGAGTGTCCTGATCATGCTCTATGATAGGGGTGCCTTTACAGTCTCGCTGGTAGCTTCATTCAATCTCAATGTTAATGAAAGTCATCTTTGTCCAATTCCAAGACATGAAGTAACTGGCCATCGTTTTTGTTTTGTACAGGCCTTTGTTAGTTCGTGATAAATTGATCTTCAAAGTTGGGTGAAATTGAAACCTCGATAGAGGGCGCAAGAGCGTTCGAGCATGTGAACCAAAAATACCTCAAAACTCCAATAGTTAAAAGATTCTGTCAATTGGATTGTGTTTTTAGTATAAGCACATGAAGGTCTTGCAACACACAAGAAATGAGTGAAATCTATTTTGCAAACCAGATCGACCGGACCGTCCTTTTACAGAGACAGCCTCTTAAATTACGTTTATGTTCCACAGGCCAGTACAGTTGCTGCGTAACTACATTTACAATGCATCAACATGTGCCAGTATTGTCCTTTGGGCAGTTTATCTCAAAACATTTATGTACATTGTGTGGTTTGATGTTGTTGTCTCATTAACTGTTTATTTTCCTATTTTTAGAATGGTAGTGTTTGAAAACACAGGACAATTTACAACTTCAACAGAAACATAATAATAACTTTATTCCAACAAAACACAGCTTATCCTTCTGAAAGAGTGACTGATACCTGATAGGCTGAACCATGATACTAGAAAAAAATATAAAGACTGGCAAGGAAAAAGTATTTGCCAAACATTATTTGATTTGGCATGAAAAACCATAAATGGAGCTGTGTTTCCACCAACGTGTCCTGGGTTTGAATTCCTGCACTTCGCGTCCTACACTCGTAGAAGAGGGGGTAGGCCAGAGCTAGGAATTCAGGGGAGGGTCATTAACTTTGTGCCCGCCCTAGAAGAGAGGTTCAACATAAATTTGACACAACAGAGAGGTGGGTCTCTATAAATTTTACTGCTTCCCAGGATAGGGTCACATTTTTTAACAAAATATAAAGGGAGGGCTGGGGGATTTGACATCCATGCTCATAGGGATTCCTCCGGCCCCACCCCACCCCCCCCCCCCTGTTCCTCCTTAATAATTGTAGATTAACACCAATGAGTAGTAACTATCTGCCCTAACGATTGCAGATTTACACTAGCCCTTTGTAATTCTGCCCCCTAATCACAAATGGCAATCCATCCATTTTCCTTATCAATTTCTTTTAACAGTCGTGTCAGGAAATAATGGATGACAAGGCAGGAAAAGAAAAAGCCTCGACCAATCGCGTAAACCTGTAAGGTATTTTGGGGGCACCATTGGGCCCGTAGTTTGTGAAAAGCAATTCCCGTTTATCAAAAGATCCAGATAATCTACTGAACACAGGCACAGAACGCAACTGCGGTTAAAGACAACTTGCTCCACTTTTTTAGGGGACGCATTCCTTTCAAGTAAATGCTGCTCAATTCAAGATTGTACATTTTGTTTCATACACTTTCATGGTCTTATTTTTATAATGATCACAAACTTGTAGCTGGCGTTCTTCTTCCAATAATTTCTCAACCAGAGGAAGACACAGGGTATCGTGAAAAGACATGCACACAAAGTCGTTTTTGATGACTCCGCAAGCATGACGGAATTGATACCGAAGATGATCTTCGTAAAGGTTCGGGTCATCGGAATAGACCGAGGCGCCAGCCAATGCAAGAACATTACCCTTGGCGAGAAAGTTTCCAAAACTGATGGATTGGGGACGGTGTAGGAACATGCTTCAACGAATATTTCGGTCGGTTTCTTGCCAAAATACAAGCGATATTCGATCGGAGAGGTGCAAAGGGGCACGAATTCACGATAATGACGTTGTTTTGGAAAGAGCCGCTTCATTGATGGTGCCGAAAAAATATCATAAAAATGGTTTTCTGGAGGACTGTTGAATGTCCACCATAATGTTTCACAGTTAATTTTACCTTCTGTTATTTGCGTACATTTTTCCTTGTCGACGTTAAACGCGGCCACGGTGCTACTCGAACAGCTTTGTTTGATCAGTACAATTTACGTCCTCAAAATATGTAGGGAAGCTTTCTCGCTTTAACACGAGGTTAATGCGATTTGGCTTGCTTTGCCATAAAGTCTCTTAAAGACCGAGATAAGGCCCCGTCCTCTAAAATACCAGGGTGTGATATCCTGCCCTGCTCGACGAATGAACGTTTCTGCCTTCATCCTACGATGAAATAAGCTGGCAATCCAACAAGTTGACTCCCGGCATATGCAAGGACGATGTGAAGGTTTTCTCCGTGAAGCCAGGTCGCTAAATTTGAGTGGAAGGTAGTCGTGTCCCTCATAGATTCCTTTCAGATAATTTGACAATTTTCTTGGTAGTCATCAGTTTGAGCGAGGCGGTACGTTTAGCGAGTCCCTATACTGAAGAAGAAGAGCAACTTTGGAAAACGTCTCAGTCTTTGACGGAGGAGAAATGTTCTTCCTAGCCTTTAACTGCAAGTAAACTTGCGTCTTGCGCATAGCCGGAAATTCCGAACCACTCCGGCGGTCGCTCGTGACAGCTTGTGTCAATTAAGAGCGAATGTCATCAACCATCAGACAACTCGTGGCAAACCTCACAACATCGATTTCGCTCCAAACTTTGTCGTTTGGTAGGGCAATAAGTCCTAAGAGCTGCTATGCAGTTGGTTTTCCGCAAATATCTTATAATTAATTGAGAAAGGTGCAAATTATTGACAACGCTACACTCATCGGCAAACTATTGATATTCAATCGCCCTAAAAACACAAACAATCGTTATTGAATGACCTTTCCTTTGTTGCTCGTGTCCATTGGATAAGGGTTATTTAATTACTTCCTTTCTGACAATGTTTTCTTTAGGGCTATATTTTTCATCCGAAAAAAGCCCTCTTACAAAACGTTTGTTTATGGATTGGCTTAACCTTTGAATCGATTGAAACTTCGCTCATTAAAAGGAGGATAAATACTTTTTTCAAATGATTGAAAAATATCTTTGGGCAAATACAGTCGGAGGGGTTGGCGCAGGGGGAAGATCTCTGCCTTCCAACCCTAAGGTCCCGGGTTCCATTCCCGTTCTGCCGAGACTGGAATATTTGGCGACCTTCTTTCGCGCTAAAGGTTCACGCAGCCTTCCATCCTTCCGAGGTCGGTAAAATGAGTACCAGCATGCATGGACTGCTTAGAAGCGGCTGCAATTTGCGCCTGTATATGCTTCCAGTCCCGCTGGGGGTAAATCGATCATGGTAAATCTCCTTTGCGACGTTGTGATAAGAGGGCGCTATCTACATGCACCCCTTCACTTTACTTCTAATTTGAAGGATAAATTTGTATATTTGGGACCTCCGAAGGTAATCAATGTGCGGCTATTATAGTCCTCCGAAATTACGCCTCAGAATGCCTCTAAAAGGAGAGAAACTTCAAAACGATGGCAGAAATAGACAGTTCTTACCTCTGCTGTGAAACTGTCCAACGTATTTTGATAGCAATGTTCTTCCTCTTAACCTTTTTGAACTGGTGTTAACTCTAATCTTGACACTAATCCATTAACCAACGTCAACAAAAGCAAAAAAATTAACATCACCAACCAGTCATAAGGGACTGTGCAAGAATTATCAGGAAGGGGGGTGGGGGGGTCCTAAAATGACTCCGTCAAAGGAAAAATTAGATAGGTCCCCCCTCCAGCAGCGTCAAGATTAGCCTCTGACCCCCCCTCACTTTCTACTCAAAATTATGATTTGCCCCCCCCCCCCCCCCCCAATTTCCGAATTCGTCTGATGGTTCATTATCTGCGTGGTCGTCGGAACTGCTAGATTGCTGCTAATATCCGGGTGTTCCTTTACCTTGAGCGTCCCCAGCCCTAGAACAGCCAGCCCGGTGTTCCCTCCGCTGAACGGGGTAAACCCGTGTTCCTTTAGGTAAGGTGGAAGATGTTTATTTATTCATTAGCGAATTTGTGAAATTTGAATTAACCTCCCCCCCCCCCCCCCTCAACTTACTTGAGAAATCTAATGTAGGGCCCCCCCGCCTTTCCATTATTTTAACTTAGGGCCCCACCTCCTGAATAATTATTGCACAGTCCTAAATACAGTCAAGAGATATTATGACGGAAGAATTTGAAGTAAATCACATGTCAAAGGAGTGCAATATCCCGTAAGCGAGTCTATTCGGGAAAATGTACTTCACAAAAATTGCGTACAGTGGAACCTCGATTTAAACGAACGTCTATGTTTTAAGAAGTCCTCGATATAACGAAACGATATTCTACTTCCCGGCCAAAGTATGGAAGAGAACCTCGATACAACGAACCTCGATATAACGAATTCTTCCATATAGCGAACATAATCCGGAGCCCAAACGTAAAATCTACCTCGATATAACGAATTACAATGTCAACACCCGGAAACAAAAAACCAGAAAGATAGACCGCTGAACAGAACAAGAGTCAACAAATCCTTTAATCCTTATAGTAAAGAGACAGCAACCTTTCAGTCCCTCGCTTAGTACATATCATTGATATGCATAGAACTATGTTATGGACTGTAACTTGCTTTTTGGCACAAGGTACAGACATCAAAGCAAAAACATGAAACCTTTGAAATCCGGAAAAGTTGGGTACAGTAGTTGCACATAACAACACTAAAGTCTGCTTTCCTTGTTTACATAGACCAGTTTTCTGTATAACCTCCATGTTGCAACATGTTTAAATTGCGCCTACTCTGAAAGTGTCGTTCTTTTGTAAACAAATAATGCGCGTCTGCTCAAACAGTAGAAAATAATTGCTACTGACAACCACCATGCTTAATGAATTACATCTCCAGACGCGCCACTTCTGGGTGACAAAAACTGGCGTTGACATTGCGTGACAAAAGACCACTGTGTTAACAAATCAATCATTAACTATGAACTCGATATAACGAAACATTTTTGGTCGTTTCCCCTCAAGTTCGTTATATCGATTTTTTCGATATAACGACCACTCGACTTAACGAACAAATTTGGCCGGTCCCCAGCGCCTTCCTTAAATCGAGGTTCCACTGTAGTCAAGAACGCCTCACGCCATGATGTTTTATAGATCCGGAAGTAGTAGGTACTTCATATAGGTAGTTATTATGTACCGTACTTCTTTTTTTTCATATATCTGATTATTATGTACCGTGACGTCCTGTTTGCCAGTTTAATGTACCCAGTTGTCCTTTCCTACTCCTGTTAGACGGATGCAAAGTCCACCTTGATACTCTGTTACCCTGCAACCCATATCAGACGGTTACGCTGTTCCGCCGTATCTCGTTACCTCGTTACCCCGTTACCCTGTATCACCTGCGTCCCCTATTGCCCTGTTTCCCTGTTACCCTGTTATCTTTGTTACCGTGTTACCATGTCACCTCGTTACCCCGTTTTTACCTTATTGACCCGTTACCATGTTACCTTTATTCCCTGTTAACCAATACCCGGTAACCCAAACCTCTCACCCCGTGTTGTTACCATGTTTACCTCGTTACCCCGTTACCTTGTTTGACCCTTACCATGTTACCTTGTTACCCTGTTACCCGTTATCCTGTAACCCTGGTTGTTTATGTTACCATGTTTACCTCGTTACCCCGTTACCTTGTTACCCCGATGTACCATGTTACCTTGTTACCCTGTTACCCGTTACCCTGTACCGGCCGGTTGTTATGTTACCCCGTTACCCCGTTACCATGTTACCTTGTTACCCTGTTACCTGTTACCTCGCTACCCTGTTACCTTGGTACCTGTTACATTGTTACCGTGTTACCCCGTTACCCAGGTACCTTGTTACCATGTCACCTCGGTTTACCTCGTTATCTTGTTACCTGTTAACTGTTACATTATTACCACGTCCACCTTTTACCCTTGGTTTCCCTTTAACCAGTTACCATATTACCCTGTTATTTTGATACTCCTGTTACCTGTTACCCCGTTAAAAAAAAAAAAACCCCGTTAACCTCTGTTGTTATGTTAACCCGTTACCCCGTTACCCCGTTACCCTGTTACCGGATTACCGTTGTTACCTGTTACCTTGTTACCCTGTTACCGTGTTACCGTTTACCGTGTTACCTGTTTGACCTTGTTACCCTGTTTTACTGTTTACCGCATTACCAGGTTACCTTGTTACACACGCTGTTACCCCGTTTACCCCGTTCACCCTGTTACCGAGTGTTACCGTGTTACCTGTTACATTTTGTGTCTAATCCCTGGTCTACACCTGTTATCCTCGTACCCCTGTTACACGTTGTTACCTTGTTTCCCTCGTTAGCCGGTTACCCTGTTACTTTGCAGACGCTGTTACTCTGTGTACCTGTTGCACCTCGTTACCGTGTTACCGTGTTACCTGTTACCTGTATCTGTTTACCTGTTCCCCTGCGTACCCTGTACCCTGTTACCTTGTTACCTGGTACATTGTTTACCATGATCACCTCGTTACCCCGTTACCTTGTTACCTGTTACCTGTTACATTAAGTACCATGTCACCTGTTACCTTGTTACCCTGTTTTCCCTTCAGGACACCTGTTACCTCTAGGTCTACCCTGTTTCTCTGTTCTAATACTTGTTGTTTTTTACCCTTTACCCTTTTACCTTGAACGACTCTGTTTACGCCGTTACCCCGTTTACCCCGTTCACCCCGTTTTTACCCACTTGTTCTGTTACCCCGCTACCCTGTTACCGTGTTACCTGTTACCTGATTACCCGTGTTTAATCTTTGTTCCCATGTCACCTGTTACCTTCGTTTTACACTGTTTTGCACCCTTTCCCCCGTTACCTTTTTACCTGTTCACCTGTTACCATGTTACCTGTTTTCCTAGGTTACCCTGTTACCTTGTCACCGTGTGACCCGTTACCTTGTTACCCTGTTATCTTGGGCCCCTTGGTACCTTGGTTTACCTGTTACTTGTTACTTGTTTTCGTGTTACTCTGTTACCACCATTACACCTTGTCACCCCATTACCTTGTTACCTGTTACCTTGATACCTGTTATACTTATTACCCTGTTAACTTATATTACCCCATTACCTTATTACGGTTTGTTGCCCTGTTACCTTCTTACCCATTACCTTTTTACCTTGTGCTGTCTTTTCCGTTACCGTTGCTACCTTGTTACCCGCCTTCGGCTCGTTCCACACCCTATTACCCGGTACCGTGTTAACCTTTATTTTATACCCCTTTGCCCCTGTTAACGTGTTTAACCCCATGTTTCACGCAATTGAGGTAAAAGGATTTTAGGTTGAGAATCAAGTAAGCATGAGACTTCGGAGGATTTTATTTTAAGGACGACATTTCCTCCTCATGATTGCCACGAGGTTAACCAATTTTGCCCGGCTTTGAAACTTCCAAAGGAAATCGCGAACACTTCTCTAGATTTGGGTTAGCTATTTCGATAGATAATAACAACAGCGGTAGTAGAGCCTCCCGAAATGCGAACGATTTAGCACTAAACTCTCCGCTCGTTTATAAGTGGTTTATTTCTGTATGAAAGACGTGTTTAATTAAGTGCGGTGTTTGAAATCATAGTTTTTAGCGGGCCTCTCCCAATCTTCCCCTACAACCCACCCCCGTCCCCTGAATCCTAGATGTTGAGGATTTGGCCGCGCCCATTTTTACCATTACAATTGTATGATTGTCATTTTTTCTTACCTTACTGGTTGCTCCACTTTTCAGCTGGCCTGTGAACCACTTTCCTCTATCTGGCTGGGAACTATTTCTTTTGTTGTCTTGCTGGCAAAAAATGAGCAGACTAATACATAATCGAAAAACACCTGAAAATGCCAAAAAAATGACCATGAAATTCTCCTAAACACGGGCACAAACGACCTTTCAATCAAGTCGTGCTGTCTGATCAGAAAGTAGTGCGTTCTTGATTATGATACTATCCTATCTCTACGTCAATTTTACGAGGCTTATACAATATCATCAAAATATAATATATCTAGCACTTTGACACCTTTATTGTCTCTGCAAGCAAAATTGGCTTTTACTCACACATAACTTTAAAGAAAACGATCACACTTGTAAGTGTTAAAAAGATGTGTCGACAGAAACTTCTGTCACTTTCAGTTGATTAATTTACCAAACGATAGAAGTTGAATTTATAAGAGGGAAAACACTGCGAATTATACTAGTAACAACGGAATGTACCAAAACAAACCGTGACAATGTGAGAATTAAAAAGCCAGTTTTTAGAATCGCACTAGATGTAATTGGTTATTCCAAAGAAGGTTGTTCTCTTAGAATGCAAATGACCCCTTTCATCTTAAGTTGGAAACTCGTATAGGCGTGATCTACAATACGGAAACAGTCCTTGCCGAACACGAGGCGCCGACAATGTTCCGATTTCATGTAGGTGTTTGAAAATGTGAGAGCGCCCTATCGACTGAACTAGTGCTCACGCACACGTGTAGAACAATGTCGGGGTTGTCTTTTCGCCGACCAACAGGCATTACAGCCCGCACAAGCAAACTTGTTACACCACACGCGAACGGAAGCCCGCCAGGGAAGGGTCTTTTCACGCCCAACACATTCCCTAATAGGAGGAAAAAACTATTTTACAGATGTCCAAATCATTGCAAGAGCCGCTTGATAAGAGATCACGCCTCTACGATTTTTGTCTCTCAAACTTAAAAGTAGTTTCGTTGTCTTTAAAGTTCTGACTGTCTGCTGATATCAAGATACTCTCAAACATAACGTCAGTTTTTTCAAAGATTGTGCCTGCGTTCATCCTAGCTGTCAGCGTGGGAGCCCCACGTGAGGACTACCCTGAAACGAGCCAAATTTTCCCCTTAAAACATTCATCACCGCAATGTCTTTGGTAAAACGAAAAGGAATCTTAGGATCTGTTTAGTCAAAAGGTCACTCGATTCCTACTAACTACCAGAGTTTTGGTTGTATGGGCGACTGTACATGACTTCCACTCGGTGCCAAGTGGGACGGCTAGTGATGGATCCTTCGAAAAGCGGGAGTGTATTTTGGTCAGATATCGACAAGTTGCGAGAGTGAAGCCCTGGTGATTTTTATTTTCTGCTGAACTGAGAACATCACGTTAACAAAGAATGTTGATATTGGTCATTTGACCAAGTGTGAGGGTCAGTCTGGGTTGAGCAGAAAATCAAGTTATGGACATTGAGATGTATTGTTAAAAATCTATACCCGAGCGTATATGGTTGACGCGCCCCTGACTTTGTTGCGTCAGTCATGTTGGAGGCTATCTGAAGATATCTCTCAGTTTTACACTTTTATTACTAGTATTTCTGCCGGGCTCAAACGCCCACTCGCCATTGTCACCCCCATTTTTAAATTTTGTTTCTCAGTTTATTAATTTTATTTATGAAATACTATCACCGAATAATAACTAACCTAGTTTTAAGCAAAGGCTTAGTCCGTGTGTAGCTGTCCGTAGCGTTAGCTATCGTTGGAATGTCGTTATTGGTTGTCAATGGTTACTAGGTCTAGCGTGGTCCGACGTAAGTTTTTTGTATTGTCTTGTTAAGGTATAAAAGCTAGGGCAATTTATTCAAGTGGGGTGTGTATCGTAACCGTGTGTGAGAGGTGAATAAATGTTTTTAAAAGTTTGCTGGCGGATTTGATAATCGGGGTTCTACATTTGGCGACGAGGATCTTTCTATTTTTGCAGAGTTTCTTTCGGAGTTCATCAGAGTTTTCTTTCGGCTTTCGACGACAGCTTATTTGAGATGCCCGTGGGCGGTCAGAGAACCGAGCGGAACTGACTTCTCAAGCGCGTTAACATGCTGTGACACAAGCGATGTAAGCGCTCCGTTACTTTAGATGTAGTTTCTTTAGAACACTTTAACCCGAAGGGCGATCCACATAGTTTAAGCCAGCGATGGAAGCGATGGAAAACGGCAATTCAATTTGTACGGTTCTGGAAAAGGAGTGACCAATGATTTTGCAAATGCGTTTCTCTTCTGTTACACGTAGCTGTTATGGAAGTGGCAGGAAGTGTTATGTCACGTGCTAGTGGGCGGAGGAATAAAATCGCTACTTTGCAAGACACCCTTAAAAGTACTGGATGATTACTATATCCCGAAAGCGGAACGTCTCGTTTCGAGAGGCATTTGTATGCGGCAGATCGCACAAGAGAATAGTGAATATTATATGATATGATATGATATTTTATTATTTATGCACGCTCTAAAATCATCAGCTAAGATTACACACAATGCTAAAATCTAAATTACAAAAGGTAACAATTTTAAAAGGATTACAATTCAAGACAATTACTATCATCTTTATATTAATCTCTAAGTCTGCTTTCCATGACTGCCGTGCTTTTATACTAAAATATGTCTTTAATCCTATTTTGCAAAATCCTAAGAGACTCTGCTTGTCTCGCTTTGAGGGGTAAGCCATTCCAGACAGTAGCACCTCTAGAGCTGAAGCTGTTTCTATAATATTTGTTTGCGGAAACGGAACATTCAGGCTTTCTTTTCAGAGTCTCCTTAAACTATAACAGCTTCGAGGTTTTGATAAATTTAGAACACAGATATTCCGGTGCGAGCCCCTGAAAGACACGTATAGACCATTGTGGCCAGCGCAATTTGTTGCTGGCTAACTATATTTTTCCAGCCTAGAATTTTGAATAGCTCGCTAGCATTTGGCATCAAATTAGAGAAGGTCAAAACTCTTGGTGCCCTATGTTTTGGCAGTTTTTTTGTAATTTGTCATGGAACGTGATACCACAGTTTCCCCAGACGACCTTTGCAGTAGTCAAAGTGCGGTTTAAGTAACGCGTGATGAAATAGCGCGCAATGTCGTGTGAGGAACGAGATGCCCTTATACTTTTGAGGGCTCCAATTCCCGAAGCTACTTTCTTTGTCAGTTTATCGACATGGCTACACTCCAGTTAAGATTATTATCAATAAGCACGCCCAGGGATTTAGCACCAGAAACTTGAGTGATAGGAGCACCATTAATCTCGGGAATTGTATCAGTTTTTCTTTCGGCTTCGTCAGCGGTCGGCTAGCTGTTGACTTCGGTGAGAACAAGAGGACGGATATATTCGCGCTCAAGTTATTGATAAATGCTGTTCAAGTCATATGCGTCGGCAAATTCCTAGAAAAGAGGGAACATTGACACTTGAAGATTTGTGTGAGGATCGCGAGATCGCAAATGACAAGCTGTCGCTCGTCTGATTAAAGTGATTGTATCAAACGCGGGCGCCGACGCAGGTTAATCTGGTTGGTGGGAATAAACGTTCAGCTAGGAGCATAGTATGTTAATGCCTGTGGTCTATATGGTCATTTTTAGCGGCGCAATCGGTGTCCTGCACGTGGTCAAGAGCATGTCGACAGATGTGGCGGTATTGGGCATTTCAGAGTTATGGTTTCCTCAGGTTATGCGGCGAGGGCCGTGGAATTGAAGGGGATGCCACCAGTACCGGTGTCGAAATGGTCCTCAGTCTGAGGCAAGGGCGTGGCTAGGTGAGACAAAGCAGGGTCGAGGAGTCGATTTCAAGTACCCTGTTTAAACCAAGACGAAGCAATCGTGTCGGCTTGTGAAAGTGCGTCAACCCCAGCAGTCCCTGTCCAACAAAGTCCAGCTTATGCGTTCTCGGTTGATACGGCCTGGTGACCAAGCGAGTGAAAAGAGTGGTTCAGTACAAAGCTTTGGTCCGTTGGGGAGTGCATTTGTGGAGAGGTCCTTAATTGATTATGGCGCTACTTGCAATGTATTTAGTGAACCGACCTGGATTTTTCTTTAAACAAAAGAGGGAACTCTGGTGCGAGTCCCGTAAATCAGCTACAACCCGTTACGCTTACGATGGTAAAGACCCTTTAACCCGACACTTGGGACCTTTACATGCAGATGTTATGCCTAGCTGGTGATGCAACTGGCGTGCCTGGTCGATTTTCGATGGTTGATTTAAGGAGCGACGGGCGCACGCTTCTTGTCGTGGAACGGTGATGGACCTTGAGTGACATTTTGCGCGTCGCTCCTGTTCAAGCAAATAGTGTCAGCAGAGGGCTAGACGATTTATTCGCGGGATACAGTGCTTTGTTCAACGACTTCGGGCCTGTGTAAAAGGGTACGAGTTGTCACTGCACATTCGACGATTCAGTGAAGCCAGTAAGCTCAGGCCGTGCGAAGAGTTCCGTTCGGGTTGCGGGACAAAGGTGGACAACGAAACTTGACGAAACTGCGGGAGCTCGACATCATTGAAGGGGTACCAGGAAGGAACCATCATGATGGATATCTCCTCTCGTTGTTGTACCTAAGAGTTTCTTTCTGACCAATTCCTGAACTTGTGATTCAACACCTCCCGTTCTGACCAGCTCCGGGAACTGCGTGGTTCACACTCATCTCCTCCTTTCCCTGTTTCTGTCTGTATAGATTCCTGAATTTCCTGCTGGTGAACATTTGAGAGTGCCAGCACTCCTAGACTCATTTTCTAGAGCTCATTTTCCAGTAACAGAAATCCGAGTATCTACGCAGACAGAAACAGGTAAAGTTCGTGAGATGTGTGCACCAAAAGGTTCCATGATCTTGTCATAACGATTGGTGGAGGAGCCGCCAGTTCCAGGAGGATTTGGTCAGAAAACTCTTCGAGGTCCACGCGTCAAGGCCGTAGGCCATTCCAGGTTTAAAGAGTTCGTTTAGTCATTTAAGGGATTGAAAGACTGTCTCTGCGTGCGTTGAGCAAAAACTTTGTTAAAGTGACCTTTATACGGTTTAGCGATTAAAGATTGTTTCCCGGGTCTAGTTTTAACATTGTATGTTTTTGTTAGGATCATTATTTGCCTGTTCGTAGTTTTGTTGCATTCATAGTTTCTTTTGCGAAATTATATTTTTTTGTTAAGGAGAAGATCTTTGTTCTCGAAAGAAAGGAGAATGTAGTGTCGTAGCGTGAGCTATCTTTGGAATGTCGTTATTGTTTGTCAATGGTTACAATGTGTAGCGTGGTCCTACGGGAGTGTTTGTATTGTTTGTTAAAGTATAAACAAAGCTAGGGCATGTTATTCAAGTGGGGTTTGTAATGTAACCGTGTGTGAAATGTAATACATGTTTTGAAAAGTTTGCTGGCGGATTTGATATCGGGGTTCTACAATCTGTGGCGAGCAAGGTACATACGTATATAATAAAATAAATAAACGATTGACAGAGCACAAGAGACAGAACCAGCTGAGGTAATCTAGTTTTGCTATCAAATGAGACCAAATCAATATAAAATAATGAGATAAAAAGATATAAATATATATATTATCGTATTTTGAGGGTGTCTCTGGAGGAGGAGACAATGAATTTTACCTGATAAACTGAGAACATGAGATAACATATCACCCTGTAAATTAACTTGTTTATTGCAATTCAGTAATGCTGTGAGTGCCCAATGAAAACCTACACGTCCAGTTACTTGCAAGGGAATACGTATTGGTTTTAAACATGAACCGTGGCTAACTATATATTCTGGACTTTTACTTTATCGGTCGGCATCGTTAGTGACAGAATTTAACAGTATCTAACAAAAACAAGTAGAATGTCTCATCTGCTTTCCTTTGTTCGATTTATTGATAGTCTCCCTTGCTTTTCCTGTTCTTGGAAAGTCATGTTCTGTGTTTCACTAAGTGTGCCATTTTGGCCGCTATTTGTGCTGTTGTTTTGCTTGCAATGGCGAGAGACAACTCTTTCGTCTCGTTAGATTCCTCTACAAAAGTTGTACAAGGACGCAAATTTTATGGAATTATTTGGAAGGCCATTACTACCAACTTCGTGCCAAACTATTAAGGACCACGGTTCCGCAAGATCTGCCAAGGTCCGGACTTCAATGGAGCACTTTCAGCACATACACTTCTTTCCAATTGTCTGCGATACGACGAGACTGCCGCCCTTCTTCGTTTCCCTTTCCTGAGAGAGGTGTCCCCGAAATACCCCACTTCTGTGAAAATATGGGAGCAGTTGCGGCACCTAACATATTTGTACAGCACTCTAGTCCCGCAACCCATTGGCACTTTGTCTTTTCTTTTCACCGTCCCTGCAAGATAACTGATTAGCTCCTTGGTTGTATTTTAGTGTGTTGCCACATGTACACCCTTTATTTCCTATTTTACTAGACGGGCTTCTGTGACTCTTTTGCTGCGGTGAATATTTTCATTCTTACCATTATAACAGCGACATTTCCTGGAACAAAGTTGACTTTGTCCTGTTTGCACGGGCATTTAGAAGAAGTGCACGATTATTTTTGTAGGATCTTTGGTGTTCTTTCCGCATGTACACCGGGTTTCTCCTGAATTCAGTTGGTCTGGATTCCAGGTAAGAACTTATAATTCTGCAAACAAATGAACGAAACTAGTGTTAAGAAATAACTGCAGAAATATTGTACCGCGATTAACAAGGGTATTTAATGATTTTGTTATGGTCCTATTATATTCAAGTGTTAAACTCTGTTACAGTAGGATATCTATCTAGGGGAGATCAAACAATATAAAGGAAACAAAGAGTCTCGGTAATAAAAGCAATTATTCAAATAAAGCGATAAAACTGTTCTCAACCGTACCAGTTGCACTTGATATGTTTCATGCAGTAAAATTATTGTTCTTAGTTGGATGTTGTAGGGGCCTGCATAGGCTGTAACCGATGCAGAGCCGTCAAGTGCCGAGCTGGTAAATAAACCAGCATAACATTATAATAGGGGTCATCGGTCAAAAGCCTCTTCTTTGGCGGTGTTCGCTATTCTTACTTTTTTCGCCAAGATCGCCAAGATGCTTCCACTGGTTTAAAGAGGCTCAAAATAGTTTTTTGTGGCAAGTAGTACAGGCGATTCTGTTAACTAGCCACATAAATGGATAGAGTTTGAATTCTTGAATGCTTAGCACCGGAAATGACTCCCAAAGACAAGACTTCCGACTTCGCTATCGCGACTATAAAACAGAGACTATTAGCACAAGAGAACACCTCTTGCAGTAGATAGGAAAGAAAAAATTTTTCGAGGCACGTTTATGCAAACGTTATTGTCTGCCGCGTGATTTGCTAAGTCCTTCTTCTCATCCATAATGAAATGGTTGAACGGGGAACTATCTCCTATTCACAAACGGCTTCGCACAAACAGCTGGAATATGACAGCTTGCCTTTCGCTTTGTCTACCGGTCGTTCCAAGAACGGGCATATTTTGCACGATACGTAAACGTGGATTCAGTCCCCTGGAATTTTTCCTCATTTTCCAACTTCAGGCAGCTATATTGTTTCCGCTTTTGAGTCCTTAAAATTTTCATATGTTTGGTTACAAACGGAGATCAAAACGCTGTCTAATAGATATATCATTTTTTTTAAGAAATTCTGTAGGTATGAAGAAAATTGAGAAAGCAATAGTCGAAGTTTTGTTTTTTTTTCTTTAATCCGCCCTGCTGGTATCATATATCAGTTTTGAGAAGATTTCAACGGCCGTTTTTTTCATGGCGGGCATTTGAGGGGTCAAATAGATGCGTCATAGTAGTTGCCATGCTACAGTTTTCTTGAATAAGATACGATGTAATTAATTTATGATG
>NC_090870.1:28852940-28869723 GCF_036669935.1 Montipora foliosa | reverse complement strand
ACTAACATTATGTTCTTGAAGAGAACTGGAGTCGAGGAGAAAATGGACGTCAATGCTCACTAGTGTAAAGGGGAAGGTCAACGCTTTTTAGTTAATTTTGTTCACTTTTGTTAATTATGAGATCTAAACGTTACAAGTTGGCAAAGCCAGAAGTCTTTCATTTGCAAAAATTACGGCCACATAAATCCTGAGACTGATTTCACAGCTGTTGTAATGACATTTTGATAGTAAACTAATATACAGTTGAAAAAAAGGCGGGCCGACGTTTTTCAAATTTACCAAAATCAATCCATTTCAATCCTCTCCAGTTTTGTATATCCATGGACTTTCTTGGCTTCCCGGTGTTTTGTGAGAGTTCTTCTATAGTTTTTCGAACAGTTATTTTGATATTAGGTCGTTCTACGACCATTCGCTTTTCCCCCCCCCCCCAGTGCTGAAATTGCCTAAAATTGCGTGAACTAGCCCCTTTAAGAATGCAAAGACGTGTGTACGCCGCAGAATAATCTTGACAGCACGGGGGGTTTGGGATTTCAGACTTTTAAACTCACGCTTTGCATATATAATAAAGCTGCGTTGCACACGCTGAAATTTTAAGCTAGTGAGCCTATGACGTTCACTTTTCCCTGGATCCAACGTTCTGAGGTCCAATCGGTCAGGTTGGAACGTGAGTAATGGCGGACCGTGAAATCCCAAACTTACACTCAAAGTAACCGGCCGTTTGGATAAAAATCAAAAGCTCAAAAATTTTGCCAGTCAGGTGTTAAGCAAACACACTTTCAAAAAATCTGAAGGAAAAAAAGGAAGTGTTTTTTTTTTATTACAGGGGCAATTTAAGTTATCCTGGAAGCGGATAAGGCGTTCCCCTCTCAAGCTTTCTCACTTTCAGTCGCCGTTATCGAGCCATTTGAGAAATCAGATGTAAATTATTGCCCAAGGTTTTAATTAATGAAACGAAATGCTATATGAAATGACATCATATATTGAACTACAGATATGAAATAAATGGAAGCTATGATCTTCGCAGTTGTGAACGCAATTGCTAAACTTCAGGCTTTTAGCGGGGTTTGAATCCGTGACCTCGCAATGCCGGTTGCAACACTTTAACCATAGCTTAACCCTTTACCCTGGTGAAAAAACTCAAAGGAATCTTTGAGTATCTTCAAGGATCCTTAAAGATCGTCAAGGAACTGCAAAAATCTGTGAAGATGAGGATCTTTCAAGGGTCCCTTGAACGATCTATGAAAGTTCCTTTAAATATCTTCAATTGCAATTAGGAGTTGTAAAGATCCTCAAAGCGCCAGTGAGGATCTTGTGAGGATCCTGCAAAGATCCCAGTGAGATTAAGTTTCAAAATCTTGGTAAGGATCCTTGCAGATTCTCAAGAAGCTTTGAGGATCTTCCAAGGATTCTTGAAAGGATCTTTTAAACTGAATGATTTTGAAAAGATCTTTATAAAGATCTTAGAAAATCCTTTGCTAAATCCTCTATTAATATTTAAGGAACGTGTCAAGGATCTTTGGAAAGATCTTTGTCATCTAATCAAAAAGATCTTTTCAAGCCACAGGTCCAAAGGATCTTTTTAGGATCCTTGAAAGATCCTATATAAGTTATTATTATTAGTAGTGTATTATTATTATTATTATTATTATTATTATTATTATTATTATTATTATTGTTAGTGTTTATATACTTATTATTATTATTATTATTATTATTATTATTATTAACAAGCTAAAATTGCTTTCACGATTGTGAAGATCATAGCTTCACTTGATTTCATGTCCGCAGTTCAAAATATGATTCATTTAATGTACCATTTCGTTCATTGATTCATTCATCACGGGAACGCTGGAACTCACAGAATGACCAGCTAACAACAATCCCTGGCTTCATAGCTCAGTTGGTTAGAGGCGTCGCACCGGCATTGCGGAAAGGTCATGGATTCAAACCACCGGGACGTCCTGAACATTTTACTAGCTTCTCTACACAATTGCTAAAATTGCGCGTCGATAACGGTGAGTGTTACTTGGAGATAGACGAAAAAAGACATTTCCTCTTTCACTTTCAGTTACGTATGAAGTACTTCTCGTCAATTAATTTGAACTGGACCCTCCGTGAGGGTACAATGAGGGTTGCCGGTGGTACGGTTGTGCAAGCTTTCCAGGCAATTTTTTTCAGGCGGGGGGGTCATATCAGTATGGGATATTGGACAAGCGTGAGGTCAAGATGGCTGGATATTGGCCAAGTTCTTTTTTTTTTGCGTTTTTATGGCACCGAGATGAAGTCGAGGTCAAATTAAACACGCAAACAAAAAAAGAACGAGGCCAAGATCCAGCTATCTTGACCAAACAAGTTTGGTCAAAGAAAGGATTTATTATATGACTAAAAACACCAAAAAAAAATGATCTTTGATCTTGAGGGCCCAAGCGAGAAATCCCGAGCGGGCAGTATCGCTCCATCTCTATGCCCGCTCGGGTAGCCAATCAGAGCGAGCGAGTTGGTGCATTCTTGACCGCTCACGCGGAGAGCTAGGCCTGTAATAAGGACATTTTATTATATGGCTTTGTGTTGTAGCCGATCTAACGCGCGCTATTATGGGCTAATTGTGCCTGACTTGTAGGGCATTAATTCTCCCCTAATGCCCACGGGGCGATTACGGGCTTTCAAAAACAAAGCAAAAGGTAATTAAAAAACCATATAGATAAACAACTTACTAACCGAGCTAGCTCGAGCCGTTACTGGGGAATTTTGGCCCTCGGTCGTTTTTGTACGGACCTCGCTGCGTTCGGTCCGCACGGCCACGACCTAGGGCCAATATTCCCCACTACGGCCCTCTCGCTCGGTTATTAAGAAGTTATTAAGGGGTCACCTAGAAGTCATACCAGCAGAGGCCCTTTGGCTCACAGGGCCGCACACGTTCGTACGACGAAAAAGATCACCTTTTCGGAGGTTAAAAACCTGGCTACCGGCCTATTACCATTTTTCATACTGTCCCAACCGCGAGAAAACCGCGGTAAATCCGCCCATCGCCAAAAAATTGTTTTTTTTTCTCAAAAAATATTTAAAGTTAGGGGAAAAAAAATAACTCATTTTAAAGTTAAGAAAATAAGCTCTCCAACAGGCATAGCATTTATTTACAGACAACTGAAACATTTTATAAAAGCGGAAAGTTGAACGAAAAATTTTGAGAAAAACCAGGAAAATTGGGGTCATTTTAGCGTTTGATTTCGAACTTTTGGATTTTAGATTGCAAAACTAAAATTTCTGCAAATTTATCTGCTTTCTTGGACATAACTTCGACCGAAAAAAGATAGAGGCATATATTTTAGATTGTAGGAAGAATTGGATTAGCGATCAATGCGTTATGGGATAATGCGATTAAAAGTGTCAAATTTGCGACCCGTTGATAACGGCAACAGGAAGCGATCGCTTTACGAATAATTAACCTCTGTTTGCGAAAAAACCCCCAAATAACCGATTTTTCGACGGAAAATTCAGTCCCGAGAGGATAAAAGATAAGACTATTCACGGGACATGTAATAAAGGTAAATATGTTAGAGACGAAAAGCGAAAAACAAGCGAATATTTGGAGGGACAAAAACAATTAGGTGAGATCAAAGGAACATGTGGTGAAGACACCGCCATTGCATCGATACGAAAATAATCTTACCTTTTCAGCGATTTTTAAACGCTTGAAGATTCCAGCCAATCCACCTGGTCTAGTCTTTGAATTCAATATTATCTCATACCCAACGAAATCTTCAGTGTTCTAATTAACAGCCCACCCTGGTTAAACGACGGCTCGTCGACGGGCGAAAGATGTTTTGTCGAAGTCCAGTACTCGATTCGCTTTTAAGATTCCAAACTTGTCTTGTTCAGCTATCCATTGACTTGCCGTTATTGATCGTAATAAGGGTATATTTTGTTCAAAGATCCACTAAAACCGGCCATTCGCGTTACATGACTTTCGACGCCATTGCCGGTTAAGTTTATCATTCTACTGTGCCGGTCCACCAGAGAAATCTACAGCATTTCCACTACCTTCTCTATCGTAAGAAAATACGAGTAGAAGGCTATATCAAACCAAAAGATCACCAATTAGCAGGGGAGTGACAGGCAAAGACTTTTACGGACACGGAAAAAAAAAAATAAATAAAAATTAAATAAAACAAACAAAATTAAAACGCAGAAGTCCCGACTGGGTTTGCAATACCTGGCAACCCAGTAAAAAAGCAGGATATAAAGATCCAAGGGTTTTAAAGAACATGAAAGTCAGAGAAGGTTGAACGTGGACCATAATCCAAATTTGCATCATCAAGGTGATAATCACTAGATAATTGGAAACAAGCCGATGAGCAAGTGTTGAAGTTTCATAATATTTAAATAGAAATCCATCACCAAAGTTGAAAGCTAACCGGTTTAAAATGGGTGTAGGACTTAAATTAATGTAGATCATCGCTATTCGGAATTGATGCTTTGAATGAACCACTGCTGATCAGCGCTATACAAAAGACTTGAATCTGGCTGCATGGGAATATTACATTGGTGACCTTCTAATCTATGTATATCGCGTAATAGTCATCGAGAAATGTCCAATGTCCTTCGTGTCTATTCCTTATAGCATTAACCTTTTCATAACTGCGAAGTGAAGATCGTAGCTCCCACCGTCTTGAAGGTTTTAGGGAGAGTTTTTAGAAACCACGACGACTACGGAGGACGAAAAAGTAACTGCAAAATGTACGTTTGAGCTATTCTAAGTATTTTGGGATTATTCAATCTTGTTTATATTATAATATTATACACATGTGCGAAGTGTCCTATAAATGGATTGGTACGGACGGATTTGAAGTAAAGAGCGAGACTGAAAGATTCACTGTAGTTTGTCCACGTTGTCGTCAAAACCTCAAATTTGGTTAAATTTCAAGTAGTTTTGACGAGTACGGGAGAGAAGAGAAATGTTCAAAATGCGTGCCGCACGTGCAGCACGCTCATTTTGGTTTTTTCAACCAATAGTCTTACTCGCTTTTTGACGTTGTCGTTGCCGTAGCCGTTGTCGGTGTCTTAAACTCCCTTTTACAACTGTCGGAGAACAGAGAAACCTTGAAGATGCCACACCTAGCCCTGTGTGTACTCAGCAAGAAACTCGACAATTTAAAACAACCATGGTGAAAACTTTAAGGTGAACTACCTTCGTAAGGGTTTTCTTCTCGGGAACGAGAATGGTTTCAATGAATAAGAACTGTTTATATTTGAAATTGCGGGCTTTTCTTGGGTTTCACTCACGTAATCACCAGCCATGTTTTGCAACGAAAACAAACAAGACGTTAGCAGAATAGTAGCTTTCAATTCCCGGAGGATGGTGATCGGGGACACCAACCAGGGCCGAACATTTCATTGTTGGGGGACAACCAACATGGCGGCCGTGACGTCATGTGAAATTCCAAGAATAGTGGGGGCGGGTGCGGGTGTTTTGGGCTGTCAGTTTTTTCAATCACGGTGATGAGACGGCCATGTTGGTGCACGAAAACAATAGCAAATTATGGCTCTGTGTTTTGCTATTAAATATAGACTCAAATCCGTCAAAAGACTTTTTTGTCTTTTTTCCTGTGACACACAAACATGGTTTGCTATGAAGTCACGTGAAAAAACATGCTAATAGACGAAAGAGTGAAGTTATCATAGCACTTATCCGGATAATTTTGAGCAATTGTCTCTCCCCGAGGGACACCACCCGCAGAGGTCATGGGTTCGAATCCCGCTGAGGCCACCGGAATTTTGCAGTTGTCTATAAGAGACAAAACATAGTCCAGAGAAATGCGAAGAGCACTTCACTCAATTCGAGAATGGTTCCAAGTGTCGTTTTTTTTCAGTAATTGTGGTTTTCTATTCAATCTCCATTCATTCCCCTGTTTACAGACCGCAAAGGTGAGACTGGAAAAGTTACGAGAAGATGCTGAGTTGCGGCAAAAGAGAGCGACACTTGCAATACTTGGGGAAACTAGAGATTAATTCAAACGAAAAAGAACCTCCATTGCTGATCAATTACACCACGGCAAACAGAGTTGGCTCTTCGAGGATCGCAAAATGCTCTGATGGAAAGGTGTGCAGAGTCAAACAGTAAGAAAAAACCACAACCTACCATTCTGTCAGTCCTAAACAACCTCGTCACTTCCTTGATCCAAAAACAAACACGCAAAAGCGTGCACTACACCCATATTTTGTGGTAAAAGAGATTTATCTTCAAACATGATGCAGAAGTGATACGGCGGTGTTAGCAAAATAGAGCAAGCCATCGGACGCCCATCAACTTCGGAGCGAAGACTGCGAGTGAACTTGACACTCAGGGGACTTCAGATCAGACTTCCGTACAGGTGTCCCCAGGACAGTGCTGATAATCAAATGATCAAAACGCGAGAGTGAAGTCTCGAAGAAAGAGCAAGAAGGGAACCACTTTTTCTCGCTTAAGGCAAGCCGGCTGGATTATGAGTTCAGATGGAAAAATGTACAAAGACGAGAATGCGGAGTTTGATTCCGATGAAGAGGAGCCACCGCCGCCACCTTGGAAATCAAGGCATATAAACACAAACGTTTTTGGTTACTCTTGAGTTGTGTAATAAAAACGAAGCAGGCCTTATCCAAACGATTCTTTGTCACCAAAATCATTGCAAGTTTATCAGCTCCGGTGCGAGCCAGGACAGAAGGATGAAAACAGGAGCTGATTGAACAATGTGTTATTCCCGACGTTAGTAAATACGCGCGCAGTTATAGCGGAACTGTTGGGACCAGGCCATTGCGAGACCTTTTGTTGCTAGTTGACGGAAATAATAAGATTGTAAATGAGATGGTAACCGGAAGTGTTATGCCGCGTATATGAAATGATGAGATGTAGGCTTTGATGGTAGCTCGGGCATATTAGCCGTGTTTCAACGAGGGGTGTTTTCAGATCGCTTAGCAAGTGACAACCGAAAATTCCGTGAAAACAGTTCCTTTCTTAACGACGTTCGCCTGCGAAAATTTTCGAACAATGATTTTTTTCTGCAAATTGTACCATTGAAAGTTGATGAGTTCGTGATGTCAGAAATGTACAAAAAAATGGGGGGTCACCGGAATCGTTTGGAGAGAACTTGCCGGAAGAACACCCTAATCTGACCAAAAACGCAATATTGCAATTACTTCTTTGAAGTGAACTGTTCTCTACCAAACTTTGTTTAAGTGGACCCATTCAAAGTGAATTTGAGTTAAACTGTGGAGGTTCCTTAAAGAACAAGGTTCGCATTTAGCAGACCGGTTTTATGCGCCTTGAAGCCGCAAGATGGCAGGATTCCATGTCCCGAGGACAGAAATCTTGAAAAATTTTGAATTGCCCACATCGATTTTTTTGTTCATTTTGGGACAATGGGGAGGATAGTGTTGGAAATAAAAATCTGTGCTCTGAAAAGAAAAGTAGGAGTCACCGAACATCCAACGATCGTGAAATTGAAATCAAGCAAAGCTATAGCAATGGGTATCGGCGTTATCATTGTTCAATTTAGTACGAGCGCGCGCGCTCGATGAATGACGTGGCATGGGAATTTGCATGCGCTGTAAGGATGCTCAGTAGCAAAGGGCGCTCGAACGCAATTATAAAAGCTGCTGGGCGTCAGCTCATGATTCAAAATGGGTCCCCAGAAATAGACAAATACCGCTAATTTCGATTCACCTTTCTTCTAATTCCTATACATATGGGAATATAAATAGACATGCTATTTACGACAACTACGAACGCATTGTACACAAAACCGGATTGGTGGTCTTTTAAAATCCGTTTGTGTTGGCCTGTAAGCTTCCACTCGCGCGTGCACTCGAATGACGGGGTGACGCATGCGGTAAATGGTGATCTTGCAACTTAACTCGTTAATATCGCTGCTTCCGGACGGTGATTTTTTTCCTTTTTGGCATGTTAGCTTAGATTAATTTAAAGCGTTTGTCTTTCAAATCAAAAAAAAAAAAATCTGTAGGTGACAAAATAAATTAGGAGGACATTTCCAAAAAACTGATTTCTCTGCACAACTGACCTACAGATTTTGTTGAATTTTAAAATATTTTAGAGATTATTTCTAAGATTATCTGGTAATAAGGTCTGGGAAACTTTCACTGTCCCGTTTTTTTTTTTCAAAAGACAATATATTGGATTTTGACAGCCTCAATAAAAGGCCTTATATCGTTGCGCATGGGCAACGTTCTCTTGGAGGAAAAGGCTGATGTTTGAGAAAGCTATGATGGGTAACTTATTAACCTGAACCAAATTTCGTCGTGATTATGATTACCCTAACTGTATATAAGGACAGAATATCTTTATTTGGGTGAAAACAAGAGAAACCAAATTTCGAGCCTCCTTAAGAGTCGGCCAAAAGTCAAAATATAACTTCTCATTTAAGACCAAAACCAAGTCGCTTATGCGAGTTGGCAATTACTTTCGTCCAATGAGTAGTCGCTTGCGGCGGTTATTCATGTCGGAAAGCCCACAGGCGTACTATGTTATTATTAGTTTGGCACGCGAGCTCTCCTCATTTTAATCTTACCCGTGAAAACACGTCTCATTTTTAAGTCGCTTACCGAAGTCTGCAAAAGACAAAACACTTTCAGGAATGTTAAGCGAGACAACGACCTGTCGTGAAAACACGGCCATTTGTACAATTGATATTGGTTCATTACAGCAGCAATTATTTACAAGTTTTTTATTTCTTTCTTTGGCTAGGTGCTTATAAGGTTATTTTATTAAGTTAACTCTGAATTAGGGCTCACGCACCGGAGCATTGACGCGCAAAAATTACTATTTATCATGGTTTTGTGTTACTAAACCCTTGTAACGTCGCTATGAAGGAGCGAAATTCAAAACACACACAATCGTTTGAAAACGAAGGGCCTGACTGTACATCCAAAGTAATAATTTCAATACATGGAAGCCCGCCATCTTGGTTTGACTAGCAATAGAGTTGTTTTCACAGAGTTATGACATTAGAGTTAGAGTTTTAAAGCTTAGCGTCTTAAAAGTTTCCAAAATCCTGAATTCATCGATTTTGGAAAAGCTCCCACTAAACTCACCTGAATTGCAGAAATACAGAAATAACAAAAAGCTATCCTAAACGATGCATAAAAGCTAACCTTAAGAAAACTTAGTGGGCCCTAACATTCGCTTTTATGAATGTTGGCTTCCAAAAGCTTGGAATTCAGGAGTTTGGAATACGTAACTCTAACGCTACGACATAACTGTATCACCCGATGCCCACCAGTTCGTTCATGAAAAGCCTATGTAGCAAACACTTTTCTGGTGGGTTCATTTAAGATTTTAAATGCTCTGGCCGCGCGAGCAAAGGGGGCGAGCGAGACGAAGATGGAAACCCTTGCATTCACTTGGAATCATGGAAAAACGGTTATGTGAAAGCCAAAAAGGAGAAATTATTTACGAATAAATCGAAAAAAAGGATTTTTGAACCAATCATTACGAAACTATAACAGATTCTCTTGATGTATACACCTGACGCACGGAAAAAATGGCCGCCATTTTAACATTCTTTTGTTTGATTGCAAATGGCCCTTCTGGCCCTTTCAAGGTTGAATTTCTCTCTTCATATTTTACACTGAAAAGCGAGGCCAAATGAGGCCACCTTGCAATCAAACAAAAGAATGCTAAAATGGCGGTCATTTGGTATAAGGTGTATGTTAGGGGCATTTTTTCGGCAATTAATCACTGCCAAACGTATAAACCAGAATATAATTCAACTTTTTGTACACACTACAGAATATATACATTTCCCTATTGTCAATGTATCTCTCGAAAAATCACGCCAGTTATGGTGTTCAAGTGAGCACTTGCTGGGCCATCTGAGCATGCGTCCGAACATAAGGACTGTTGTAATCGTGGATCAGCTTTTTTTACTGAGGTGAAAAAAAGAAAGAGGGAATAAGGTTCTTCGCTTTCAATTGTATTTCAGACTTTCCTCTTCGTAGCTGTTGGTACTGGTGGCGCCAAGAAAAAACGGGGAGGGGCGCAAATGCCCCTCAATATGAAATATGGCCCTCTTCCCACTATCTCCGCGCTGGCCTCTCGCGCTAACAAAAACGCCAGCTAGCTACGCAGCGCAGACTACCAAAACTGATCTCCTTCTGAAAGCAAAACGTTGTCGAGAAGTTATCATCATTATATTTTATCTATCCTCAGAATTGTTCCTAGAGTAGCTTGGGTGTAGCTAGTATCTTCGAGCGTTTTACCTCGCTATGGATGATATACCACAGAGGACAGACCACCACAGTGGGTGGGAAGTCCATTTTTGCGAATGGATAAGTGTGTGAGTTATTTTGCGTTACGCAGCTAGGGGTAAGGAACATGGAAGGGCTGGGATATGAAACGGGGCTTACGGTTTATCGGCTGATTCCGAGACAGGGAGAAGGACTAGAGTCATAAGGCTTTGCAGATGTCATTACAAATGCAGCACTTTCTCCTCCGTTATTTAAATACCTGCAACGTTGGATTCGGCCGAAGTTTTGATCCCGCGACCAGTCCAGCCAAGTTATCGATGATGGTCAAAACAACTGAGCCAGCCGGACTTTTTAATAACCTTTTAGCCGTTCATCCTCTAATCCCACTTTCATATGGGAACCAAATATGCTCCACTTGGCTTACGCTGGCTGTGAGGCTGATAATCATGCTGAAGATTCTGTAGCATCCTAAACAGACTTTCTACTGCTTTTTTTTTTTTGGAGGCGTATGCTTCGCTCGCCGTCAAAAGTTAAGAAGGAATGGAGACGAAGGGAAGGCGAGGACTGCAATGGTCTCTTTGACGATGGCAGTGCTAAGTAAACGTTCCAAATAGAATGTAAAATACTAGATCGTGCCGGCGAGGCGCAAACAGTGAGCCAATTGCAAGCTACGGGGGTAGTAGGATTGTAAACGCCAAACGGCGACCAAACGAAGATTTTACAAGCTCTGCCTTTTGTGTGCACATTGGATATCATTGTTTGCCTGTGATTGATTTTAATTACTAGTTAATACCCAATCAAATGACCGAACTTGGCCATCAAAACGAGGATATGACAGGGGTACTTTTACCACTAAATTTTTGCTAATACTTCCCAAACGACTCAATACAGCATGTCTCACTAAAAAAAAGGTAAAAAGTTACCTGATGTACTGAACCAAGTAATGTTGTCCTGCCCACTGGAGCTTGTTGCTAAGGTCGGGTTGATTGCCTAAGATATACCACCTAAATGTAAGTGTTTCAATAAATTTACCTTCTGCAAAGGAAACGAGGTTGGGGACGCAAATGATTCGTGCATGGGCACTTTCGAAAGGCTCGCTAGTCGGGAAAAATAGGCAAATGCACTCATATGATACCAATTGCAATCATCGGTTGCTTATGGCCCTAACAAAACTTGAATCGACAATATTTGTTGTCTAGTGACGCGTGTGATGGAATTACTTAATTTGAAAGTTAAATAATTCCGTCAAAAAAAACGAGTCGCCTCCTAGATACAAAATCAGAAATTTAACAGTCAAAAATTTGGGGAAACAAATAAACCCCTATCAGCGAATTATGAAAAACTCCTTTTCCGTTGAAATTCTATGATAACAGCTGTTGCTGAAAACATGCTATTTTCTAAATATTTTTCTTAGAATAAAAGCTGCAAAATTAACGGATATAAGAAGCCTTGCAGAGCACATTGACTGTCAAAAAAGACCGCTTCGTAGCTTGAGATTCCAGGAAACAAAAGTCTACGCACAAATTTTGGCAAACAGAAATGGAAGTGTAAGTGCTTAAAAAAAATCTGTTCCGTCACCTTAAGGGCGTTGAGTCGAACTCCGCTTTCAGGGTAATCTAACAACTTCACAAGGTTTGGAATTGCGCCGGCCTCAATAGATGCAATATTTTCCTTTTGGGGTTATTGTGATCCTTAAAATTAAGACGAACTGTTCAGTTCGTTTCACCGCAAGCACGATTGAACACGAGAAAACTCCACCAAAAGATGCACACTTGCGGCTCGTCCGCGTAGCAGCCCCTTTTAAAGGAATTATCAGCACTTATTGAGGACGAACAGAAGAGTATTCGCGCGAAACAATTGCCTTGAGCTAAATATCAGTACGAATGGTCCCATTTTCCGGTCTCCTTCTTACTCTACATTATCAGAAATTAACAACACCAAACGGCGGTGGACAAACATAATATATAAACGCACCATTGGAGACTATATTTCCTTGACGTTTCGTATGCTTCTGCATAAATCTGCAGAAGTAACGGGTAATACAAAATTGGAGTTTAAATATACAGGATCACTAACTCATTGAAAACTGTTAACTATTACGTAACAATAATTAAGAGGTGGCGACATTAAATAAAGGAGACACTGTTGACCAAAGATTTAAAGCCGACCTCAAATGGTTATGTCAGCAGCAAAAAGCTGTTTCTTTTATAGTTTTTGTTATTAGTTTTTTTCTGAAGAGGTATGCAGAAGCATACGAAACGTCAAGTAAAAGAAAATTTCAAATGATGCGGTTAGTATCTGATGTTTGTCACCGATGTTTGTATGTTATTTTTGATAACACTGGAGACGGCCTAAGAACTAGATTGTTTTATCATATCGACATTATTTTAATACTCCTTTGTTCTGAAGATGGCTCTATGAATCCCATGACCGTAAACTCAAGTGCCAACGAAATTCTAGTTAAGTCCGGCAGAGTTCCAGTTTAAATGAAATTCCCACTAACATTACATCTTATACCAATGATGGCAAGGCCATTTTAGTATTCTTTTGTTTGATTGCCGTTGGCCCTTTTTGGCTTTTTAGTGGAAATTAAAAATTCAACCTTGAAAGGCCAAATCGACCAATGTTGCAATCAAAAAAAAAGAATATTAAAAATGGCGGCCATTTTTTTTCGTTGCGGTCGGGTGTATACATCAAGGAATCGTTATATTTTACCATGATTGGTTCCAAGACGTTGTTTTAAAATCTTATTTTTCATTCTTAGGTGTATTTATGTATTTATTGACTTTTTTTGGCTTGCACACATAAACGTTTTTCATGATTCCATGGGAATCAAAGTACCGAGTTCCCGTGGCCTTTAGTTAAAGGGAGAACAACCTGGACCTCATAATCCAGGAGGATTGAGTAGGGTACACCAACATGGCTGCCGTTCCATTGTTTAGGAACACCAACAAGACTCGTCGTGACGTCACGTAAAAAGCAACTCTATAATTTTTTTTTTTTTTTTTTTTTTTTTTTTTGACCGTATTCATAAATGGCGGTCAAGAAATTATTCTTTTGTCTTTGAGCTAATCATCCGAACTGGCCTCAATTGGGAACAAAAAATCTCTTTTGAATTTTGCTCGTGTTTACCGAGGCTAGTTAGGATGATTAGCATAAAGACAAAACTAAACTAATATTACGTAGCCGACATTTATGCCAATACGGTCTACAGGGAAGGTTCATGACAATAGGTCACGTGAAACGATAACTCCCTCTTTATAGATGTTCAAAACGTAAAATGGTTTCACGGAGTAAATTACTCATCGTCAAAAAATTGCGAATCACCAAGAGATGAGGTTATTTTGTATTCCCGGAATAATATGACAAGCGACATCACTGCAATGGTTTCCCTGTCCAGGTTGAACATAGTTTTAAGACATTCCTTTTCGACGGTTATTTTAATGTGCGTCTATTATACTTTTTATCTTGAACAGGGTTTTACCTCGGGTATTTTCCTTTTAGGGTTCCAGAGGGAACAGTCCGGGGTCGTAAGGATAGCATTGTAACTCCGAATCCGCCATCTTTTTCCAAATCACTTTCTGTCCCAGAATGCCTCACAATGAAACACTAGTTCCCAAGCCTCTTTCAAGGGAGTTTCAATGTGGTTCCCGATCGGCACATCAAAAAGCAAGCTTGAGAACCGTTCAATAGTGAGTATGCTATTTGTAGTTTTAAAATTTTAAAGGAGTCAGACCAAAAGAAGAAGGATTCACAAAGTCTTTATTTTCTATTTCTCAAAAAAAAATTTTTGCCGATCTCCTAATTATGGGCCCCCGCAGGGTTTTGGGCCACCCGAGGAGGCACCCTAGGGCCCGCGTGTATACATACAAGGAGAAAGAAGATTTGTTGAAAAAGTAAGAAATGTGTCTGTAGTGGGCGAAGCATTCTCGATTTGACGAAACTAGGCGCGCACCGGTTGTCTCGGGTAATAGTTTAGCAAGCGCGCACGATGGTGTCGGGTACTTGCAACCACGAGGTCGCGTTTCGTCACGTTCCAGCTTCGCCATCTTCTAGCAGCATTCTTGAGCATATGAAGGTCTTGCATCTACGAGTTTCGCGTTTCTCGCCATCTTCGAGAAACAGTTAAAGTGCGCATTTGGCACTTCAGTTTGATTCTCTGCATTGAAAAAGACACTTCAAAACCCCGTACTGAATAAATTTGGTTTGTCAGACACAAATCAGCAACGTGGTCAACAGACTCGCGCACAACAGATCAACAAAGATCTCAGAACAGAATGATGAATCTCAAACTCAACCGATAGAAACACTGAAAAATAAGAGTTTGCATTCCGCTATTGTTAAGAAAGAGATGCTAAAAGGTTTGTTACATCACTTTCCTTTTGAATATGTCACACTTCAAACATTAAAACAAGGCTGCTTGATTTACAATTCGAAGAGGGCACTTCAGGAATTCCTGTCTTTGTTAACCATGGTATTTATTCATGTGCTGTTGATGCTTTCAGGAAATCTATACGCATTTGTTTCTTCCATATTTATCAAATCTAATTCCTTGGGAATGATGTACAGACCTGCTTTTCAATGCTGGTTCACATTATATGTCTTCGAGAGAAAGGACAGTTCATTATTGAGAGAATTCGCGACCCTGTTTGGTCATACATCATAGACGTTTGTATAGTTCATTTTCGGCTACGGGATTGCAATGCCTGTTGTAGACCCGATATTTGAGAAAAAACATTCGGTTATCTCAATGTAGAGGAAGAGAACCAGAGGGTCTCGATAACAATATGTGGCCTCTTTTTGTTACTGAAATGCATGCAAAGCCAGGAAGGTTAAATTGTGCCAATGTGATTACTCAAACTACTGAGCCTGTTTTATTGATCGTAATTAAAACTCACGTGTCCTTTTCATGAATGCCCTCCTGTCATAACTGAAAGACAGAAATGTGTTTGAGCAGATTCTAAGCAGGGGAGCTCAGTACAAACTAAGAGTGGTAGTGCGATGTAAAACAACAACCACGTTACTTGTGCTGCTAACTACTTACATGAATGGGAACTTCAATAAAATGCATTGAAACGTTAATTTTTCACACGGTCGTATGCACATTAGTCTTCTATTAAATACACATCCCATAAACAGGTTATCAAAAGCGGGGGCAGAGCTCTAGTGAACACTAGTTCTAGTTAGTAAACTATCACTCTACGAACATGTGCGCGTGAGACATGAGGACCGGTTCTCATTGGGGTTTTGCATCTCTGACGCGTAATACACAACTAATATTATTATCCACCCTCATCCTCATTATTATTATTATTATTAGTGCATTAGATTATAACTTACGTCATGATTGGCGCCAGCCGCTTGCGCTATGACGCCCGTCTCATCATCTTTGAGAGGTACGACCAGTTCGGTCATCGCTCCTACATCCACTGCCTTGTCTTTACCCTCCAAAGGAAAACTGAGGCCCAAAAAAAGCAGCAGATATAAACTAAAGCTTTAATTTCAGTCAAGTACATGTAAAACACGGCTTTGGATACCCAGGGCCAGCTAATCCTGGGTTACGGGTGGGGCAATTAAGGAGCTCTCCACTACAATAAAATTAGCCTATCACCATTAGACTTTATGACGGACACAGTTCTTATATGCAAGCACCTACAGGCTTTGAAACTTTAACCACGTACTAGAGGAAGCTTTGAAGTTTGTAAAAATTTAGTTGTGATGGCGGTCTAGGTTACCAGGGAAACGAAAACAGTGACGTCGTGGTTTTTGAGTAGCAGCAATTTTACGCTTTATTCTATATAAACTTTTGAAATGATACGCAGGGTTAATCCCGAAGGTGTTTGTCTAAACGTTTGACGAGAGTTTGAAGACAAATCGTAAAAGCCGATTTTAAGTTATTCGAGGAGATGGAAGTTTTTACGCCTAAAATACTCAGTCAATTTGCCGTTACTCTTACAAACACTTTCAAAAGAAGCGCTGTTTTTAATACAGCAGAAGATATCGATTGGTCGTGTAAGCTCTCTAACAGGTATCAAGCTAGCTCTCCGTGTGAAATTTCATGATATAAAACTGCTTTTGATGGCCGTTGACAAACTTCAACGGAGAAAGCATTATATTTTGCGGAATTCTGTCAAACTTCGTTCCCAGAATGTCTGGCGGTCTAGCTGAAAAAATGGTCGATAATTTTTTTTTAAAATCCTGTATTTCTGTAATTAAGCATATTTCCAACTAACTTGCCAAGCGACGACAGAAGTTGAAGCTTTTTCAGACCCTGAAAAGAAAATCCCAAAGTTCGGTCGTTTTTTGAATCTCCGGTCACGTCTCTACGCTCTCTTTGTTTACACCAACTCGAGGCTGGCTATGCCACATTCCAGCATACAAAGGACTGGTTCCAATAAGGAGTCCCAAGTATCAATTTGGTTCACGCTCGCGGGTTAACGCGTCGTGTTGGAAGAAAAAAATGGTTTCCCAGGAGGAGAAAGCAAGAAGAGAAAGGCTGAGGGATTTGCTTGTTTCTTTTCTAAACTCACGCGATTCAAGAAAA
>NC_090870.1:28838933-28846433 GCF_036669935.1 Montipora foliosa | reverse complement strand
TAAAAATATTATTTCCCGTTATTTTAAGACCTTGTAATAATTTTGCTATTACTCCAAGTTGTACGGTTTGGAAAGTGAGTGTCAACATTCCAGGAATAAAATTGATGAAAACGGTGTGGATATTTAGAGAGAAAATTGAAAATTTATCGTTAGGTGCTGGCCGTCCTTGTCAGGGCGGGAACGGTATGGATTTCTACACAAATGGGAGACGCATGTGCAGGGCGTGCATTGTTTTGTTTTTGCTTATCAGAACTATTGTTTTTTGGCGTATTCGTACTCGTCTTCTTCGTCCTTGCGTAAGCTCCCTAGTGGGGGAGAACGCGTGACGACGACCTAAAACGTGGGAGGCTGCGTGGGATCCGGAGGCTATGTATCTCAGTGAGTTTTTTTTAGCTCCCGGCAAATCACCTGACTATTTTAAAAGGAATTTTGTTATTGTAGTCGCATTCGCTCAAAAGTCCTACACGCTAATTTACACTGGTCGACCACATTTCACAAAACCGGAATACCTTGTCCTCCTCTTCGCAAACAAATTGTATGTTCTTAAACCAAACAAGTGTTGACAGTTAAGGACTGTGAGACGGGGGCTATGGTTTACAGTCCTTGTTCACAAGACTTGAAACTCTAAAAATTGAGTATATAGTTTCAAAGGCAGCACATTTCCGCTGATATTTCAAAAATTGGAGACTGAGTTTTTCTTAACGTAATCCGAAGGATGTTCGACCTCCTTGGGAGGCCCTTTATACTCTAGAATGTGCTATTAAATGTTCATACTTCAAGTGTGGGTATTTTAGTGAAGGATGCGGTACTGGCCGGACGATTAAGGAAGGCTGTAATTGTTTCAATAGTACCTATATTTAATCGACTGGATGTGACTAAAATCTCAGACACCAATGTTCACCCTGCTTCGTTAGATCTACTTTAAAAGAAGGCAATAATGAAACAGCGACAACACACGGTAAAACATTTATTGAAAAAGAATGATTCATGACGCTTTCATGCAGCAATGCCAAACAATGCAAAATGAATTTTACACTTCGCAAGCCGATGGGGAGATAACCCTTACATTGCCTCTTATTCCCACAGGCGGCCCAGAGTCGGAAGGTAAACAATTATAAGGATTTGTATGGGAATCTCGATAACAGACTGAAATAGATATTTACCCGCAAAAGTTCTCAATAAAAAAGCCGCACTTTATTGTCATGGTGAATTTCTTGCTTTTTGTGTGCTTTTTTGCCTGATTGAATGCGATTTAAGCGACTTCTCAAATTCCCGAATCGTCACTCTTCCCTAAATAAAGGAAAGGCTGGCAACTCATTTCTAACTTACCTCAGATCTCGCCGAAAAAATTCACACTTCTCCGGCATCAGTCACGCTCAAACTCCGGCGATGGCTACACGGATAAATTTACTTCCCCTTGACCAAGTTTCAAGGTCCAGCGAGTATCCATTGCTGAGAAACTGCGAAAAATATTCAAATTTTCAAACTCCTTCGAGGCTCGCTAACAACCAATTTGGACACGGCTGGTCAACGGTTCACTGAGCCTCCATACGGTGAGCGCAAACCTACGCAAGTGTACCCATAGTTGGGCAGAGCTAAACAAATCCCAGACTAGTCCCCAAATACCTGCCTGGGGTCATGTTCGAGTTTCTAAATCGGCGAACGATATTAAAATTTCCACACTGAAACCTTAAACACAGCTCCCATCGCTTTGGTTGCCCCATCGCATGTTATAAATCCGGATTTTCATCGAACTCTTGAAGCCTCGCGCGTGCAAAAATCCTCTCGTCCGATGACACTCGACACCACGGCTGTTTTTTTGTTGTTGTTGGAAAAAGTATAGTTTTGTTAAGTGAATTGCTTTGAGCCAAAGAAATCCCCGCACCGTAATTTCTACTGTCCAAAAAACAGACAAGCGAGATTGTAACTCGGATACCTTTCAGGTATTCCGAGTAATAATTGTTGGTTTTCGATCGATATCGCTTGATGCACCGGTGTGAGAAATAACTTTGAACATTTCAATGCAACTGGAAGCGCAAAAACAAAGCACAGATGATTTCAACGATGGCATTTTCCCTGGACTCTCAACAGAAAAATGTGTCCAAAAGGCTGAAAAGGTGCAGCGACCTTTTCATATGAATTTCTTCTGCAGTCATGATAATGTGAGTTGTTGACGGATGAAAAACAGGATTGTGTTTCATACACTAGTAAATACCTTCGACTGCGTTTCAAACTCCATCCAAACAGCTTCAGTACTTACGGAGTTCGATGAAAATCCGGATTTATAACATGCGGTGGGGCAACCAAAGCGATGGGAGCTGTGTTTAAGGTTTCAGTGTGGAAATTTTAATATCGTTCGCCGATTTAGAAACTCGAACATGACCCCAGGCAGGTATTTGGGGACTAGTCTGGGATTTGTTTAGCTCTGCCCAACTATGGGTACACTTGCGTAGGTTTGCGCTCACCGTATGGAGGCTCAGTGAACCGTTGACCAGCCGTGTCCAAATTGGTTGTTAGCGAGCCTCGAAGGAGTTTGAAAATTTGAATATTTTTCGCAGTTTCTCAGCAATGGATACTCGCTGGACCTTGAAACTTGGTCAAGGGGAAGTAAATTTATCCGTGTAGCCATCGCCGGAGTTTGAGCGTGACTGATGCCGGAGAAGTGTGAATTTTTTCGGCGAGATCTGAGGTAAGTTAGAAATGAGTTGCCAGCCTTTCCTTTATTTAGGGAAGAGTGACGATTCGGGAATTTGAGAAGTCGCTTAAATCGCATTCAATCAGGCAAAAAAGCACACAAAAAGCAAGAAATTCACCATGACAATAAAGTGCGGCTTTTTTATTGAGAACTTTTGCGGGTAAATATCTATTTCAGTCTGTTATCGAGATTCCCATACAAATCCTTATAATTGTTTACCTTCCGACTCTGGGCCGCCTGTGCTTATTCCTACTTTAAAATCAGACCATTTCTTGACGTTACCCTGCCCCACATGGCACGATTTGGACATTTCCAAGATTTCACTCGGAGAGAGAACTCTGTTCCAGATATTGAGGCCCGTCAGTTCTCCAAGGTAACTTTGATTTGGGTCAAAGCGGCCACCAAACGAATCTTGTTCTTGCCCGACAATGAGTATTCCGTTCGTCTTTATTTTATAACCAACTTCAACTGCGACCGACTGGCTTGCACACTGCCATCTTTGTAAACTTTCCACGAGCCATTCGTGCTCTCCCATGTGATACAAACGTGATGCCAGTTACCGTCATCTACAGATACACCGGTATCTCTGCGAAAAAGATAAAAAAAAGTCATTCATTTTCACTTGTGAAACACTTTTCAGTTTTCAGTGTTGAAAGGAATCTACTTTTGCTTCAGCGTCGATTTCGCATTGACGAACTTTGTCAGTTAATCAGAACTATCAGTCAGGCACATACATGCATTTTAAAATTATGGCCAATAAATGGAAGTAAGCCTGCCAGTGACCTTCTCCGATAGAAATCTATACTTTTCTTACGCAGATGTTGACAAATGAACAATGCCAAAACACGGTTTACATGCTTAACAATATACATGAAAAAAATACTCAGTTCTTATTGCCTAAAATGGAATGGAGTTCTCATATATCAATTTGTAACACGAGTGCAAATAACAGCAAGTTTCCCAGTTTACAGGTGAATGGCAATGAATGTTATGAAACATTCAAGCCTCTCAATTGTGGGTGAATGTACTTTTTGTGGTAGTACACTTGATTAGCGCACTACACACAATGTCATCAGGGCTGTCTGAGTGAGTGAGTGAGTAAACAGTAAACAGTAAATCTTTATTGCGCCTTACTCTCCAAAGGGAGGTATCAGCCTCGTGAGTGAGTGAGTGAGTGAGTGAGTGAGTGAGTGCAGGGGCGGCCGCGGCCCCCCCTTTCAGTTTGTCGGAGATTCTTTTTTTGTCAAAAGATACAATAATTTTATCATTTTGTAAGCAGTCTGTTGGAGCTTTTGATTTTTTTAGCTAAAGCGTGATTTTTCGCTAATAGTATGACCAAAGTTGTGCGAATAAACTTTCAACTTACAGGCGCTAATATTATCCTTTCGAAATGAGGAAGAAGACTGGATGCGAAATACTTGTCTACAGTCAACCTATCTTACAGAGACTGTAACAACGTAAAATCTTAATGCCTATATATATAATTATATATATTTTGTGACTTTGAAGCGAAGAGTCAAAAACCATGCATCATTATAACCATAACTTATAATTTTATTCAATACGGAATCCTGATACATTACGTTCCAGATTGCACCAGAGTGCATGTAAGAGTACCCAAATTTTCAAAATTTTCTGGGGGGGCATGCCCCCAGACCCTCCTAGAGAGTAGCGCCTAACGCGCTACTGAGGCGCGCTAACGCGCGCTGATTAGTATTCTTGTTCGGCCCCCACTTTCAAAAAATGCTGGATCCGCCCCTGAGTGAGTGAGTGAGTGTGAGAGTACGGAGATCGTGAGGCGAGCTCACATTCCACAGACATTCTGCAGGTCAAATAAACAAGAAAAAAATCACCAGTCGACCATAATATTTATACTCTCAAGACCACATCAACCTTTCTGCGTGCATTGAGAAATATTCATAAGTAATTTCCTCGCAACGGACAAAAACAGTTGAAAACTATTTTTAACTTTATTATTGCGAAGGATAAACTTGTTTGTGTTGAACTTCCCACGGCGCTGTGCGCAAAAATCTGTCCGGTAAGAGAAAAGATGAGCTCTTCAAAACAAAGGAAACAGTAAAAAACCGCACCTTAGTTTTCACAAATGGCGTGTGAAAGCGGCCAGGGACAAAATTTTTCCCATAAAAGTGTACTCGCACCATGGCAAAAAATAGTGTCAGGTTTCTTTCCCGGATCGACCTTGTGGTCTCGTTTCAAGGAAAAACCGCGTGGATTTGTATATCACTTTGGCCTGATGCACAGGTAGTCGAGGGCAACCTCGATCCCAGGGTCTCTCTTTTCTGCCTCCATTGTCCTTAATGGGAGGCACAGAAGAGAGACACTGGGAACGAAGGTGAGTTAGTGGCCTCTTTGAATTTTGTTCGGTGGCGAACAAATTTTGGTGTCGGCGAAAAATGCAACTTACAGGGTTTTTCCGCAAGGGTCCGTTGGAAGCGTGCTTGAATTTCAACAAATGGCCCCAAACTCGACAAGAATTTGTGACGCTGATGAATAATAAAGCAGCTTCTATTTCAAACGATGGAATTTCCTGGTATAAATAATCTCATCTAGGAGAGTGAATTTTTGACTTTGCAGAAACAATGATCAACCGCAAGAGTTGGGCGATTGTGATCGCACATTTCTTCTCGCACCGTGGCTTTACAACACTTGAAAGAAAAAAAAAAAACAAGCCAACGAAACAACAATCCGATGCCTTGCCGTCATTTTGTCACAGATTTATCCAGTTGTTAGTAACACACAAGGTAAGTTGATCACAAGAGACCGCTGAAATCGATGTCACTTTCGATTTTGCGATTTATTCGTGCAGCCAAAAGTGCAATAGAAAAATCGAACGTAGCAAAAGTCTCCCAAAATGTTTTTCGCTGATGGTAACTTTTTATATTCGTGGCACAAAATTTCTGTTGTTTTCATGTCGCAAATTTCTATTGCTGATGACATTTTTTTTTATTCTCGATCGACACTTCCTAAAAACGTTCTTGTGCTCTTCCTAAAAACTGTGTATCAAAATTTATCTACTTTTGCATCAATAGTTGGTTTGCACAAAGTAGGCTAACAGAATCTGTAGCTTGCTTAGTTCGTATTTTTGAGCATTAACATAGAATTTTCGGTCCTATGTTTCTGGCACTAAGTCGTGTGTTTTAAAGGTTCCCATCCATTCATGTAGCCTCGAAGCCAGTGTTTCTCGATTCCCATATATTTTCTTCAATCTTACTGGGTTTAGTGTTTTACTAGTAACTACATGTCTTCTCAGGGGGCTATTTACCCAAGACATCTACCATGGCACTATAATGATTTACGATACCAAAACAATATCGTGGCGACGTACCTCAGTGTTTACTGAAGAGCTTTGACACACCAGAGATTGAGTCTAGCTTGGTTGGAGTAAGAATGTGGCCACCGCTAGGTGACGGACTTTACTTAATTCGCAGGACAGTGAATAAATAGTCGACAAATATTTGTCTTCACCAAAGGTGGGCGAAAAAACCGCCACATCACAGAGTAAAACAAAGCAAATGAAGAAAGAGGTATACAAACAATGGGCTCGCAGGCAGGCGGGGGAGGAGGTGAAGGGAAATGCGAAATTGCGACGAGAGCCAAACGATGATCACTCTGTGATGGTGAGCACTAAAAAGGGGGCGAGCACATGTTAGCTTGGGCTTGTATTCGCAGCCCTAATAGCTCTCAGACCTGATTGGTCAGAAACCTAATACACTTATGAAACCCACCCAAGACTGCAAAACGTAAATCTAAACGAATGCCTTGCCATAAAAATTCGATTATGATATATTGTTATAATCGTGACTTTTTTCCCTTACACTCCTTTTTGGTTGACGTAGAGCAAAATGTCTGACATCCTGGCTATCATGATTTCGTTGTCGTTCGTTGACAAGCTGTAACTCACGACTGACAGATAATTGGCTGTCTTTGCAGTGGTACGCACTCGGAAGCAAATCGTAAAAGCGCTGGTTAACTCCAGACCATGATGGATAACGTAATCATTGATTCCAACATTCGTGAAATAAAGGTCGAATTCCCTGGTAGGCAAACCTGTTGAGACATATAACAGAAAGTATTTCCGTACAGTTTTTAGATTCATCCATCTCCACGCCACCTACCTGCTCCGTTATGTTACAAAGTCGTTGCTCTTGTACAAAATACTGCTACCTACTGTACTGCACAAAAAAGTACATATTACTAGTTATTTATGTCTGTAAAAAGAGAAAAATTTTATTCTAAAAATTCCGTCTCTGAGTAGGTACCAATACTGCTTCATTTTAGTGATCATGTTACTGGATTAATTGTACCTGGATGTTTCTTTCACCACGAAACCTGGTCAGTTATACAACACTATCTATTTGTTGCTGCATTCCAAGCTGCAAATGGTATTACACAGGAAGAAAACATTTCCTGATCATAAAACGTTCTTTTCTCAGAGCTATACCATAAAATCTGGGGAGTTTAAGTTAGCTTTTTTCTGAGGGGTCCTTGTGTCGGCACTTTGATTTATTACAGTGGGGTGGATTTTAAATACGCGCAATGCACAATTGCATGGCCAGTCGAGGCTGTCATCTTTATTATAAGGGTACACAGGGTATGTCCTAACTCTTACCCCTTGACACTTTCACACCTGCCCAAGATTTTAATTTCCATTGCAGAAAAATTGAAAGAAAGCAGAGCAACGATGAGAGTGACGATGACTTGAATGTCAATTTTTTGGGGGCAACGGTTTTAGCTATTATGCTGCTACCTGAAAAATTTATGCAATTTGATTGGCTGAGAGAAGA
>NC_090870.1:28828933-28831433 GCF_036669935.1 Montipora foliosa | reverse complement strand
CTAAGTACTTCTAGTACAACAAATTATCTAACCTGTCTTTGCGGACTCTGGTTGCAACACAGCTGCTTCAATAATTTTAATCCCCTTGCATTAGATTTAACTTTTAGAAAAACCATAACTTCATATTTCCGTAATTATAATCGTTCAAAGACATTGAGCAAATGCATACAAAGCTACATTTGAAAGGGACATAATCCCATGTTGCAGTTTTCTGTGTAAGACTTCACAGAAATAACTCCTGGTACCTCTCCATATGTAAAGAGGTCCCATGATTTATGAGTCAATTAGTCAATGAGTCATGAGGTAATTTGAGTCAATGAGACTCACAGTCAATATAGCAATAATTTAGTGATCAAGCCTAAGCCCTCATTTCAGTGATTAGGCCTAAGCACTCTCTGAAATTTTAGCTTTCATTTTATGGGTTAGGGTAACTGCACTTACTCATTTACTCATTGACTCATACTTAAATAATATATAAAACATATTTCGACATTAGATGCAATGATTTTTTTAGCAATTGCTGTAAATAATAGTAAGCATTCCTACCATTTCAAAGGAAGAATAAATTAAAGTTGAATGCAGTAAGTGTAAGAAGTAAAAAAAGTGGAAAGTGGTCCAATTTATTTAAGCTGTAATCAATTTCCATCCTTGCTCTAGTCCCTGGATAGGGTTAAACAATGGTGATGAAGTGAACAAACTACCCCAAGGGGGTACTGCTTATGATACTGAGACCAAACAGCTGGCAGAGTTGCTGCAGTACATTTAAGGCTATCTATCTGACAAATGAATGGAACTGTAGAAAACTTTGGTAAGCGAGCAAGTAGCTTTTACTTATGAATTATAAAATGCCAGTCATTTGTCAATTTAGAACTGGTTCCCTTAAGGGGTCAGATTTCTTTAGCCTACATCCAGGAAACAAGATTCTGTTACCTTTAAGGGTTGTTTAAAGAAAAAAGACCCCTCCTGAGCAAACTGCATCCTCATGTTTGGATTCTCATTGATTTAATGACTTTAACGATATTATGCAAATTTGTTCTACAATAATACTCAAATACCATAAAAGTATTTTTAACCTAACTTTTTTGCAAAGTTTACTCCTTGAGCCACCAGCTTCAACTTTGATACTTTGTTCTAAAAGCCAAAGCCGTGGTATAGCAATGGTGGAGGTGATGATTAGTCACTTTGTTTTGGTTCAAATGAAGAAAGAAAGTCAAAGTAATGATCGCACTTTAACCCTTTCACCCCTAAACCGGCCATACTTGGTATTTTCCTCTGTCTAAACCCAGAGTATTTTGCTCTGTCCAACACCAGACGATTTTACTCGTCAAAGGGGAACCCCATGGAGTCAACAGTCTTACAGTACTTCTCAACATAAAGAAAAAGAATTCTGTGGACTTGAACATTCCCAAAAAGAAATACCTTATATTCCAAATATGGTTGCGTAAACTCTTCAACATTTACCTGCTTCAGGAACTTCAAATCAATGAATATTTTGAATATTTTTCCTGAACTCCTGCAAACTTTGTACACTTTTTAATGGTTTGCCCTTTAAAAGTAACATTCAGAAATAATGCAAATACAACTGAGGCTGTTTTGCATTATCTACAAGACAAGACAACAAGATCCTTTATTCAAACACAATCAATATTAAAGCAATAACGTTAACACGTACATGCTTGTGGGGTCATGTGCTAACTATAATAAAGATATACTACAGGAAATAAAAGCTTAAAACTAACTATGTGACAGATATAGGATATCTACACATAAGGGATAAGAAAAATAAATCAATTGCTATCCAAAATCATATTGTAAATACACCAAAAGGTAATGGTTGATTGACAAGTTCCTTGTGCAAAATGGTAGAGCATGTTTGAAGTCCAGCAGGACCAAGATAAGAAGTTATGATAAAAACTTTAAAAATATTTTTTACCAAAATTATTTTACTGCCATCAACGCCAATGAGACCTTATGCATGGGACACTGTTTCTAGCTGCAGCTCCAAATCACATAATATATTAATAAATTTTGCCATGTAAGAAAAGAACAAATATGTGGGGTGTAAGCACAAAAAGTCCAAGGCAATAAAGCTTCCTTTCAGCCTTTTCAGGAACAACTATCCACTGTCAACCATACTTGACTCAAAACAGAATTTCCTTGATCCAACAACACATGACAGTCCCCTAAAACTTAATTAATGCTTCCAGAAAACAATAGTCCCAGTCTAAAAAACCTGAATCTATAGATACCTAATATATACATCTGTACCTACACTAGTTTAGCGCTGTGTATCAGGAGACCAAGCATAAACGAGACAAATTGTAAACACAGATGAAGTTGTATTTCCGCCATGTGCGATCTCTACCAACCTCGTTCCCAGGGTCTTCTCGGCTTTCAATATGGCGGCGGGTCTTGAGAAGACCCTGGCACACAGTGAACTAAAAAGATCGCTAATTGGTGCTTTTCTCACATGAACTCTGATTGGTTTAATATCGAAAGA
>NC_090870.1:28811433-28813933 GCF_036669935.1 Montipora foliosa | reverse complement strand
TTTTGAGTTTTTACAAAACTTTGCAGCTGCCATTAAAATAATGAGCAAATAGCTGAGGACCTTATTGTTAAATTGTCAGGCAGGCACTGAGGAGCAGTATAATGAAATTCATCAACCTTTAGATGATATCAGGGCTTATGTTGATGACTTACAGCAGCAGAGCAAGAAGGGCAAGAAAAAAGATGAAGAGGATAAAAAGAAAGCAAACGAATTCAGGGATAAGGCTATGGGAACGCTGAAGACAAGTAAGTTGTTACTCACTTGAGACTTAAATTTTAAAATAGAGGAATGTTAAAAATAACCATTTTTCTTTTTTCAGAATCAAGTTCTTCAGGTAGTGACAACTCGGATGATGAGGGAGCAGCTGGCCCCAATACCAGTAGGTAAAACTGGTTGTGCATGCTACTACTTAACTTGTGAATAAAAGTGTTATCTTCAGGAAGTGTTCAGTAGATGTATATTTTTCTCATTCCAGAGCCAGAACCTGGCCCATTGTCTTTTATTTTCTAAAGATTTATGCGCTAGAATGGTACTACTCATGGAATAAATAGGTAAAACTAGCCAAACCACCCCCTCTCCCTCAAAAAGTAAATATGAAAATTCCATGTTGCAAAATTTCATTTTTGGGAGTGCAGTTTTATGACCCCCTTTTTTTTAGGGGGGGGGGGGGGGGTAAATCTCATTTCTGATTTCTTTGTATGTCAAGTCCCTCTATGTTAGGTTCACTGTGGAGTAAAATAAGTATCAAGCTGTTTGCAAAATGTCATTTTGTAGTTTGAAAATGCCTTTAGTTATAACCCTGGTATTTCCTGTGAGAATAATTATTCACACAGATTGTGTAATTACCCTTAAAGAATTATTATTGTTCTAGGAAAGCCAAAGAAAAGAAAGCAACCAGGTCGACCAGATGTGATGTCATACCTGTCAGAAAAGAAGGAACTAGAAAAAGCACTGAGAACCCAGGAGCTAGAATACAAACGTGATGCACTTGGGGCTGAAACTAAACTTAGGCAAGAGCAATTAGAAGTTGAGAAGAGATGCATTTCCCTCCAGGAGCCACAAATGAACATGCAGCTTGAATTATTAAAAGCTTTTATGAGCTCCAAAAAGTAGCACTACAAAATTAATTTTGCGTGCTTGCATGAGACTTCTTGTTGACTTTTCATGTTGGGTTGGATATTTCATTCTAGACTTGTGGCAAGAGAAGTTATGGAAGTGCCCTTTTATCTGAGTACAGAAACGTATCAAAGTTTGATATCTGTAACTAAAAAAAGCATGAAAAATGTAGGTAAAGTTTTGAGTTAAGGTTGTATTTGTCAGTTTAATCATCAATTAAGGTATGTGTGTAGGTCAGGGAGTGGCAAGAAGAAGTAATCTGAAGTTGCACTACCATATAGACAAGTATGGCAGTTAATCAAAAGAACACCCACAACATAGTGTTTCCCAATTGGTTGCAAAAGGACATTGAGGTTTTTCGGAAAATCGAGAAATGCAAAATATTGCACAACTTTCCTAAATGCCCATTCAACTGATTCCCGAACTTTGCTCATTCTTTTGTTGAACAATTCTTGAGCTGGAGTTAGCATTGCTCCTCTATAAGGGGCAAGTAAATGCTATCGGAGAGGGTAGGCCGGATCTCCATACAGGCTGAATATATGCGGAACTCTGAACTTTCCTTCAAGCCTGGGCATTAAATTACTCTCATGAAGCATGAAGGCATCATGGTGATGTCCAGCAGTCGGGCCATATAAGTTTGTTATCAAACCATTTGGACAAACAACACTCTGAAAAATAAAACGATATTTAAGATATTTTTTACCTTGAACATTTGCGAAATGCACTTTTAAAAGCAAATGAACACAAATTAGGTTAACATTCAATTATTAAATGGACAAAGAATAACATATTAGCACTATAATTGGCCAGATGTCCTTTCTACCTGGAATTTCAAACCATGTGTCCGCTTGTGCCCAGAAAACAAAATTCGCTGTTTTTTTACAGGTCTGCAGCATGGCCTCAGTGTGCCATCAATAAAACCCCAGCAGTTGTCTAGTGGACTTCCGGCATTGTGAATGTCTTCTGCAAATGACTGTGTATCAATCCAGTTCTGGTCCAAGTTCTCCAACAAGTGGTTCCACCTGATGTATATGTCATTCAAAACCTTTAAAAAGTAGGGGGAAAAGGTCAATAAACAGGTGGCTTGAAAGAAGACATTTAGGGGGGGTGCTTCAAATACATGGAATACCCTTAATTAGCTTTTGATATGTTTTATAAATATTAACACTAGTTAATACTACCAGGGAATACTAGTTTTGATCTGTTTATTATGTCCCACGTGCCGGAAAAACGCACTCAATGATAAGAGTAGGGCGATTTATTTACACAAGTAAATGTTGACTCTCTTCCCCACCCCTTGCCAACTCAAAAAAAAAAAAAAAAAAAGTTATCTCATGGGCTATCATGCTGAGTTCCGGCTCGGGTCTTCCAAACAACTGACACA
>NC_090870.1:28803933-28808933 GCF_036669935.1 Montipora foliosa | reverse complement strand
AGCGGGAATGAACTTTGGGCAAGAGAAGCTTCAAAAATATGACAAGGAAAATAACGATAATATTGATTAATTACTGGGTTGCCGTATGGCAATCCCAGTTGGAAAATGGGTAGATTTCTCCGTTTTATTATTTTTATTTTCCGTGTCGGTAAAAGTCTTGCCTGTCACTCCCCTGCTAAGTGGTGTCGTTGTACATCAAGCCTTCTGCGCGTATTTTCTTAGGATCGAGAGGGTAGTGGGAAATGCGTAGATTTCTCTGGATGTAACGCAAATGGCGTTTTAGTGGATCTTTGAACAAAATATACCCTTATGAAGCTCAATAATGGCAATCAATTGGATACTAAACAAGACAGGCGGTGGAATCTTAAAAGCTACGAGTAATGGACTTCGACAACAATCTGTCGCACATCGAGCCGTCTTTTACCAAGTGTGCTGTTATGTAGAACACTGAAGATTCGTAGGGCAGCGATAATAGTGAATTCAAAGACTAGACCAGGTGGATTGGATAGAATTTCAAGCGTTAAGGGCCCACTGACGTATTTTTTGGGGTGCGTTGCTAAGGATGTAACGGTTAAGTAATTTCGGAGAATTTGGCATTATTTTGGTCAGTTTCCAACTTTTGTAACCCAATGACCCTAAATATGACGTCATCATACCACGCCCATGGTCACGTGACCAATAGAAGAAAAATCTAAATTTGTCTCCGTGCTACGCAATTTGGGTATTTAATCGATGGTTTGATAATTTGTATTTGTTTTTGCATCCAGCCAAGCATGGTTTTCTTTTTATTTTGAAAAATGTTCTTTTTAAAGACATAAACGATACTGAAATACCCATAACTTTTTCAAAAAAGATGATTTTAACAAATCAATGCTTAGCTATATTCTGTATTTGGGGGTGAAACGTGCCATGTAAAAAAAAATTAATTCAATTCAAAACCGCCGGAAATTTAGCTTTTTTCTCAAACCGGAAGTCAGTTCGTTTACGCATGCGCAGTTGATCTGAAAACGAGCGCGAGGAAGGGCGAGGAAAAGCCTTCGATGGAAACAACAGTTTGTGCGGTGACTTTTGCTTGTGAGTGGGTTTTCTTGTCAGTTCATGATATGATGACGTCAGTTACCGGAAGTAACATTTCACTTCCTTAGCAACGCGCGAAAAATCCGTCTGTGGGCCCTTAAAATCGCTGAAAAGGTAAGATTATTTTCGTAGCGATGCAATTGCGTGTCTTCACCACATGTTCCTTTGATCTCACATTATTGTGTTTTCCCTCAAAATATTCGCTTGTTTTCGCTTTCGCTCGAACATATTTACCTTTATTACATGTCCAGTGAATAGTTTTATCCTCTGGGATGAATTGTCCGTTGAAAAATCGGTTATCTGGGTGTTTTTTTGGCAAACAGAGGTTAATTATTCGTAATGCGATCGCTTCCGTTGCCGTTAGCAACGGCTTGCAAATTTGACACTTTTATCGCATTATCATATTACGCATTGTGAGCCAAAGGGCCTCTGCTGGTATGACTTCTGGGTGACCCCTTAATAACTTCTTACTAACCGAGCGCGAGGGCCGTACTGGGGAATGTTGGCCCGAGGTCGTGGCAGTACGGACCGAGCGCAGCGAGGTCCGTACAAAAACGACCCAGGGCCAATATTCCCCAGTACGGCTCGAGCTAGCTCGGTTAGTAAGTAGTTTATTATATGGTTTTTTAAATACCTTTTGCTTTGTTTTTGCAAGCCCGTAAGCATTACGGGAGAATAATGCCCTACAATTCAGTCACAATTAGCCAATCAGAGCGCGCGTATATCGGCTACAAACACAAGCCATATAGTAAATGGTCTTAATGACCCCCCCAACTTGAAAAAAATTGCCTGGAATGCTGCACGTACCACAGGCAACCCAGTGTACCCTCACGGAGGGTCTAGTTAGAAAACAGATACTCTTCCCGAAGGCGGCCTCGAAGTCCAACCATGGAAATGTTCTTTGTAAAGTGTTCCAAATGCTGTGAACAAAAGTGTTTCAATTGAAATGTCAGAGCACCTGAAATGTTGTAAACAAGCCCGTCGACATTACTAGGTTTTCTTACACAATTTTCTGTTCGGTTGTTGTTCTTGGCGCTCGTGTATTGAAGAAAGTGAAGGAACAGCTATAAATAGTGCCGCTCTTGCTTCTGCAATAATGTCAAGGCTATTAATCCCAAAGCGTCGGCATTACACTACAGGATTTCAACAGTATTGCTCCACAGCGGTGCAAAATGAAAGACAATGATCTCGCAAGATTGAATTGTTTAGGAGTCTGTTTACCAGCTTGCCGAAATCCCTCTTGAAGTCTTTTGAGAGGACTAATAATTTATACGTAAGCATTGTTTTTCGTAAGAAATGAGGCTTTTCCCGAAACCAGTGGGAAGATCTGGGAAGAACAGCGAGCAAATCTCTTCCTTGGACATCGAAATTTGTTGTTCTTCTCTCAAGCCACTGCTAAATCCTTCATCGACAACGGAGCTAACTGCTTTATGTACTATTTCTTGAAAAGAAGATCTCTCCGCCATTTAGCCTGCGTAGTGAGCGATTTCAGCGAGCGGAAAGTGAAAATCAGTCCACCAAAAGGTCCGAAAGCGAATTACTTTCTCTGACTCATTCGCTTGCTACGAGCAATACATTATTTTGACATGAGGGACTGAGAGGTGTCAATCAAATCCGAACAGTGCCAATCAGAGACCCGTGGGCGAACGGGAGGTTTCAAAATCGAGGGGTTTGTTGGCAAGCGTTTCCTTCTCCTCTCCTCCCCTCCCACCTCCATCTTTTTTTTTGTGCGCTCGCCCTATTCTCGCGCGGCCGAAAAAAGAGTTCGCTCCTCGCCCGCTGGAAACGCTTGCTATGCAGGCTACTTGGCACATGGAACTTGTGATTTTTAGCCTCTCGGTCTCTCATGCAGGAAGTCTATTCATTCGGAGAAATACGAAAATCTGTTATCTAGTGAGTTCTAAGTCTTGCGGAATAAAAGGTCTGAAATCATCCTACATATTTGCTGGTGCCGAGACCCGGGAATTCAAATCGGGAAAGATCGTTCAAGTGAAGAAAATCAGTGCGGGTAGACATGGCTGAAGCGAAAATGAAGTTGAAGAAGAAGATAACAATCCGTGAGAGCCATCGGACGTTTGTGAGAAAGATTACAGCCGAAGCGAGGGAGTCTCTGTCTAGTGGAGAATCTATTAACCTGAAAAAACTTAAGTTTTTCAAATATACACTGGAGGATAAATCTTCGGAGCTCAAGAGTTTAAATGAAGCGGTTCTCGAATACATTCTTGACGACTCTGAACTTCAAGAAGATGTGGGTGCTAGCTGCGATTTCACCAGTCCAATCCGGGAGTGTATTGTTGATCTGGAAACGGCCTTAACTTCGGAAAGGGATCAGGAAAGGTGCTTTTCACAATCTGCTGAATCCCTGGTTTAAACACCGATCAAGCAGGATCTAGCGCGAATTTATCAATTCACGGCCACGTCAAACTAACAAAATGCGAACTAAGGAAGTTCTTTGGGAATCCATTCGACTGGTATCCGTTTTGGGAGTCATTTGACTCGGCTGTCCATCGAAACAGCACCCTAACCGGAGCAGATAAGTTCAATTATTTGAAATAACTGCTTGTAGGCTCTGCCCCGGGGGGGGACTCCCATATGAAACAGACGGGGATGCTCGTCGTCACGCTTAGGGGTGTAAATTTTGGATTTTGGTCTCGCTTAGGGTGTTCCGGGCAAGGCGCCAATATTTTAAGCCGCCAAGGTCTCGTTTAGGGTTCCGCGAAAAAACACAGAATTAAGCGAAGAGAAACAGAAGTCAAATGTTCTTCTTAACTTGTTTTTAGGGGTCAAAAGTTGCTTAAGCCACGCCCAGATTGGTCTCCTGTGGGGGTCACAAAAAGCTTGAGGCACGCCCAGATGGTCTCCTTTAGGGATTACCGGATTGCCGGATTGCCTCTGACAAATGGCAATTATGAGAAGGCTATTGATCGTCTGAAAAAGAGATTTGGAAATCGTCAAATCGTTATTTCGAGTCACATGGAAGCTTTGACTAAAATCCCTAAAATAACGTCCATTCATGAAGTGAAACGGCTTCGTAATCTGTGTGATACGGTGGAATCACATATGCGTAGCCTCGAGAGTTTTTTGGAAATTTCTTTGGAAATTTATGGCTGTTTTCTAACGCCCTTGATCATGCAAAAATTGCCAGAAGAATTCAGGATTGCTATCACAAGGAAATCTAACGTCTGAAACGTGGGTCTTAAAGGATGTTATGTCCGAATTCCAAAGGGAGCTACAATTACGTGAAAACTGTCAACATGTCTCTGGAGAGGTGGGGAATAAGAAGTTTCGGGCGCCTAACCCATCAAGGCGTATGCCAGTGTATCAACCATCGACAACCTCAGCCTTGCTCGCGGACAGTGGGAAAAGCAATCATCAAGGCCCTTGGTGCACATATTGTAAGGGGTCACATCCATCTGTTAAAGGTAATGTGGTAGCTGACATCTCTGCAAGGAGGCAATTGCTTCGACAGAAAGGAAAGTGTTTCAGATGAATACGTAATGGCCACCTCGCCAATCAGTGTAGTAAGGAATGTCACATCTGTGGTTTGGGTCATCATGCCTCTATCTGTGAAAATTCAGGTAAAGAAAAACAATCAACTCCCCAAGGAAGAAATGCAGTCACTAATGAAGGAATTGCACTCAACCCTACTGTAGTATCATTTCAAGCTTCATCTACCAGTATGTTTGTCAGCTCCAAATCCAGTGTACTTCTGCAGACAGCAGGAGCCAACATCTCCAAGCCAGGGAGTGGTGAACAGTCTGTCAATGTCAGATTGGTGTTTGATAGCGGCAGTCAAAGAAGCTACATCTCAGAGAGCTTACAGAACACTCTGAAGCTACCTGTGGCTGGCCAGGACACATTACTGATCAAGACCTTCGGAGAGTCTACTGCCAAACTAAGGCAGTGTGACATTGTTCAATTTT
>NC_090870.1:28796433-28798933 GCF_036669935.1 Montipora foliosa | reverse complement strand
AAAACAGCTCACTTCCGATTGCCGTCCGCGTCTCAAAAACGCACGTGCTCAAGCTCCCTAATATTGTATTTTTATCGCCACGGTGAGCCGGCTATAAGTTACCCAATAACGTGACGTCACGGGCTCTCGCATCCTTAGGGTTGTCTGCCTTTGTATCCACTGATTGAAATCAGCCATAAATTCACTCCGAACGCCCAGGTCTTCTCCAGATTTAGCCCACTGCACATTACAATCCTCCTCTAACTAATGCCTTTCTCTATCGGACAGCCACGGTGCGGGAATTTCGGCTCGCTAAACTAACGACTCTCTTCCATTGAGGACAGTCGACGTACGCCAGAGTTTTTATTTTTCTTTCGCGAGGAGTGGTTAAAACGGGGTTCGGTATCGCGGCTTTGCCGCTCATAGAAATCACGCCAAAGAAAAAAGAAACCCTCTGATACCCAGGGTACCGTACGGTGTACGATACTCAGGTTACCACCAAGTTCCGTGCACGGCCGTTAGGCCTCAAGTCCAAGATTCAAATTTGTTACACACCGGCTGGGCGACGATGTCAGTGACAGGTACACTGTAAAACAAACTGACGGTTTTTATTTTGTTTGCGAAACATCTTTAATGCATCAGCATTTCCTTCAATCTCGTTTCCAGAGACGACGTTCCCTTGACCAGCGGACGGGAAAGAAGACCTCTGGGAAGTTTTCTATGACCCAATCTCGTTCCCAGAGTCTTCGTTCCCCTTGACCAGCGGGTCGGGTTACGAGAGACTCTGGGATAATCCGTTTGGATAAAGTTTTTGATTGGTTGAAAGTCTGAGCATGAGCAATCGATTTCGGTCGCGAGGCGAGTGCCGCGAGGGATTTCACAAAGCACTGTATGATTGTTCGGATTGGTTCGTTGATTAGTTTGGAGCCAAAGAAAAGACCGAGAACCTCTTAAATCTAATGGAATGGAAAGGTCTCTCACTGAGTAATTATTTCTTTAAAATGTAGTCATACCGAGTCTTCAAATATGAATCCATAAGATCTTCTCGTATAGTTACCTTATATATACGTACATGTGAGTTCCTGGAATTGAAAGGTACGAGAACCTTTAGCAGATGAGTTTTTGGGTAGAGAAAGAGGTAAATTACTGATGCAAAGAGAACTCGTTTGGCTTGTGACAGTGCTGTTGAACGCTTTGAAAATATCGTGGAAGGCCCGTCTCTCTGGCATGCAAACCAATCCTTTCGGTAGGTTGAAAATTTTACTCGCATTTCATTTGGGTTCATTACATTGTACTGTTCTCAACCTCCATTGGAAGAAGAGGCCAGATCAGATATAGAGAATCAAGTCAATGAAATGAGATGTACAACTCACATCCAATGGAACGTGTCTTTTAGGTACATGTACTTAGAAAAAATGGAAACTTCAGTTGTTGATTTTGTTATGCAAATACTTAGCTTAACGTTTATGATGAGGTCTAATATAAAGCTTGACCATCCTCTAGAGCCTATTACTTGTAGCACTTAAAAGTCAGTTACAAAGATGACACCATTCTCTTGAGTAATTAAGTACTTCTTTCTGAAGTACATGTGCCTTAACAGACTACTACATAAGGAGTTTTTTTGTCCGTAATTGCTCAGCCCACAGTATTAATTACAGTGGCAATTATTATTTGCTTATTGAAGCCACAATGGTCAAGTGTTTGAGACTTGAAAGGTTGGTTGACTGTATGAGTTCTGGCCCCAGTTTCTTGAAGGGTGGATAGTGCTATCCACTGGATAAATCACTATCCACTGGATAATGTAATAATAATAATAATAATAATAATAATAATAATAATAATAATAATAATAATAATGATAATAATAATAATAATAATAATAAATAAACTTGAACTTTGAACTTTGTTTTGTTGATAACTCAATTAGCTTTGGTAGTGTTTTTATCTGCTGGATAGTGATTTATCTGGCCTCAGTTGTTCTAATGGTGTATAACGCTATCTACCGGACAAATCACTATACACTGGAAAGTGCAATTGGTTCTGCTATTACTTATCCACTGGATAGAGATTTATCCGGCTGATAGCGCTATTCATCATTTGAACAACGGGGGCCTGGTGGGTAGCGCTATTCACTTTTTGAACAACTGAGGCCTGGTCTTTATCCAACCTCTCTTCTCTGCCTCCTTTGTCGTTGAGGACAAAGGAGGCAGAGAAAAGAGACCCTGAGAACGAGGTTGGTCTTGATCATCTCTCCGTTTTCTCTAACTTTAATCCATGTTGCCTCTCTATATGTACCTGCATACAACTTAATACCGACAAATGTTTGATAAGACTTTGTAACAAATTCTGTGATCAGTTAGCATCCCATTTAATGGAAGGGACAAAGTTTTTGACTGCTTAACCCATTGACACCTCAAACGCCCTAGGATGACCCCAGTTGACGACTAGAATCTCCCTGGCATTGGACAGAGTAAAATCTGTCAGGTCAGACGCCCAGGGATCAATGAGTTAAAGGGGATCA
>NC_090870.1:28776433-28778933 GCF_036669935.1 Montipora foliosa | reverse complement strand
TGCAGAGCTTTTGTTTTTGCTTATTAGAGCTATTGTTTGTGGCGTTCTCGCAGCCGTCTTCGTCGTCCTTGCATAAGTTCTCTATTGGGGGAGGAACGCGTGACGAAGCCCTAAGAACGTGGGAGGCTGCGTGGGATCCGGAGGCTATGTATCTCAGTGAGATATTTTTAGCTCCCGGCAAATCACCTGACCGTTTCAAAGGGATTTTTTTTTTGTTGTAGTCGCATTCGCTCAAAAGTCCTACACGCTAATTTAGCCTGGCCGACCACATTTCACAAAACCGGAACACCTTGTCCTCCTCTTCGCAAACAAATTCTATGTTCTTAAACAAAACAGGTGTTAGCAGTTAAGGATTGTGAGACAGGGGCTATGGTTAACAGTCCTTGTTCGCAAGACTTGAAACTCTAAAAATTGAGTATATAATTTCAAAGGCAGCACATTTCCGCGGGTATTTCAAAAAATTGAGAGTTTTTCTTAACGCAATCCGAAGGATATTTGACCTCCTTGGGAGGCCCCTCATACTCTAGAGTGTGTTGTTAAATGTTTATACAACAAATGTGGGTGTTTTATTCAAAGTTGTAGACTGGCCAGACGATTAAGAAAGGCTGTAATTGTTTCAAAAAATCCTACATTTAATCGACCGGATGTGATTAAAATCTCAGACACCAATGTTCACCCTCAGTAAATCTACTTTAAACAAAGCAAATAATGAAACAGTGATGAAAACACACGGCAAAACATTTATTGAAAATAATGATTCATGATGCTTTCATGCATTAATGCCAGACAACGGAAGCTGAACTTTACACTTTACAAGCCGATGGGGAGATAACCCTTACATTGCCTCTGATTCCTACTTTAAAATCAGACCATTTCTTAACGTTACCCTGCCCCACATGGCATGATTTCGACATTATCAAGATCTCGCTAAAAGAGAGAACTCGGTTCCAGATATTGAGGCCCGTCAGCTCTCCGAGGTAACTTTGAGATGGCACAAAGCCACCACCAAAAGAATCTTGCTCTTGCCCGACAGTGAGGATTCCGTTGGTCTTTAATTTATAACCAGACTTCAACTGAGACCCACTGGCTTGCACGCTGCCATCTTTGTAAACTTTCCACGTGCCATTCGTGCTCTCCCATGTGATACAAACGTGATGCCAGTCACCGTCATCTACAGGTACACCGGTATCTCTGCGAAAAAGATAAAAAATTGTTATTGATTTTCGCTCGTGAAACAGTTTTCAGTTGAAAGTGTTGAAAGGAATCGACTTTTGCTTCAGTGCAATTAATGCTATCAAGCAGTCAAGCCTCTCGTACTTGTTGTGGTAGTACACTTTATAAGCGCACTACACACAATGTCTGAGTGAGTAAGTGGGTGGGAGTGAGTGGTTGTGAGAGTACGGAGATCATCACGCAAGCTCACATTCTATGGCCACAGACATTCTGCAGATCAAAAAAACAAGAAAATCATACATACATACATACATACATAAACTTTATTTAAGTGTCAAGGTATTTAGCTAAAAAGCTAATGGTGGACACTATAAGTAAATAAAATGAATATAATATGACTAAATGAAGTATATGTAAAAATATTAAAAGGATATTCTTAAAATAGCATTAATATATAAGAATAACATCAATATATAAATTATTACAGACAAACTGTAGGACAAGCAGGGAAACATACAAAGACAAACAAGTAGATAGACAAAACAGACAATCAAATAGACCGTACAAACAGACAATATAGGACAAACATATAAGCAGCAGTAAAATATAGATTCAAATTTCAGAAAGTTAAAAGTCTAGAAAATTTAAATTAGACGAATTAAATAGAGGATAGGGGAGCACCCTCCCAATACATCAGTCAGCCACACCGCAAAAGCCACTATGACTACCCACCACTCAAAGATGAGCATGCACAGCAGCCACACGTGCCGTCCAGCAAGCCAAGCACATTGAGAGCACGCACCCCTCTCCTGAATGCCAGAAGACTGGTCTTACTGCTTAGTTCCTGGATCATCTTGCCCCATATGTGTGGGCCTAAATATCTGATACTGTGCTTGCCATACTTAACAGTATTATATCTTGGAACATGAAAATCACTTCGTAAGTTATAATGCTTATCTTGCTGCAAAAACATATTACATGCATGCTCTGGAGCTAGTGAATTCTTAACCTTATACATTAAAATTAGTATATCTTGTAACCGTCTGTTCTCAAGACTAGAGAGTCTTCCCTTCTCTAAGAGTTCCTCATACGTAGCATTCCTATGCCCGTTCTTGTACTCTTTCTAATTATCTTGCATCAGATGCCTTGCAAAAATGCCACACTATGTGACAATATGTTAAGTTAGGTAAAATTGCTGATTTGTACAATTGTAACTTGGCTTCTCTGGGAATCAAATTTCTAAGACGTACTAGAACACCAACTTTTCTACTTGCCATTTTGCATATATCACTTATATGGGTACTAAAACTAAGTTCATCATCTAATG
>NC_090870.1:28763933-28771433 GCF_036669935.1 Montipora foliosa | reverse complement strand
ACCGTCGAAGACTTGAATTTCAAGTGCCGAAAAATTAAAGGCGATTTGACGTTTGGATCTGCCTAAGACTTCAATTTGCAAGGCGGAAAAATTAAAGCAGAGCAGAGAACCTTTGCATCTGCCCAAGACTTAAAAAAACAAATTTGATAACATAAGGATTGTCAGCCCAGGATGTCAAATCTCTACGTTGCCGATCTTCTCGTAAGTCTGAAAACTTTATTCATTGGATGATTCTGTCGGAATTGAATTAATTAGTATTTCATAAGAGTTCAAGTTGAGTTGACAGACCAAAGATGCCTTGAAAAATTAACCAACGAGAAATGTCTTTCATTATATAATGTGCACTCAAGTGCAAAGAGGGAGTTCCCATTTTTGACAGCGAGTAGCAGTGATTTTCCCGAAAAGAGTTGTGACATACGGACAGTGTGGTTATTAAAACTTTTACGGTACTAACTGAATTGTCGCTGATTTCTAACAAATTAAGGGGGCCATTCCCGACAATTCGTAAATTTACATGTTTGACAGAAATGGCTAAAGGTTTCCTGATTTCCGTTCGGTGAGGGTTTCTCAATATGACTTGGCATAATGAAAAGGGTTTTTGAATAGCAGATAAAATGGTAGAGCGATCATTGAGCGATTCTTGCACCTAACTAGAAAATCAATGCGTATGTCATTCCATCCAGAAACCTGCACAAAAACTCGAGCGCTGTGTGGAACTCGATTTTATAACCTTCTCGATTAACGGTACAATGCTACATTAACTGAGACCAAAAGCCAAATCTATTCAGATATAGTTAGAATTTACCTGACATAATCTGACTGCTTCGATTTTTCACAGTCTCAAGTTCTTTCCTCAAGTGGTCAATGCCTTGTTGGAGTTGTTTGTTTGCCTCACACAAGTCGCCCTTGTCACCTTCCACTGACACCTTTATCGTTGGACTACAGTGACAAGCGGATGGAGAGAGATCGCTGGGTTTTTGTGCTTCTGAAAAAGAAATAAACACAACTGCGATAAACAGGAAATAGAGCCCAACATTTGCCATCTTGTTGTTTGATCTGGAAGAGAGCAACCGTAGATATCGAGAGGCACACTGCTCGGTGCACTGGGTAAGTAAGAGTGACCAAATCGATACTTCTTGAAATAAGTTGAAGTGGGGATGTGGCGTCAGGCAAACAGCCAATCAAGTTAGACTGTCGCTTCTTTTCTTTTAGCAAAATGCCTTGTCAATGGGCGGGATCTATTTTCTGACGCATATTCGCCAGCACTCATGTCTTCATGCATGTCAAAACCGTCCACAAAGCTGTTTTCCAGTAATGGATCAACGTCAACTAAGACCACAAATGCGTGGCCAGCGCATCCTCGTACCACGGTGGGAGGAGCCATGCTGCCCTACAGCCGAATGACGTACCGTTGCACCAATTCGTCCCAGTTCAAAAAAGATCCTCATGTTTTCCCAACTTGGATTATTCCCAGGAATAAAAAGCGCATTTACCTGACAAAACCAAACAACCCTAACATCATAACTAGCGTCTTGTGGCGATAGGCCTCTCCCAAGGAAAAACCGTTTTCCTCGGGAAGAGGGTGTGGCTACAAGTGGACCACGTTATTATAGGAAATGAGTGGCGCGTTAATTTGCGCAACATTCCGCCAAATCTGTGACACACTCCAGGTTCCAAAAAATTGATTTTATTAGCGCACTTTATCTCACGTCAATCTTTCACATTAGTAATTCGTTTACTGTCATTGTCGCTGCGGCAGAATTTTTTCGCCGCGATCAGTCGCACGAATTCAAACCAGTTTGAATTCGTGCGATTAATCGCAGCGACAGAATTAGCGAAAGCAGCGTTGTTGCACCGTGTGTACACTTCATATAAATGAAGCAATAAGAGAGCGTCATGTGGTCAGCCATATTGAATTAGAAATCTAGTTCACATTCCCTCTCATACGAGATCGCTGCGTGTGCATTTAAGTTTCAATAAGAATAAAACACAAACAGCGGATACAAACAATTGCTTGAACTGCATAAAGAAATACGTTAATAATAGAGCCTTAAATGGAGACGTTGGTAATGAGAAAATCGTTGTATCTCTATTATGAGCGTATTTCTTGTCGTGTAAATTCGTTAGTTGTCAATCAAATTCGTTAGTTCCCAATCCGTTTCAGTGGTATACTTGAATTTAAATTTATCTGTAACTGAATAATGATCATTTCTGATGATGTATGTTGTAACATACGAAACCTTAAGTTTACCAAAAGTTATGCAGTTCAGGCAAATGTTTGTAACCGCTGCTTGTATATTATTCCTATTTAGACTCGTATTTCTTTTAACCCATGGGATTGGATCTCATAAAGGTTTCACTTCTCCATACCTTGGATGGATTATCACCCCGCAGAAAGGATTATCACCTCTAAATAAATTTCCTGGGGATTATTGCCCCCTAGAAAGGATTATCACCTCTCACTCACGTCGCTGGGGAATTATGACTTCTCACTAAATGCCTAAGGGAATTATCAACCGTAGAGAGGATTATCCCCTCTCAACGATTACCCTGGGGGATATCACCTGCGGGAAGTGACCCATGACCGGAAGTGACGTGGTTTATTCCTCTCCATAAGACCTCAGGGCGGTTCTATGCGTTTATCACATTAAGTTCTTGTAAATTAGCTTTAACCAAATGTCCATGACCCAGAAGTATGGAAAGCTATAACCTTTTTATGTAATCTTTATTCTTTTGGTCTTGAAGTTTTGCCTTGTTGTGTGGTTTGTTTGTTATGTAGTGAGGTTTTGTCATTATGTGACGACGTTTGCTGGTTACGTGTTGTGTTTCCATCATAATGTGTTTTAGTCTTCTTTTGACGTACTGCGTTTGCATTTTATGTGTTGAGGTTTTTTTATGACGTCTTCCTTCCTTTATGCGATTATAAGCACAGCACGTGAAAAGAGCTGAGACCTCAAACACATCATGATGGAAACACAACACGTAACCATTAAACGTCGTCACATTATGACAAAACCACACCGCATAATAATGTTGCCACGGCACACTGTGACAAAACTCCAAAACGTCGAGACAAAACTTCAAGGCCGAAAAAAGGAAGATTATATGAAAAAACTTATTGCTTTCCATACAAAAGTGTCGATCTCTCTCATTTCGACTTGGCCCATCGGTTTACGGTATTATCTAAATTTAGAATACGGGTCCCGCCAAATAATGGCCAATCAGATTGAGCCTTATGACCATGAACTCTTCCGTGATTGGTTCGCACACCAAGAAGCCGCACAGGGGATTGTTTCTCGCGCTAACTGCAAAATCGTGTGCGGAAAGCAATGCAGCTACGTTTTGTTCCAGCAAAAATCTAGCAGTGCCGTTCTAAAAATGGAAAATAGGTGGTTTTGACGTCGTCATCGCTGCCATAAATGAATGAGTTGCCAGTAATCGGATCCGTGCTTTATACGCAAAGGGTTCTGGGATCGCATTTTGGAGGAAAACATTGCAAGTCGCTGTGAGAAAATGTATGGCGGAAGCTTATTCGACGTCCAAAAACACGATCTTGGAGAGAGATCAATGCCTTTTTCGACACAATTTTATCAGAAATCGATTTGGGCAATGTTGTTATGTGGCAAGTGTAAGTTTTTGTTTGAATAACCGTGAAATATGAGATAAAGTTTGCTGATTAACTTCCTTGCTTGCGTAAGGTTTATTGTTAAATGGTCTCAAAATATTACAAAGTTAGGAATAAATCTGGAGGAAATAACTCAATGAAACCTTTCCAGTTGTATTTACGTGTGTATAGGCTAGCTTTTGGCCTATTTCTAAACTCAACAATTCAAATAACAGTGGAGATCCATTGTGCGGTGTGTGTGTGTAGGGGGGAACAGGAATAACAATGTTGGTTGTCGTGGGCTAGAGCTATTTAATCGTGACCAATTCAAGATTTAGATGGGTAAAACGTCTCTTCAAATACTTTTTTACCTGGTTACAGAACCTCTGAATGTCCTACGACCACTTAGTACATAGAGAGTGTGGTTGAGAGAGGACTAAAACCTCGAAGACCTGCTCCAAAGATCAGGTCTACAGAGAAGTAGTATATGAAGATGACGCTTTTGTATTTGTCGAAGTCATAGTGGAGCTTGACAAGTTTACTTCGATCCAGTGACTTTAATACTTGAAGGTGGTAGTTGACAGAAAAGGTTGGTTTAACAGCTGAGGCATATGAATTCCCAATGTTATCTAAATCTTTCGAAACAGAGACTGAGCACTGTATTCTATAGAAGAGGAGCATTAAAACAGCCACCTCGAGGCAGAAGGAGATTGAAATGGTTTCCTTGAGCAGAATCATCGTAGTACATTAAAGTGATTGGACTCTCACAGAGTTTGTAGAAAATAGTAGCTGCTAGCCAACGCTCAAAAACCGTTGGGTTCTTCAATATCAATGAATTTCCTCATGTTTCTCATCGCTCATTTCATCCCTCCAAAGAGCAATAGGGAATTTAAGAAACGGCGACGGCTACGATTACGACAACGGCACAAAACAATGATATCATTGGTTAAAAGAGCAGAAGTAATCGTGCTGCACGTGCAGCACGGATTTTAGCAAGTATCTTAGCGGTCCTCTGCATAACGACGACGTGAAATCACCAAATTTGAGGTATTGACGACAACGTAAGCATGCAACAGAGAATCTTTCATTCTCTATTTTAACTCTGAAACCGCTCGTACCAATTTGTTTGTAGGACACTTCGCCCACATTGTAGGACGTGAATGAGACTGAATAATCGCGAAAGACTTATGATAGAGCCAAGTTATATTTTGAGGTGACGTTTTCGTAGACCGTCGCCGTCGTGGATCTTAAATTCCCTAATAGCTCTGTTCAAACAATTTCTATCTCCTCTGACAACAACTTCTCTCCTTTGAGGAGATAAATTTCCAGAAGCCATAATTCGTTTACACACGTAAATAAAGCTAAAAGGGCTTTATTGTGTTACGATGTCAATTTCACAATAAACCGTACGGATTCTTACGCGAGCAAGGTTAATCCAAGTAAATTTTCTCTCATATTTCACGGTTATTCAAACAAAAACTTACACTTGACACGGGTCAACATTGCCCAAATCAATTTCTGATAAAACTTTGTCGAAAAAAGCGTTGATCTCTCTCCAAAATCGTTTTTTTTTTTTTTTTGGACGTCGATTAAGTTTCCGCCATACATATTCTCACAGCAGTGACTTGCAATGTTTGCCCTTTATATCGTAAATTGATGCGCCTCATTCCATGGCAGATCGAGACTTCTGGGTTATTAACCTCTGGCTCCAACCCATACGTTTAGGGACAATATTGCACGATCACTGTTTGTAATCAGTTATCAACGATTTTTTGTTAGTGTAGCAGATGCGTTAATTTCCCACAATTTTCACGACTCTTTCGCGTTACTTTCCTTTCTTGGGAGGCAAAATCAGTCCCTTCACATTGCGTTAATTGAAGTCGCGTTGATTTCAAATAAGTTAATTAACGCGAGCGTTAACTTCCCATGGAGTAGCAAAATCCTTTGGTAGACTTAGCAAGAGAGCCTTGTCCTCCTTTTCGCAACCAGAGTGTATGTGTTACAGGTAAATTTGGAATTCAGTTTAAAATGATTTCAACCTAGGTTTACGTAAGTTTAATTTTAAACTAGGTTGAAATCGAAAGTAGGAAACATCAACAAAAAGTCCATCAATTTTTAGCAAGTACGTGTATATTGGTAAGTAAATCAGTTAGGAGATGTAGTTAGCGTACAGAGTTTTATTTAAGTTGCGGTAATCCGAAGGATTAAGAAAGGCTGTAATTGGTTCAAAAGTTCCTACATTTAATCGATCGGGAGTCATTAAAATCTCAGATGCCAATGTTTACCCTCCTTCGATAAATCTACTTTAAACGAAGCCAATAATGAAAAAGTGGTAGCACACGGCAAAACATTTATTGAAAAGAATGATTCATGATGCTTTCATGCAGCAATGCCAGACAAAGGAAACTGAATTTTACACTTCGCAAGCCGATGGGGATATAACCCTTACATTGCCTCTTATTCCTACTTTAAAATTAAAGCCTTTCTTGACGGTACCTTGCCCAACATGGCATGATTTCGACATTTTCAAGATTTCGCTTGAAGCCAGAGCTCTGCTCAAGATACTGGGGCTCGTCAGCTCTCCGAGGTAACTTTGAGTTGGGTCAAAGACGCCTCCAAACGAGTTTTGTTCTTGTCCGACAATGAGGCTTTCGTTAGTCTTTATTTTATAACCAAACTTCAACTGAGACCCACGGGCTTGCACGCTGCCATCTTTGTAAACTTTCCACGAGCCATTCGTGCTCTCCCATGTGGTACAAACATTCTGCCAGTTACTGTCATCCGCAGATACACCGCTATTTCTGAGAAAAGATCAAAAAATGTAACTAAATTTTACACATGAACTTTCAGTTTTCAGTAGCGTGTTGAAAGGAATCTACTTGTTGCAATCGGAACCATTATTTTACAGTTATGGCTGGGTTTCCTGGCCTATAAATGGAAGTAAGCCCACCAATGAACCTTTGATACAAATCGTTTACAAGTGAATGTTCATTGCCAAAACACGGTTTACTTGATTAACAGTATACACGAAAAAACATGAAAGTGTGGGTTACCTGCAGACATAACGTAATCATTGATTTTAACGTTCGTGATATAAGGGTCGAATTCTCTGGAAGGGAAACCTGTTGAAACACATAAGAGAAAGCCTTTTCGTACAGCCTCAAGATTCATCCATCCACACGCCACCCAGCCACGCTATTAAGTTACTAAGCCGTTTCTCTTTTACAAAGTAGTGCTACCTACTGTACTGTATAACGCAAGTTAGATAGGATATTCAAAGCCGAACTGAGCCGTTTTACATACTGTGACAAAACTCTCTATATTATTAGTTATTCAGGAAGTATTAAGCCATTTTCTTAAAAAATGATGTTGAAACATGGGAAAGTAGGTATTTGTAAGTAGAGGAAATTTTCATTACAAAATACATGTCTCCGCCTCTGAATTGGCACTTATACTACTTGATTCGGTGACCATGTTACTGAATTTATTGCACCTCGATTTATGTCACTGATCAACTTCAAGTTGGTTTACAGCACTTGGTTATGTATCACTCTCTAACAGTGTTTGTTTCTGCATTCCAGGCTACAAATGGTATTACACAAAGAGAAAACATTTTCTGATCTTACAATGTTTTTTTTCATACCAATGGTGCCAGGGGAATTCTCAGTTATTCAAGGTCAGAGAGAATGCTCAGTGATTCGAAATCTTAGGGCAAAAGCATAAAATCTGGAATGCGTGTAAGTTTGTCTCCGCCATGATTTATCAACCCACGTGGTAATGTAACATGAAATAGAGGCTAGCGATCAAATTCCCTACCCTCTATGAGCGGTGATTAAATGCCCCGCCCCCGGGAAGACTAAGATGATCAAATTCCCTCCCCCCGGGCAGGAAAAGGA
>NC_090870.1:28748933-28758933 GCF_036669935.1 Montipora foliosa | reverse complement strand
ATACAAATACTACAAGACTGGTAGGATATGTGTGCAAATGTTCCTTGGTGTACAAAAGTCACTCAGAGACATAATACAGAGTCTTGCGTTACTTAAAAGCCAGAAGTATCGATCTCTCTCATTTGGACTTTGCCCATCAGTTTACGTTATTAGTATTTCACGATAATTCCAGATTGGTACATACGGATTTGAAGTAAAGAGAGAAAAAGAAAGATTTACTTCAGTTTGTCCATGTTGTTGTCAAAACCTTACAAATTGGTCATTCCAAAAATGCGTACAGCACGTGCAGCACGATCGTAGCCGTCGTCGTTTCTTGAACTCCCTGTTATCTAAATTTAGAATACAGGTCCCGCCAAAGAATGGCCAATCAGATTGGTCTTAATGACCATGAAATATCCTGATTGGTCCGCAACCAAGAAGCCGCACGGGGAATTCCTCGCGCTAAATGCAAAATCGTGCGTGTAACGCAATGCAGCTACGTTTTGTTCTCGCAAAAATCTATTAGGAGCCGTTCTAAAAATAGGCAATAAGAGGTGGTTTTCACGTTACGTCATCGCCGCCATAAAACAAATGATCTCTTATTAGCTCTTTTTGCTCGTCTACCAGCAATTGAACATTACATCATTGTTATCTGTGTCTCTAGAGATTGGTGCAAAACCCCATATATCGTAAATTAATGTGCCTCATTCCATCGCAGATCGAGACGTCTGAGTTATTAACTTATAGCTCCAACCCATATGATTAGGGCCAATATTGCGCGATCCTTGTTTGTAATTTGTTCCAGTTCCCAACAAGATTTTTTGGTGTAGCAGACACGTTAATTTCCCAAAATTTGAAAATTTACCCCCTTTTTCGCGTTATTTTCCTTTGTTGGGAAGCAAATTTCCCTTCGCATCGTGTAAATTGAAGTCTCATTGATTTCCAATAGGCTAATTGACGCGAGAGTTAATTTCCCACAGCTACAACATCTTTTGGTAGACTTAGGAAGAGAGCATGGAACAACAAAATGCTCACAATGAAGACCAAGATCAGAATGTACGTAGCATGCATACTGAGATACCTTCCTCTATAACTCAGAACAGGAGAATTTAGAAAGGAATTAATATGTTCCACCTGCGCTGTCTGCGTAAAATTCTGGGAATCATCTGGCAAGACAAAGTCACCAATAACGAAATCCTTGCGCGAACAAATCTTCCACATACGACTGCAATTATCTGCAAGAGGAGACTAAGAAGTGAGACGAAAAGACGACTGTAGAATTCCGAAACAGCCAATACACGTAATTTGGAGGACTGGGAAGAAAAATTTCAACGCCGTATCCCACAACCGCGCACGGCCTTAGGTGTTGTTCCCAAACTCCCTGCAGTATTTCCATCGCCAAAACTCAACAGATTATTCAGTGTCTACCACATTTCCTGTTACTGAAAGAACATTCAAGTAGACCCGACAAGCTCTAATCTCGCCTTTGCCATATTAAATTCGAAAAAAAAAGCCGCGCGCGTTTGTGGGATACGGCGTTAAAATTTTTCTCCCCAGTCCTCCGAATTACGTCACCAGATCATCTGGCTGGTGGGGGAGGAACGCGTGACGAAACCCCAAGATCGGGGGACGCTGCGTGGGATCCGGAGGCTATGTATCTCAGTGAGATTTTTTAGCTCCTGGCAAATCCCCCGACCGTTCTAAAGGGATTTTGTTATTGTAGTCGCATTCGCTTAATAGTCTTACACGCTACAAAAAGTTAGTCTGGCCGACCACATTTCACAAAACTGGAACACCTTGTCTTCCCCTTCGCTAACAAATTCTATGTTCTTAAACCAAACAAGTGTTGAAAGTTAAGGATTGTGAGACAGGGGCTACGGTTTACAGTCCTTGTTCACAAGACTTGAAACTCTAAAAATTAAGGATCTAATTTCAAAGGCAGCACATTTCCTCTGATATTTTAAGAATTTGAGAGTTTTTGTTAAACGCAATCCAAAGGATATTCGACCTCCTTGGGAGGCCCCTCATACTCTAGAAAGTGCCATTAAATGTTCATACATCAAGTGTGGGTATTTTATTGAAAGTTGCAATACTGGCCGGACGATTAAAAAAGGCTGTAATTGTTTCAAAAGTTCCAACGTTTAATGGACTAGATGTGATTAAAATCTCAGACACCAATGTTCACCCTCCTTCGTTAAATCTACTTTAAACAAAGCCAATAATGAAACAGCGATACACACGGCAAAACATTTATTGAAAAAAATGATTCATGATGCTTTCATGCAGCAATGCCAGACAACTAAAGGTGAATTTTACACTTCGCAAGCCGATGGGGAGATAACCCTTACATTGCCTCTGATTCCTACTTTAAAATCAGACCATTTCTTGACGTTACCCTGCCCCACATGGCACGATTTCGAGATTTTCAAGATCTCGCTTAAAGAGAGAACTCGGTTCCAGATATTGAGGCCCGTCAGCTCTCCGAGGTAACTTTGAGTTGGGTCAAAGTCGCCACCAAACGAATCTTGCTCTTGCCCGACAGTGAGGATTCCGTTGGTCCTTATTTTATAACCAGTCTTCAACTGAGACCCTTGGGCTTGCTCGTTGCCATCTTTGTAAACTTTCCAAGAGCCATTCGTGCTCTCCCATGTGATACAAACGTGATGCCAGTTACCGTCATCAACAGATACACCGGTATCTCTGCAAAAAGGTAAATTAATGTCATTCATTTTCACTTGTCAAACAGTTTTCAGTTTTCAGTGTTGAAAGGAATCTACTTTTGCTTCAGTGTTGGTTTCGCATTGACGACCTTTGTCAGTTAATCAGAACCATAAGGCAGGCACATACATGCATTTTAAAATTATGGCCAATAAATGGAAGTAAGCCTGCCAGTGACCTTCTCCCATAGAAATCTGTACTTTTCTTACGCAGATGTTGACAAACGAACAATGCCAAAACACGGTTTACATGCTTAACAATATACATGAAAAAAATACTCAGTTCTTAATGCCTAAAATAGAGTGGAGTTCTCATAAATCAATTTGTAACATGAGTGCAAATAACAGCAAGTTTCCAAGTTTACAGGTGAATGGCACTAAATGTCATCAAACAGTCAAGCCTCTCAATTGTGTTTGTAATTTGTGGTAGTACACTTTATAAGCGCTCTACACACAATGTCATCGGAGCTGTCTGTAGAAAACTATTTTCATCTTTATCATTGTGACCGATAAGATTGTTTAGGTTGAAATTCCCACGGAGCTGTGCGCAAAACTTTTGTCCGGTAATAGAAATTATGAACTCTTCATTCAGAATAAACGAAACAGTAAAATATCGCACCTTAGTTTTCACAAATTGCTTGTGAAAGCGGCCAGAGACAGAAATTTTGCCATAAAAGCGTACTCGCACCATGGAATAAAATACTGTCAGTTCTGTTTCCCGGATTGACCCTGTGGTTTCCTTTCGAGTGAAAAATGCGTGGGTTTTTATATCAGTTCCCTCTTCCCACGGTCTCTCTTTTCTGCCTGCATTGTCGTTAATTTGAGGCAGAGAAGAGAAACCCAACAACAAGTTTAAGTCGAGGGCTCCCTTTGAACTTTGTTCGGTGGCCAACAAACTTTGGTGTCGGCGAGAATTGCAACTTACAGGGTTTTTTACGGGTCCGTTGGAAGCGCGCTTGAATTTCAACAAATGGCCCCAAAAGCGGCAAAAATTTGTGACGCGGATGAATAATACAGCAGCTTCTATTTCAAACAATGGAATTACCTGGTGATTAATAACCTGATCTAGGAGAGTGAATTTTTGACTTTGCAGAGACAATAGTCAACTGCAAGAGTTGGACAATAGTGATCTTTGTGTTGAATTCACACATTTCTTCTCACATCGTGGCTTTATAACACTTGAAAGAACAAAAAAAGCAAAACAACGAAACAACAATCCGATGTCTTGCCGTCATTTTGTCACAGTTGAATCCAGTGGATAGTCACACGCAAGGTAATTTGATCACAGACGGCCGGTGAAATCGATGTCACTTTCGATTTTGCGATTTAATTGTGCAGCCAAAAGTACAATAGAAAAATCGAAAGTAGCAAAAATTTCCCAAAACGTTTTTCGCTGATGGCAACTTTTATATTCGTGGCAAAATATTTGTGTTGTTTTCAAATTTTGTTGCTGGTGACAATTTTTTTTTCTCGATCGACACTTCCTAAAAACGTCCTTGCGCTCTTGCTACAAAGTGTGTATCAATATTTATTTACTTTTGCGTAAATAGTTGTTTTGCATAAGGCAGGCTAACAAATTCTGTAGCTTGCTTAGCTCGTATTTTTGAGCGTTAAAATAGAATTTTCGGTCCTATGTTTCTGGTAGCAAGTCGTATATTTTGAAGTTTCCCATCGAGACACTAACCCCGCCGGATAAGGGAGGATTAACTTCAGTGAACTTTTGTCGTGGAAACTGTCAGACGCTCAGAGCACACGCTTAAACTTGTCGCGAAAAAGAAGTTGAACTTCATGTCAGCCTGGAAGCCAATGTTTCTCAATTTTCAATCTTTCTGGGTTTAGCATTTTACTAGTAACTACGTGTCTTCTCAGGAAGCTATTTTCCGAAGAAATCTACGATGGCACTATAATGATTTACGATACCAAAACAATATCGTGTACTATTACAGCTACATATTACGTTCTGGAAAACAAAACGTAGCTCCGTTGACAGTTATGGAGTAAGTTACTGCTCTACCACACGTTACTAATTCGATTAACGTTAAGTGCATTACGCGACCAAGAGCTTCGCGTGATGACGTACTCGTTTCCGAAAGAGAGTTTACACACCAGAGATTGAGTCTTGGTTGGAGTAAAAATTTGACCACCGCTAGGCGACGGAGTTTACTCAGTTCAAAGGACTACCGCCACATCACAGGGTATCACAAAGCATATAAAAAGAGAGGTATACAAACAATGGCAGGCACGCGGTGGAGGAGGTGAAGGGAAATGTGAAATTGCGATGAGAGCCAAACGATCATCACTTTGTGATGGTGAGCACTAAAAAGGGGGCGAGCACATGTTAGCTCGGGCTTATATTCGCCTCCTGAATAGCTCTCAGACATGATTGGTCAGAAACCTGATACACTTATCAAACCCACCCGAGACTGCAAACCGTAAATCTAAACGAATGCCTTGCCATAAAAGTTCGATCATGATATATTGATATAATCTTGACTTTTTCCCTTACACTGATTGTTCGTTGACGTAGAACCGAATGTCTGACATCCTGCCCATCACGATTTCATTGTAGTTCGTTGACAAGCTGTAACTCACGACTGACAGATAATTGGATGTCTTTTCAGTGGTACGCACTCTGAGGCAAATCGTAAAAGCACTGGTTACCTCCAGACCATGATGGATAACGTAATCATTGATTCCAACGTTGGTGAAATAAAGGTCGAATTCCCTCGTAAGGAAACCTGTTGAGACACATAACAGAAAGCATTTTCGTACAGCTTGTATAGATTCATCCATCCCCACGTCACCTACTCACCCTGTTATCCTACTAAGTCGTTTCTAATGTGCAAAATACTGCTAACTACTGTACTGCACAAAAAACTTTATATTATTAGTTATTTATATCTGTAACGAGAGAAATTTTTATTCTAAAAATACCGCCTCTAAGTAGGAAACAAAAAGGGAATAACATGTCTTTTTTCGGGAATATTGTTTATTTGCGCCCTAAAATGACACTACAAGGGCGCAAATAAACAATATTCCCGAAAAAAGTCATGTCATTATCATTATTATCAATAAACAAGGCCAAATGATATCAAGAATGCGAGTTTTGATAATACAAGCTAAGTGAATAACGAATTCAAAGTCATTTCAAATCATCATGTAAGTGTTGGTTGAACAAGCTATTAAAGAATCAACTCAGTCCAGTGAACGTATTTAAAATTACCGAAAAAATGCGTAAAATCGTCTATAAATAATACGCATATCACAAAGTTGAAGCAAGAACCAATCAGCTGTAGGGCTGATAATGCATTTATAGCAGCCCGCTGTCAGTCTTTTGCGGCCCGCTGAGCGTGTGTTTTGAAGAGGCCGATTTTCTATTTGGCCGCGTATATGATAATAATGACTATTTCATTTAAATGATCATGTTACAGGATTAATTGCACATCAATGTGTCTTCCTCATCTATTTGTTGCTGCATTCCAAGCTACAAATGCTATTATACAAAAAGAAAATATTTCCTGACCTTAAAACGTTTTTGGCTCAGAGCTATAGCCGAAAATCTGGGGAAGATAAGTTAGCTTTTTTCTGAGAGGTCCTTATGTCGGCACTTTGATTTATTACAGTGACGTGGATTTTAAATGTGAATACTGAATGGGCGATTGCATGGTGAATTGAAGCTGGCATATTTATTACAAGGGCACACAGAGTATATCCTAAAACTTACTTCTTGAGCACTAATGAGGAGAAAAAAAAAAGATTTACCAGCAGAAGAAAAATGAGCAAGACTTCAGTTTCCATTGCGGAAAAAAATTCAAGTAAACAGAGCAACTTCGCGTGTGATGAAGTCTTGAATTTCAAGTGCGCGAAAAATAGGTGATTTGACGTATATACATTGTATCTGCCTAAGAACTTAATTTGCAATGCGGAAAAATCAATGCAGAGCAGAGAAGCTTTGCATCTGCATAAAATCGGGCGTGTCAGCGCAGGATGTGACCATGAATTCTCTATGTTGCAGATCATGTAGTAGATCTGAAAACTTTATTCATTGGACGATTATGTCGAATATTGATTAATTAGTATTTCAATAGAGTTCAAGTTCGGTTGATAGATCGGAATTGCGTTGCACAAAAAACCAACGAGATTTGCCTTTCATTATATAATGCAAAAAGAGCCAGGGAGTTCCCATTTCTGGCAGCGAGTAGTAGTGATTTGCCCGAAAAGGGTTGTGATATACGAAACAGTGTGGCGGAATTGTCAAAACGTTTACAGTTTGAATTGTCGTGGATTTCTAACAAATAGGGAATGCTTCCGACAATTCTTCATTTACATGTTTGAAAGAAATGGCTAAAGGGTCCGTGATATACGGTCAATATACCACTTGGCATATTGAAAAGGCTTCTTGAATAGCAGATAAAATGATAGAGCGATTATTGAGCGATCCTTGTACCTAACTAGAAAATCAATGCGGATGTCTTTTCATCAAGAAGCCTGAACAAAAAACTAGAGCGCTTTGGGGGGCTCGATTTCATCACCTTCTCGATTAATGGTAAAATGCTACATTAACTGAGCCTAAAAGCTAAATATATTCAGAAGTAATTGTGTTTTACCTGGCTGAATCTGACTGCTTCGATTTTTCGCAGTCTGAAGTTCTTTCCTCAGGTGGTCGATGTCTTGTTGGAGTTGTTTATTTGCCTCGCACAAGTCGCACTTGTCACCTTCCACGGACACCTTTATCGTTGGACTACAGTGACAAGCAGATAGAGTGAGATCGCTGGGTTTTTGTGCTCCTGAAAAAGAAGCAAACGCAACCGCGATAAACAGGAAATAGAGCCCAACATTTGCCATCTTGTTGCTTGATCTGAAAGAGAGCAACCGTAGAGATCGAGAGGTACACTGCTCTGTGCACTGCGTGAGCCGGAATGGCCAAATCGATACTTTTGGGATCAAAAATAAGTTGACGTGGGAATGTGGCGTCAGGCAAACAGCCAATCAAGTTAGACTGTCGCTGCTGTCTTTTAGCAAAATGCCTTGTCAATGGGCGGGATCTATTTTCTGACCCATATTCGCCAGCACTCATGTCTTCATGCATGTCAAAACATACGGATTCGAGGCCACATGACGGAGTCAAATACACTGTCGTAAATACGAAATGTGAATGTGTGGAGCTGGAAAATAAACCGGCCCAAAAATCCATCAAAACACTCGAGACAACATAGAAAATGAAAAGTACTTAAGTGAATTTTATTTATCTGACTGTCATTAAAACGGATTGCAATTTGTACATATTGATTATGGAAGATTTCCCTTGATCAGTTTAATCGAGCCGAATTTGACCGTTGGAAATTATAGTACATGTAAGAGATCAATAGCCGTATCAAGTACCTTGTGGTCATGATGTGGCCTCGAATCCCCTGTGTTGTCTACCTGTGGTTGCACAGCGTACTTCCACGTTTAACGACTGCAGAATTAAAAATGAATTGCCATGCTTGCCGATCAATCAGTGAAGTTATGACTCCGTCGTTGTGTAGGCAGGATACGTGTTTCTCTTGGGTTAGTACAAATTAAATAACTTACCCTGGCAAAACAGTACGGTATACGCTTTCTTCCCATTGTCGAGAAAATCAAAGCTAATGCGATCATATATCAGAATTTTAAAATATGTTTAAAGATATGTCCAGGGTTAAAAGCGTTAGCAAACATTTGTTAGCTGCTTTTGCGATTTTGCGATATTTGCGGCTTTTTGAGGGCCCCTCTGACTTGGTCACTCTGGTGTTTTTTCTCTTGCTAATTTGCTGTTTCTGCGATATTTGCGATTCTTCTTAGCAACGATTTTGCCGTCCTAAACAAAATCCATGTTACTTTTGCGAATTTTTATAAATCCATGGCTTTTTGAGGGCCCTTCCTTGCCTTTGTCGCTTGCCGGGCCTGGTGTTCTGTTTCCGGGCCAAATTTGTAAAAAGCAAGTAGTTCTAATCCACTTTTGCTATAATTGTTGGCAACTTTTGCTAGCATGAAATTTTCTTACGGCGGCAAAATCTTTGCTAGCAAGAATCGCAAATAACGCAGAAACAGCAAATTTAGCAAGAGAGAAAATAACCAGGGGGCCCGGTTGTTCAAAAGTCCATTATTGCTAATCCCAGATCAAAAGTTAACCAATGAGTTTATTATCTACTCCTAAATGTTGTTGCAACGCTGATATTCGGCAAAACTTTACATTCGGAAAAGCAATTTTGAAAAAAAAAAAAAAAAAAGGCAAAAGAAACTCAAGCCATGTCAAATTGTCATACTGAATAGAACCTTGTTTCTGTCGCAAAATTAGGCAAAATTCAACTGTTTAGGATTTTGTGATTTAGAGATTAATCTGAAAAGTAAAATAGCGGAGCGGCAAGTCCCGAGAAAGAATAGGGAGAGGAAAAGTGTCCTGTTTATCTAGTGCGTTGTTTATCCACTGCTCCACGGCATCTATTTATGAAGTAAATCAACTAAATTTAACCACGGCAAATGTAAAAAGTTCCCCATAGGTGCGACTGATCGTGATACCAATAACGCGAGTTTCTGTTATGAAAAGTAATGACGTCAGCGGATGAACACAGCAAAAACCTCAGCTAGGTCCATGTCTGTGAAAAGAAAATAGATAACAGTTGGATTATAACGATGCACATAATCCTAGAGAAGTAAACTACGCAAGCGCAATAAACTGCAGAGTTCATTAATACATCAGTCATCCCTTCCACAAATGAACCACGCGTAAAACATAAAAAAAGCATTAAATGGCCGAAAAAGAAATATCATGACTATTTCTTGCACGTATACATGTGACCATGTTTCGTTTATGATGTTAGAAAACTTGGGATAACGAGAAATCAGTCCAAACCTTCTTCCGACAGTTCTCCGATTCAGGAGCTCTCTGTGCGTGCGCATACTTATGAAACAAGTGTGAACATCGTTCTGCGTATTTTTATCTTCACTTATCAAATGGTCTTGATAGCACAAGACAGTCTTATTACTAACAATTTTAAAATACAACCACACTTTTGAGTTTAAGGAACATGTTTCGATGTTTCAAACAACGAAACATGTTCCTTAAGCTTAAAAGTGTGGTTGTATTTTTAAGAATATCTTTAGTTATGGCGTGTAATGTCAACATGCATGTAAACAGCAAAATGGCGCACATGAAAACCACGCAAGAAGGAAAAGTTAGATGCTTTTTATATTCCTGCGACAATAGTTGGGTGATATGAAAGTAGATTCTTCACAGGGGCACCAAATATCAACCGCTATTGAGCGAACAGGAAGAAGTTAAA
>NC_090870.1:28747290-28748833 GCF_036669935.1 Montipora foliosa | reverse complement strand
TATTTAAAACATAAAACTATAAATGTTCGAAGAATAACAAGTTAAACCGACGTTTCGGAGTAGACATCACTCCATTATCAAGGTAAAAATGTTCTATGATGCTAAAATTACAGTATTAAAAACGATTGACGCTAAGAATTAACATAATAAGCACGTGCGAAATTGGCTATAAGAATACTTTAGCACGAATGGAATCCGATTGCACATTGAGTCTAGGCTTAAGTGTCTTATAAATAACATTTCAAACACTAAGCAATCAAATTTGTTTTTACATTTTTGAGCACCTCAAAGCGTTTAAGCAGGTCCCGAGGGATCGACCCGTGTGCGTTCTTATAGTGTCTGGCAATAGCCGAGGACTGTTGCTTATGTCCCTTTACACGATTGTGTAAATGTCCGCGTGTGTAGCCTACATAACCTTCATCACAAAGGACACACTGCTGATTTATGATCGGCGGCTTTGCCTCTTTCACTTTCAGTTCCTGTTCAATTTTTCTGCTGGTAAATACAGGCTGGATGGTTTTGTTTACTTTCAGGCTCAAATCCTTAAGTTGTTTTTTTACAAATTCTGCTGAGTTTTGGTCTTTAAATGGCAAGACTACTCGAACCATGTTATCCGTCTCTTGGGCTGTTGATAAAGGTCGCGGTTGGTCGCAGACCTTTGAGTCAACAAAGCGTTTGATAGTGGAATTTACGAGTTGTTTCGGGTACTTTAGGCGTGAGAAAACTGACTTCAAACGGTCACATTCGTCTGAGAAGTGTGACCAAGAAGAAGATAAACGGTGTGCTCGATCGAGCATAGTTCTCAGCAAGCCATTCTTGTACCGATTGTCAACATTGCTCTGAAAATGCAGAAGGAGACCTGAATTCGTGGGTTTTACGTAGACCTTTGTCTCTATCCGGGGAGATCGATTCAGTAACTGAGTTCCCAGAAATGGCAACATACCATTGCTTTCAGTTTCCATGGTGAATTTTACGGATGAATGGGCAAGGTTTAATGTGTCTAGAAAGCTAGATGCTGCCGCCATATTCGGCATGATGGTCAGGGTGTCGTCTACATATCTTCGATAGAACGAAGGGAGTTTTCCTTGTCGTTCGAGGTTTTCTTCGATTGAGGTCATGAAAACATTAGCGAGCAAGGGGCCAAGGGGAGAACCCACGAATTCAGGTCTCCTTCTGCATTTTCAGAGCAATGTTGACAATCGGTACAAGAATGGCTTGCTGAGAACTATGCTCGATCGAGCACACCGTTTATCTTCTTCTTGGTCACACTTCTCAGACGAATGTGACCGTTTGAAGTCAGTTTTCTCACGCCTAAAGTACCCGAAACAACTCGTAAATTCCACTATCAAACGCTTTGTTGACTCAAAGGTCTGCGACCAACCGCGACCTTTATCAACAGCCCAAGAGACGGATAACATGGTTCGAGTAGTCTTGCCATTTAAAGACCAAAACTCAGCAGAATTTGTAAAAAAACAACTTAAGGATTTGAGCCTGAAAGTAAACAAAACCATCCAGCCTGTATTTACCAGCAGAAAAATTGAAC
>NC_090870.1:28719790-28729790 GCF_036669935.1 Montipora foliosa | reverse complement strand
CCACAGAGTTCTATCCGGTCGATCGATAGTTTCTTGGAAGGTGCGAGGCGGTTTTTGGACAAGATGAGGTTGGTTGCGTGGTCTCCATTACGAAGTCTCCATCTAGCATACGCACATGCGCCATATGCATCATTAGATCCGTCGCTGAATATCACGAGGATTGGATTTCCCGTTGCTTCTTTAGGTTTAGCGCATCGATTCACTTTAATCTTTTCCATCTTACTCAGATCCTGTAAGAAGTTAGCCCAGTTCTGGTGATCTTCGTCGGGTATAGGATCATCCCATTCCAATTTTGGGTTGTGAAGCCACAACCGTCTCATGAGAATCTTTGCCCTGACGGTCAGAGGACTTGCTAATCCGAGTGGATCATAAACACTATTTACTTGAGATAGAATTATCCTCTTCGTTAAAATCTTGGAGGTATTAGTAGTCGTATCTTGATTTTGTTTGGGGCGTCGTTTCTTGCCTTTTGGTGTAACATTTAGATTGATTTTGAAGCAGAAATTATCCGTAATTGGATTCCATACAATACCAAGCACTTTCTCGTGTGCTGTTTTCGTGTTAGTTGGTATAAGATCCTGGTCTGGAGCAGTCTTGTCATGTGAATATATCCATTCCTTTATTTTGAAGTTTCCGTAACTCAAGATGGTTTCCATTTCATTCGTGAGCCTTTTGGCAGTTTCAACGTTGTTAACGCTATTGATGATATCATCCATGTATGTATTGTTTATGAGGAGCTCAGATGCTTGCGGGTAATTTTCTTTAGCCATCTCTGCTGTTTTTCGTAGTGCTACAGTTGCTATAGTTCCAGAGGGTTTATCTCCAAAAGAAACCCTCTGAATAACATATGTGTCTGGTTCCCTAGTTACATCCATATCTCTCCAGAGGAAGCGGTGCGTGTGTTGTTCTAACACTCCCGTTCTGACTGTGTGGTACATTTTCTTGATGTCGCCTATGAATGCTATTTCATTCTCTCTAAATCGGATAAGTATTCCTGGGAGACTGTTTAAAAGGTCGGGTCCCTTAGCCCAATATTCGTTTAGTACATGACCCATGTAATTGGCACTGCTGTTAAAGACAATTCTTACTGGTGTAGACTTGGAGTCTGGTTTCAGCACTTCGTGATGTGAAATGTAGTGAGCAGGTCCTTTGTATTTCTGCAATTCTTCTTGTGTTAGTTTGCGAGCTACATCTCTATCTATCATGTCCTGTATTTGTTGTTGATAGGTTTCAGCGTGTTTCTTATTTTTAGAAAGTCGTTTTTCGGTTGATATTAGCATACCGAATGCTGCTCTTCTGTTGTCTGGGAGATCAAAAGGATCTCTGATCCAAGGATATTCTGCAGTCCAGAATTTTTCTTTTGCGTCATGGCTCAAATTTTTCTCAATTAATGCTAACTCCTTTTCTTCCTTGATTGTGTAGGCATTGCTACCCAGTGAGCATCTCCCGCACTTGCATCCACCGCAGCGAGGCTTACACTGTATTCCGAGATTCTCCATGTTGTAGAAGTCTTCGATTCTTACCATCTTGACATGATGGGCGTACGTTGTTCCAATGAGGGACTTTTCGTTGGTTCCTTTAAGAACTGGGTGTGTTCCACCGATACATCGTCCGAACTGATTTCTCAATAAAAGTAGAGGTCCAGAACTTTGTTCCTTTAAGGGGTGGAAGTCTGCGTATTCATAACCTATCAAGGTATCAACCTCTCCGGTGGGCCTTATTAAATCTTCCTCGTCTACGTCTTTGAATAGTTTAGAGATCCCCTGTATGTCGATTGATGGAATGGGGGAGGTTATCTTGTCGATTCCGTAAACGTCGAACACGATTGCTTTGCCCTGTTTGTCAATAAGTGGGAGCTTGTACTTAAAAGTGTCCACGGTTTCACTTTCGCCACCTACTTTGATAATTGATAGTTGAGCCTTGATACCCTTGAGGTTTTCAGCTCTTGCCTTTGCATTTGTGATAAAACATAATGACGCCCCCGTGTCCCACAAAACGTTTGCAAATCCATTCTTTGTAGGTATCTTCTGTATTTGGAGTAAGCACGTTTCAATTTTGTTATTACACACACTTGCAGTACCGCTTACGGAAACAATGTTAGTTGGTGATTTTTTGTCCTGTTCTTCTTCATGTAGTGTTTTGTGGTGAAACCTATTGCAGTCGTTAACGCCACATGGTTTCTTGCCTCTACAGTCTTGAGTTCTGTGACCCCGTTTTAAGCAGGACCAGCATGCTCCCCTTTCCTTTAATGTGTCACGCCTTTCTTGTATTGGTTTTGAGAGATAAAGCCTGCATTCATGAGTCCAGTGATTAGCACCTTCATGGTATAGGCATTTGTTTCGCTTATAGCGGGATGTACCTTGTCCTTCTGGGAAGGCGACTTTGTCATCCTTTTTCTCTAGATAATGAAGCGAACCCCTTACTGGAACGTTGCTGTTTGAGCGTAGTTCTGCGTTCTCGTATTCTATTGCTTGTTTTTGCTCAAGGAGAAATCTTAACAGACTTGGAAACTTGTCTCTTTTATCGATGGTACTGTGTTCGGAGCTTACCAGTTTCGCCCATTCTCTTTTAATATCATTTGGCAATTTTCTTTCTATTATGCTAACAGAACTGGTTGTGGTTATTTCTTTCTCTAGACCTAATCTTCTCAAGTCTCGGTAACCGTCGTCGATGACATTGATAAATTCGACGAATTTTTTGTTTTCGCCTTCTCTGATAGGTTTTATGTTTTGAATGGCGCACATTACGACGTCAGCAACCTTTGCAGGATCGCCGTATTTTTCGTCCAGTCTCTTCCACATCGCAATAATATCATCATCGACGCTTTTTACCGTATCGGCTGGTTCCTTTCCAAGACATGATCGGAGAACATATGATGCGTTCTCGGCATTAATTGACGGCATGACTTGTTTTTCAAAATCTGTTTTGAATTGTGGATAATTTCTTACGTTTCCGTGAAATGACGGCATCTTGATTTTTTCAAGTTGTAGCGGATTGTTTTTGTCTTTTGCCTTGCTATCGTCAACGTCTTCGTTGTCAAGTAGCTCGAGCATTGTGTTACGTAATGCCTTACAATCCGCGAGCGCGATATCTAAATCTCTTTCGGTTTTGCGCAAAGCTTCGGGGGCATTTTGGGATGCCATTGCATCGTATGCGTGTTTCACTAATGTGTCAAAGATAGTTTTCATGGACTTCTTTTTTTATACTAAATTGTTCCAATAGTCGTCTGAGTTTTTCTTGTTCCACTCTCATTGATTCCTGTTTGTGAAATTCTTCCACTCGTTTCTGCTCGTGTAAGGTGTGGTCGTTGACGTACTGCGTGTGAGTAGTCGCTGCCTCTTCGTATAATTCTTGCAATTCGTTTATCCATGCTTCGTTCTGCTCTATTTCGTCTTCGGCTAAGTGTATCATGTAAATATCATGCTTACCTTCGACGATATTCCAAGCTTCATGTAAGTCCGCAAAGGTTCTTTTAACTGCTTCCATGCCTTTGTTTTCATCGACGGACTTAAAGAATTCATTTCGTTTCCTTGTGAATCTTGCCTTGGCTGATGTCCTAATTCTCTTCGCTTCCTCTCTCTCCGCCTCTTCTGCCATTCCTGGAGGATTCTCACGGATTTCGAATGTATCGGTGTATACCAATATTCAATAAGCGATCGGTTTCAAACAACTTTATTCCGTTTGGTAGCAGAAGTGTAACGCATAATTGAAGCAGTGGTCAGTCAATACAATATGTAGTATGTGGTATGTAGTTCGAAATCCGATGGCCTTCAGATGCTGTCTTATCACAGTTGTTTCTGTGTCAATTAGTAATTAGGCAATTATCGTTTGTCACGTTATGTGCACGTAATTATGTGAAATTATAATCAATGACGATACAATTAGGAGCGCGAATTGAGGAAAGCAGATTGTGGATGGTCAAGTACTGCTTACGGTCTGAGAGGTAAGATGAGAACCAGTTGATCGTAGTACCAGTAATACCATATCTGCAGGTAATAGAGTGGTAACGAATTCTTTCTTAAGTGAGGCCGGCAGTGCATCTAAGTCACACTATTTGGTGCTAGTACCTTTGATGATATCCAAGAGCACACTGGAGATAATTGGCCCAAAATCGATAACGTAAACGCCAATAAAACTAGCTCATCTGGAGGCATGGGGAAGTCGGTATTTCTTAGATGCAATGTCTTCGACGAGTGCTGAAAGATAATCAGATGCTTGTAGTTTCCGGTAAAGTTTTAATTGGAGAAACGAATCAGTGGTTGAGGTTTGACTGATGGAGAGATGGTTTTATTGTTTTTCGTTAATTTGATGTGAAGCCCTAGGCTTTCTGCCGCGTTGGAGACTAGGACGTGTCAACTTATCATGGGATAAAATATACTTGTGCCAAAACGAAATGGCAGTGTGTGCTACGTATTGGAAGTTTTTCCTCCCGAGCGACTGTCCTAAGGGTTAATTCTTCCAGGCGGATAAAATGAAATAGTATCGGCGTTCGATTAAAGAAGCGTGAAATCGAATCATGGCGGAAAAGTCGACAAAATTGCACGAGGAAACATCAGCGGCAGAGGAGGAAAACTCTCATGCAACGCCACTCGCTGTGAGTGAACGGAACCTTCCAAGCTATTTGAGCCATCACACCGATGTTCCTGGTCAAAACAAGCTTCAGATGATAAAGAACAGAAGGAAATCAGTGAGATCTAATTTGACAAAGAGAAACACTATATACAAGAATCTGGAGTCACGAAAGAACAGTAAGTCAATTGAACTTGTACGTACTCAACTTTGTAGAGCATGGGAACAAGTGACGGAGAACCCTCAATAATTTCAAGCATTGTGAACTGACGATACCGAACTGCAGGATCTAGACACATGGTTATTAGAATCCCAAGCAGTAGTAGATGAGATTTCTGTAGAACTGTCGGCCTTGAAAACGTGTTTTCCCAAGCTTAAGCTACCTGCATTTCATGTGGATCCCTGTGAGTGGCCAAACTGATATGGAATATTCAAAGCACTGGTACATGACTTTTGCCTTTCAAAAACGCAAAAGATTATCTACATCTGAAAGCATCAGTAAAGGGATCAGAAGAAAAATCCATTCGAGAATGTTCTTTAATGGTGCAATGTGTAAAGAAGCTGCTAAAGAGTTAACTCAACGATTTGGAAACCCGGAACTCACATCGAAGTCCTTAATTAACAAGCTTTTGGAAGTGCCAACGCTCAATGATGACAATGTTTCGAGTCTGAGGATATTCGTGGACAACTTACACAATATTGTAAGTACATTTAAGATCTATGGTAATGGAGCAAACGTGAAAGCTGCTGCCGACAAGCAAGAAGTCATTAGCCGACTATCCTCTGTAACTGATCAAAGCGGAGCAGACGAAATTAAGGTTAAGTTGAAACCAAGAAGGCTGACCTAATTGACCAATTCAAGTGGTTAGAGACCGAGATCCTAGTTAAAGAGATGACCTTGGGCTACCCCAAGACATGAGAAGATACCAAACTAGATTGTGGGAAGTCCAGACCAAATCCTTTTAGATCAAGGGGCTCCAAGGAGCAGAAAGAAATGCAGAGCAACACGCTTACAACTTCAAGAGCCTAAGAGGAATGTCCTATCTGCAGGGAAGAGAACGGAATCGCTTTGTGTGACAGTTGGAGGAAAGCAGTTGTCAAGGATAGGTGGGAGTTAGCGAAGAAGTTTGGCTTATATTCTCAATGCGTCAAGGAGAGCTATTGAATTGGACATTGTTCACTGAAAGTGACATGCACTATGAAAGGATGTAGCCAGAGGCATCATCCGCAGCTGCACGCAATTATAGACTCGCCAAAACTAAATCCATTAGCTGAGACATTTCAACCCTCTCAAGCTAGCACAGAAGACCCTTAAACTGCTTGGATTCCCGCAACCTTTATGACCTGCGGAGAAATTGAGGAAAGCCTCAGCGAGCTACACCTGGTGAGAGTAGCTCAGCAGATGGTGTTAACGAATTTGCGCACTGTCTGATATCGTACTATTCTTGACGATTCACTGAAGGGAAAAACGAAGCACGCGCATGAGGTTACAAGAAAGGGTAGAAATAGAAAACTAAAGGAAAGCGAACTCCGAAAAACACGACACTTAAAAGATCCGTGCGGCTGTCCGGATTACAAAAACGGTTTCGCCGGGTTACAGAAACGGTTTCGCATACAACATGAACAGACCTAGATGCGAAACTAAACAATACCAGCGAACTGACTCGAAGATCAATACGAGCCTTATAAGGGTGTTAACGAGGTAGTGTGACAAGGGTATACAAAAACAAAACGAAGCTTAGCTACGGCCTGGAAAAACTATAGCAGGACAAACCAAGAAAGGAGAAAACAAACGAACACTAATTACACGGAAAATATTGGAATTCGTGGCTACAAATGGTACCCGAGATCGTGAAAGGAGGGAATGGAAAATAAAGATTCAGGCCAACGCCTTTCTGGATGGAGGTTCTGGTTCATAATACGTAAAGGAGGATTTAGCTGATGCATTGGGTCTAGAAGCTGAGCATCGACCACGGCGTGTTTTTGTCTTTAGATCAAAGTCAGTTGTTACGGATAGTAAGACTGTAAAGTGCACCTACAGAGTACGGATGGTGGCACTAAAAGAGAGGTCCTTTTGTGGACAACACCAGGTATTTGTGAGATGAAAGCAGCAGAATGGTCCCACAGAACAAGGAAGTTATGTCATCTCTGCGATCTGGAGATACCGAAGCCAGTTGGGAATGGAGAAGTTGACTTACTCATTGGAAGTGCTTACTATGAGGAACTGCTTTTAACACTCGAACATAGTGTAGGGAAACAAGGGGAGCTTCTGGATGTGAAGACGCCACTTTGATGGAAAATTCTTGGACACATCCCAGAAGACGCAAACGAGTGGCAGATGGCCAGTCACACCTGCACATTCCATTCAAACTTTACTCGAGAAGTTCGAGCAGATGAAGTGATGCAGAAAATGTGTGACGGGGAAGTGATGGGTATCTCAGATCAGAACAAGTCTTTGACACCAAACGCGAAAGGTAGTAGAGGCAAGACGTTACATTGACGGTCACTATAAAGTGGTAATTCCATGGGTAGATGATGAACAACCGCTGTACTGAAACAGAGAGATTGCTGAAGATCGACTCTACTCTCTTAAACGAAGACCGGATGTCACTGAGAAATACTGCCAAGTATTGGGGGCGAATGTAGCCAAGGATTACATACAGATATTGGAGCAGGGAGTAGTTGATGATGAGCCAAGTTTATGCTTTTCCTAATTTCCTGTTGTGAGGGAAGATAAAGCGACTACCAAAGTAAGAATAGTTAGCGTCTCAGCGGCGACGTACGGAGGAATAAGCCTTATGGCACTATGTTGCCCGGACCGAAGTTGCAACAGGGCGTTTTTGATGTGTTACTGTGCTTTCACAGCAACTCAGTGGCCATGATAGCAGATCTGACGGAAATGTTTTCCCAAGTTATTATGGCAAAGAAAGACGGGCGATACCAACGCTTCCAGTGGAGAGGATTAGATATTGCTCAAACTCCTGACGTTTACGAGGCAATGAGACTGATATCTGACGACCGTGCTTCGCCATACGGCAGTTGTTGTACGGCAGCACGCAGAAGACAACAAAGGGGATTATCCGCAAGCAGGCGCTATCATACTTTTACAGATGCACATGGATAACATCATGACTTCGATGGAGACAGATGATGAAGCAGTAAAGGTTCGTGACCAACTTATTGAGTTACTTGGAAAGGCCGGTTTCAAAATATGGCGTTGGTGCAGCAACAGATTAAAGTAGCCAAGAAGACCCTGAGGGCAATGGTGAGAAATGCAGGACTCAAAGACGATGAACTAGACTGCGATCAAAAAGGAAGAGGCTCTAACGAACTCGAGACCACTTTACTATTAAGGGAAAGAGCCTTGTGACAAACCTGCTCTGACCCCAAGATATTAATTGATTGGCCAGCTATGAGGACAGTTGGCACCTCAAGTAGCCGATGAGGCAATAATAATAATAATAATAATAATAATAATAATAATAATAATAATAATAATAACAATAATAATAATAATAATAATAATAATAATAATAATAATAATAATAATAACAACTGACTTTTTTCAAAGTCCTGCCAAGCTTAAAGCGTTGGAGCAGTCCAAAAAGTATTTCTTCTAGTACCGGCACTGCAGTTTAATTCATTTAAACAGCAGAGACGTCTTAAAGCAAGCCTTATTTACAGAAGTTCAGTTTGTATTTATTTGATTTAACTTACTTTTTAAAACCATGTCTTTGCCATCTAATCGCCGAAAATGGACTGCAGTTATGAACAGTGATCTACTAGAATGTAAACTGAAAGCAAAGGAACTAGTAAACTCAGAGAATCCACCTAGAAAGGAAAATGGCAGGAAAAGAGGATACATGTCGATCATGAAGGACCTCTGGGAGGAGCGCGGTTATGTTAATTCTCAACACTATACTGGCCGTCACGCTAGTTTCTCCAACTTGGTTGACGCAAGTGAACGATCATCGCACAACGCCCACTATACAAAATCAAATAATTTTCATTATACATTAAATTCAAGAAATGTAAATAATCTTAAGCAAATTGAAATCTGTCGACAAAAAGAAATGAAATTACGATTTGCCGTCTGGAATGCTCGGTCTATCGCAAAGAAAGCGGCCATAGTGTGTGATATTATACAATCTAATAAACTGGAAATCCTCGCAATCACTGAAAGTTGGCTTGGCAAAAATACCGACGACAGCAGCATTACCGAAATTTTAAATACGCTCAAGACCTATTCATTCGTGCACGTCCCAAGGGAAAGTGGCAAAGGCGGTGGTGTCGGTGTGTTTTACTCAAAACAACTTAGCATCACAATGAATTCGGACAATGTTTTCAAATCATTCGAGCACATCAACCTAAATGTTGTGTCAGGCAAACTCAACACGCGCCTTATCGTTATCTACAGGCCCCCGCCATCGAAGAAAAATAAACTAACAACATCTATGTTCTTTACTGAATTCCACGATTTATTGGAACTAATGTCGCAGCACGAACAGCCACTACTCATTGCCGGTGACTTCAATTTTCATCTTGATGACACCACAAACTGTGATACCATTAAATTCATGGACATACTTGACTCTGCTAATTTATCTCAACATGTACTGGGTTCTACTCACCGGAAAGGCCATACATTAGATCTAATTATAACACAACACAACAGCAACCTGGTCACAGATGTACGCATACTCAATGACGTCTTTTCTGACCATCAAGTAGTGACATGTAAACTGAACTGTCCGCGACCACCGCTCTCTAAAATACCCCTCACGTTCAGATCTACCAAGCAACTTAACGGCGATGTATTTATAGCCACCCTGAAAGAGTCATTAGCTAATCAAGATCTCTCAGTTAAAACGGACATCGACGAAATGGTTGATATCTATAATTCGACTTTAAAGGACATCTACGAAAAGCTTGCTCCTGTTCAAACTAGAGTGGTAAACCATCGTCCATGGGCCCCTTGGTACAACGAAGACCTACGTGAAGCCAAGAGAGAGAAACGTAGAGCTGAGCGGAAATTCAGAAAGACGAAACTTACAGTTAACAAACAGATGTACATCGAGGCATGTGAACGCTACAACAGATTGCTAGAGAACTGCAAAACATCATATTACAAAAATAAGATCGAAGGTGCAGATCGTAACAGATTATTCTGCCTTGTTAACAGCCTGTTCAAGACCAGCAAAAACATACTACCAACACATAACTCCCGAGAAGTTCTCGCCGATGAATTTAATACGTACTTCATCAACAAGATCCGAGGTATACGCAATGAAATCGAAAAGCTACATCCGGCTAGTCAAACGAAAGATACCATGTCTGCAATCTTGCCATTAACTCAACTCAATGAGTTCAACTTACCTGACAACAATGCAACTGAGAAAGTCATCAGGTCTATGCCATCGAAAACATGTTC
>NC_090870.1:28699790-28709790 GCF_036669935.1 Montipora foliosa | reverse complement strand
CGCGGGTTCCAAGTGAGCACGAGAGGTCACGAGTATACTCAACCAATTACCCGACTGTGTCCACCGTAAAGAGAAAAATGAAGACCCGGAGTCCCTCTTCGGGGAGAGTAAATGGAGACACGATTTTACTAGTTTTTTTTTTGTAAAATTGTTGTGAAACCCAGACGCTCTGTTGCGTGGGGGACTTGGAAGTGCCAACCTATTATGGGATAAATGATTTCTCGCGTGCTAGTTATTGAAAGCTTTACCGCCCGAGCGATTATACAACTGATGCCCATCAACCGTTTAGTCGACCGTTATAAATAGCATCGACCGTTTCAAATGGCAACGACCGTTCTGAGAAATGGCAACGACCGTTTAAAATGGCAACAACTGTTTACGAAAGGGAAATTTGCGTCGTCAGTATTTCTCTCCGCTATGCTTACTGATAGGACCAAGGCAAGTTTGATTGCTTAATGTTTGAAATGCTTTACATCACGAAATTCAAACTTAATTTGAACGTCCAAACAGCCTCCATAGGTGCGAAACGTTTTGTTTAAGTTGTAAATTATTCTTATCTGTTATTGTTCGTCTTAGCATTTATAGAACTTATTTTTTGTACACTTTTGACTTGATAATGACGTTACGGTAACGTGAAAACGTCATTATTATTCAGCTTTTTGGCTTTTTAGATCTTAGAATGCTTTTAAAGAAATTTTTTGTTGCAATCTTTTACTGTCAAATGTTTTTCTAAGTCATTTCTTTTCCGTAACATCGTGAAACAAAAAATAATACCTCAATCTTCCAACGCTCTTTCAAACGTCAATCAGACATGCAAACGATTTGTATAAACGTTTATCTTCCCGCCCTGCTCCCCTGCCTGGGCTACGGAAATGATCATCAAGTGCGTTGCGATTTTCCTGTAGGCAGAGGCCTCGGAGTCAGCTTTAGCCCTGTGCTCATCCAAGCAACAACTTTAAAACGCAAATACAAAGTTTTCCCTAAATTCTAGACCCAAATTGAATAGAAGTCAACGTACTGGTTGGTTGGTTGGTTGAATTGGTGATCCAATACAGGGGTACTTTTATTAACAGGATATTTATAGAGCAAACAAAGAGTGGACTCTGACCGAACGTTTTTCCCAATTGATAAAGGGATTGATAAAGTAATTGAAAAGAAGACCACTGGTTACCTGGAAGGATTATCCTGATAAAGCTAGGGGGATACGACTTTAATAAAAAAAGGGCATTTATCTATTTGTCTATTTGTTTATTTATCTATTGTATTAGGGCAGAACTGTGGAGATTTCCATCATGATTTTTAGTCTGAACCACCAAATTCTAGAAAACGCGTTCTTTTGAGGTTCTGTTAAAGGGGCTAGGTCACCCAAACTTAGGCAATTTCAGCACTGATCGAATGGTCATAGAATTAACTGAAATATCAAAATAACTGTTCAAGACTATAGAAGAACTCTAACAAAACACAGGGAAGCCAAGAAGGGACATGGATGGACAAAACTGGAGAGGATTGAAATGGATTGAATTTGGGTAAATTTGAAAAACGTCGGCCCACCTGTTTTCAAATTTATATCAGTCTATATCAAAATTTCATTTAAAAAGCTGGAAAATCATTCTCAGTTGTTATGTGGCCGTGATTTTGCAAATGAAAGACTCTTGCTCTGCCAATCTGCCCTTTGCAGGATAGTGATCACATGGTACAAATCCGCCATACTGGGACGCAAATTGCCCACTGGGACATCTAAAACAAAGAAAATTTAGATTAACTAGCCTTTGTTTTAGATGTCCCAGTGCGCAATTTGCGTCCCAGTATGGCGGATTTGTACCATGTGATCATTATCCTGCAAAGGGCCCATTTGACGTTTAGAGCTCATTAATAACAAAATTAAATGAAATTACCTAAAATAGCGTGACCTAGCCCCTTTAAGTTCTTCGCATTCGTTCTAATTACCCCAACACCATAGACTTAATCCGAATCATTTGTGTAATTTCTTTCATCCCAAATTGCCAATTTTCTCTCATTTTGTGTGAACTGTGAAAGCCGCATTTTTTTCTTTTTCTATTGCTCAAAATTTAACCAAAAAAGGGTTCCTAAATGAATAAAAGGTGGGTCAACAGTGATCTTGTAAATACTCTAGAGTCTCTACTGCCTGGCAATTCTTTGTGGAGTGACCGGGTGAATGGCTATGTCATATTTTGATAGTTTATCTGGGGCCATACAGTTATAGCTTTTGTAGAATCGCAAGTCCTGAGAAAACATTTTGTGGGAATTGACTTATTTGATTGTTATAAAGCCGTTTAGAAATGAAAACATCAAACGCAATGCATATAAAAACTACGCCAAAACTAAGTAACGTGGTACTGATTTATCTTAATACTACCTTTTAAAGGATACTCACTATATTTTCCAAGTTAAGAGTTCATAATTACTGCAAAAAAATGCCGTGTCCCCTTTTTCACCCTGTACAGAGTACCGTCAACTTGTGAGATTATAACTAAAAACAGCGTTAGGCGCGTTGCTGAACGCCCCGATCTAGTATTGACAGACACACCAGTCCTCATCCGAAACTTCTTCAATGTCGACTAGTTCCTCGTCAGAGCTAATGTCACTATCAGCGCCACCTTTCAGCAATCGTTCAATTTTATTCGCCTCATCTTGTGGGAGCTTATAGTATTTAAACGGGGCAGCATCAGTGATGATATCGTCAATATAATTTACACGGTGTACAATGGTATACAGTGAGTTTCTGTTATCCCGGTAGGCCTCTGAGAAAACGAACTTGTCGGCAGTGTCACTATTGTCAAGCCACAAAATTTGCATAGCATTTTCAGTAAAGACCAATTCGTTTCTATTTTTGTCCTTGACGAGGAGATCCTTCAAAAGTAGGGCAAGGAAGTAACCCCATAGTGGTTGTACCTTACTGCGATCACTTCCTCTGCCTTGAAGTAAACTTCACACTGCAATAAGGATCGACGAAAGGGTCAGCTGCCGATTTCCACATCACAAGCGTCTTGTCTTAAAGACTCTACAGATTTCATCAATTTCATTGAAAAGACGAAAACAGGAAAACGAACTTTCCTTGTATCGATGAACGTCACAAGTCTATATACAAAAACACCACAAGAAGAGGGAATCACTACAGTATGCAAAGCATACGCAAACTTTTACAAAAATAACCCTCCAATCCCCATAAGCTATATCAAAGAAATGTTAAGACTTATAATCACAGAGAATTCTTTCCAGTTCAACGGAAAAAAACTATATACAAATTCGCGGTACCGCCATGGGTACTAAAATGGCCGTTGCCTTTGCAAATATCTTTATGGCCGATATTGAGACAGATTTTTAGCAAAAGCGTCATAAAGCCAATGAATTGGCGACACCGGATATAAACAAGTTAATCGGCTAAGTAAACGCACACCACCCAACCATCAAATTTACGGCTGAGATCTCAAATATGGCGCGCCGTTTGTTTCAAAATTAATTTTATCTACCGATTGGCCCACTCAGCATTTGGTCACATACTCCCTTACATAAGTGACCTTTATAGTTGGATAATTAGCATTTCTTGGCTCAGTTGCGAGTCACTTATTCCATATTTTATCAGTTTTACTGATTTATCGATTAGTTATCTCTTACATTCGATCCGTTGTGTTCCTGATATTCGACCAGTTGTACTGATTTATCGATCAGTTGTGTCCCTAATATTTCCTCAGTAACGTACTGATTTATCGATCACTTCTGTACCTAATATTCTTTCAGTTGTGTCCCTAATATTCGATCAGTTGTACTGGTTTATCGATCAGTTGTGTACCTAATATTCGATCAGTTCTACTGATTTATCATCGATCAGTTGTGTAACTAATATTCGATCAGTTGCACTGATTTATCGATCAGTTGTGTCGCTAACATCAGGCGATCAGTTGTGTCGCTAATACTCGATCAGTTGTATTGATGTATCGATGGGTTGTGTACCTCATATTCGATCAGTTTCTGTCCCTAATATTCGATCAGTTGTACTGATTTATCGATCAGTTGTATACCTAATATTCGACCAGTTGTACTGGTTTATCATCGATCAGTTGTGTACCTAATATTCGATCAGTTGCACTGATTTATCAATCAGTTGTGTCGCTAATATTCGATCAGTTGTACTGATTTATCGATCAGTTGTGTACCTAATATTCGATCAGTTGTACTGATTTATCATCGATCAGTTGTGTACCTAATATTCGATCAGTTGCACTGATTTATCAATCAGTTGTGTCGCTAATATTCGACCAGTTGTACTGATTTATCGATCAGTTGTGTACCTAATATTCGATCAGTTGTACTGATTTATCATCGATCAGTTGTGTACCTAATATCGATCAGTTGCACTGATTTATCGATCAGTTGTGTACCTAATATTCGATCAGTTGTACTGATTTATCATCGATCAGTTGTGTACCTAATATCGATCAGTTGCACTGATTTATCGATCAGTTGTGTCCCTAATATTCGATCAGTTGTACTGGTTTATCGATCAGTTGTGTCGCTAATATTCGATCAGTTGTACTGATTTATTGATCAGTTGTGTACCTAATATTCGATTAGTTGTATTGGTTTATCGATCAGTTATTGTCGCTGATATTCGATCAGTTGATCGATCAGTTGTGTCGCTAATATTTGATCAGTTGTACTGATTTATCGGTCAGTTGTGTACCTAATATTCAATCAGTTGTATTGATTTCTCGATCGGTTGTGTAAGTAATATTCGATCAGTTTGTGTCCCTAATATTCGATCAGTTGTACTGGTTTATCGATCAGTTGTGTCCCTCATATTCGATCAGTTGTATCCCTGATATTTGATCAGTTGCACTGATTTATCGATCAGTTGTGTCCCTAATATTCGATCAGTTGTACTGATTTATCGATCAGTTGTTTACCTAATATTCGATTAGTTGTACTGCTTTATCGATCAGTTGTGTCCCTGATATTCGATCAGTTGTACTGATTTATCGATCAGTTGTGTACCTAATATTCGATCAGTTGTACTGGTTTATCGATCAGTTGTGTCCCTTATATTCGATCAGTTGCACTGATTTATCGATCAGTTGTGTCCCTAATATTCGATCAGTTCTACTGATTTATCGATCAGTTGTTTACCTAATATTCGATCAGTTGTGTCCCTGATATTCGATCAGTTGCACTGATTTATCGATCAGTTGTGTCCCTCATTTTCGATCAGTTGTACTGATTTATAGATCAGTTGTGTCGCTTATTTTCGATCAGTTGTAATGATTTATCGATCAGTTGTGTCTAATATTCGATCATTTGTATTGACTTATCGATAACTTGTCTCTCTCAATTTCGATCAGTTGTGTGTCTAATATTTGATCAGTTACACCGATTTATCGATTAGTTGTACTTGTTTGTCGATCAGTTGTACTGTCAATTGTTTATCGATCAATAAATCAGATATTCGATCAGTTGTACTGATTTATAGATCAGTTGTCTGCTTTATATTTGATCAGTTGTATGGTTAATATTCGATCAGTTGAACTGATTTATCGCCCTTATTCGAGAAGACTAGAGAGTGTAACCATTTTCGAAAACATTTGCAGATGTCATTACAAAGGCAACACGTTCTCCTTGTTATTAAAGGCCCTAAGTGTTGGTCCGGTAGGGTTCGAAATCAAGGCCTCAAGCGTGATAGCCCTGAGCCACCGGTGTGGGCCGCGGTCAATATCACTTTACGTTATTCTTATTGTTATCCATTTTATCCATTGTTCTGATCAAGTGCTTGTAAGAATTAGAATCAATCTGCTGTATGAGTGTCCTTTACTTGACCTGTCTAATTACTGATTTGATGCCCATACTTAGAACTGTTTGATCCAAATGATCAATCGATTGGTTTAAAAAGAACATTGGTTAATGATCAACTGGTCTGGTCGCCATTACCCATGCGCAAATGTGTATTTAGTGTTTGCAATTGTCCCGATTTACTAGTGAACTTGCGAATGCTTTCGGATTTCATGCTAATTGGCGAGCGACGTGCTACTTTATATTACAAATAAGTGTTCGTTGTATCATCTATTATTATGAATTTACCAAGGGAGTGGACGTTGTTTCTTGGTCTGGTTGACGATCTACTGAATGAATGTGAATGTCGCGTGTCAAGTCAAGATTACGGCGCTTGTGAGTCTCTACTCACACGTCTTCATAGTACACGCAATGGATGTAAACGTGTAGCCTGCACGCTCGATGTTACTGCTGAGAATCCAAGGGAATTGGAAACAATTTCAAAGATCAAATTTCTTTCGGACACCTTACAGGGAGTGATTGATTGCTTCGAGAAGAAGTTGTACGAAATCGATATGTCTTCCTATGTGTCCTCTTGGCTTCCCGAATCTCTCGTTCTTAGAACTGGTGTAGTTGGAAGACCGCGATTGGTAGTGAATCTTGTACAAGTGGAATTTCTTCGCTCCTGGCGCTTTTCATGGACAAGAATTGCTTTTACCCTTTGTATTTCAAGGTCTACGCTATGGAGACGCCTTAAAAACGCGGGGTACGATTTTAGCGCAGATAACCGCTTTACACAAATTGATGACAACAGTTTGAAACAAGAAATTTTTTTAATCAAGGAGAATTTTCCTACGTGTGGCGAGCGAATGGTAATTGGTTGTCTCAGAAGCAAGGGAATTTTTGTCACTCGACATCGCGTGCGAGAGATACTTCGCGAGCAAGATCCTGTTTCTCTACTTCTCCGCTGGACATCAACTACTCTACGTAGGAAATACAGTGTTCCTGGTCCAAACGCTTTGTGGCACATCGACGGTCTTCACAAGCTAGTACGGTGGGGATTTGTTGTTCACGGGTGTATTGACGGGTATTCACGGATGATTCCTTACCTGAAGTGTGCAACCAATAACAAAGCATTGACTGTTTTAGGTTATTTTATTGAGGCAACAAGAAAGTATGGTCTCCCTTCCCGTGTGCGTTCAGATAGAGGTGCAGAAAATGTAGAAGTTGCTAAGCACATGAACGCCACCAGAGGTTCTAACAGAAGATCACATCTTGTTGGATCTTCTGTTCACAACCAAAGAATTGAAAGGCTTCATAGGGACACCACTAGATGCTGCCTGTCAAGCTTTATTTCCATTTTTCACGAATTGGAAGAGGAAGAGTGCCTTGATGCATCCAATGAGACTGACCTGTTCTGCCTTCACTATGTTTTCTTGCCACGAATAAACCGTGCATTAGAGGAGTTTAGATTGGGGTGGAATTTCCAATCTCTAAGAACGGAATCGAATCTGTCCCCCTATCAACTGTGGATCAGTGGTGTTATTGAGGATCGTTTCTCTACCTATACGGGAGTTCGAGACATTCTCGATTCCGAAGTCACTGAATTATACGGTGTTGAGGTATGTGGTCACGAATGCTCCCTTGATGATGATAATATTGAAGTAACAGTCCCTGAGATAAACATTCCATTGACATCTGAGGAGATGGGAATTTTGCGAGGAAACGTCAATCCTCTAGCGACAAGTTCCAATTATGGAAAGGATTTATTTGTGAGAAGTGTACGGTTTGTAGCTGAATGTCTTGGGGATAAGTAGCTACATTCAGTGTTGTTACGTACTACGGTACTGCCTGGAAATTAATGGAGATGCATCACAGATGGGTGCCGCAATTTTGGTTTGAAACACGATTTAATACTTAATAAACAATTGCAATTATTTTTTCATTATAACACCAAAGTACACATACGTTCAATACAATGCTTGTTAAAGAAAGAGAGTTAATCAAAACGACTACAAACAAACGACATTTCATTACTGAATCGCATTTCATTTTCACTTATACGAGAACAATAAACTGTCATATAATAATTCTCAGGGAACTTGGAGTAGAAATAACCAATAAAATGTTATTGTAAATGGATGGTTGTTGCATAATAGATTAATCCTGAATGCTTGTAAATGGAAATATTCCCCCAAGCCAAAAATTGAGTACTTTTCAATCAAAAACCACAACCAGTGATGATATAATATAAATTTTGACAAGAGATTGAAAATGCAGCAAAATAAATAACCTGAACTGAATTTTCTTGACGCTTATCTATGCTGCCCGACGGTGTCTGCAATTACAGTGCAATGTCAGGAATACACACTAACAATATGAACGGGATGCTACATCTACTTTTAATACTTGAATAAACTATATTTTTTACGTCGCATTGGGATCACTTTGTGGAAGCGGAGGAAGACGAGTGCAAGCTGCCTCTATGTCACTTGCCTTCAATTCCATAAGTTGAGATAGAGGGGCATCGAGAGGCAACCTGTTACTTGCCTCTTCGATTGACTCGTGCAGCAAAATTCGAACGAGGCGGGCATTCATCTTACTTCTTTGTCTTTCTGAAGTTTGACGAGTTAAAAGTTCTCCTACATTGGCATCCACTCTGAATCCTTTTTTAGCCGCTTTCAAGTGGAAGATTTCCTCTAGTTCCTCGGTGGAATAATCGGCAAATACAAAATTTCTATATATCCTGGACCTTAATCCAGGGTTCACGTCGAGGAACTTTTCCATCTTGTCCTTGTATCCTGCGAAAATCATCACTGGGTCCCCATCCTCCATAACCGACATCAATTCTTCTATAGCCTCACGGCCAAAATCCTTTCCGCCTGCAGCTGGTATGAGCCGATACGCCTCATCGATGAATAGCACGCCCCCACGAGCTTCCAGAATTTTTGCTTTAGTTTTCTCGGTGGAGGATCCAAGATACTGACCTATAAGATCTGATCTTTGAACCTCCACAATTTTATTCTTTTTAATTTTTTTTATACTGAAGAGCAGGTCTAATTGGATAGAAAAAAAATTTAGGGTTAGGATCACATGATTGGTTACGGGCAACAAAACTTGTATTATAATTACTCAAAAGAGCCGCCAGTTCTTTCCTCGAGCCTATTATTGCGGACTACAATGCAGACAAGTAAGAAATAATTTAGTGTTAATGGGTGTTGTCGGTTAAGTCCGGTCTTTAGTTTGAATGCGTTTTTCCCTAAGTAAAATTAATGATCCGCATTTTACCTAGCTTGAATGTTCGCTCCAAAGCAGCTATCAACCCCTAAAAAAAGGACTGAAAACACTTATATCATCCCTCAAGCTCTGTCTTACCCATGCATCTGAAAAGATCTTCGTAATGTTTCGTATCATTTTATCGGAAGTCGTATACTCATCCATTCAGTCTCAACATTACAACATAGCAAGGAAACAAAGAACTCTACTATTCCCTTACCGGTACTGAATTAGGACCCTCCAGATCTAGAGTTCTGTGTCGACACCACTACACTACAACGAGGAACACGCTAAACCAAATACAGTTCTGTTCATGGTATACTTTTCTATAATAAGTCGATATTCATGTATAATAACCAAAGCTAATCCTTACTTCCCCGAATTTCTCTAGGCTAAATATAGGCTGGAAGAAAAGTTTCTTCAATTCGTCTGAGTGCATATCCAACCTAGGTAAAATGAGGATCATCAATTAAACTTAGGTAAAAGCGGATTCAACCTGAAAACTGATCTTGCCGGCATCAGTGTGACCTTCTCGGCTACCATCACGATAAGTGTCCCCCGGCAAAATTTCTTATTTGCAATAAGGTGGTATAATGTATTAAGTAACAAAGGTTACCCATACGCAAGACATATTGTTTTTCCCATATAACTCAGTATGATTCCTCAACTCCGCGATCTTTCTTTCATTTGTTTGTTCCAGTTCCATATTTTGCAACACTAAAGTCGTTTTACCTGCCACACGTCTGGCAAAAGTGGTCTTTCCGGTTCCTGGGTTTCCGGCAAAGACCAAATGTAACGGTGTGTCTTCGGCAATTGCTTGACCAAGGTGCTTCCTCCTGTCGTTTTGCAACTGCGTTCGAGTAAACCTAAGGAACTGCTCCTTAAGGTTTTTAAGGCCTACGAAATTATTCATCGATTTCTCCATCTTGTGGAGTACTGCTTC
>NC_090870.1:28672290-28697290 GCF_036669935.1 Montipora foliosa | reverse complement strand
TAACTATACACATTTGTCACAGCAAGAACAAGGTTTTCATACGTTGGTCCTATCTGCGATGTCATTTGAACATGAAAAAATTCCATTGACTAACGAATGCAGTTCAATTATACATGTCCATAACTTTGCTGAATAAACGCAGCAAAAGTAGAGCGTAAACTGTGTTCCACACAAACCTAAGTAGTGTCTCCTTCGGTCTTTCTGGAACACTTGGTTTCTTCACTGTGTGCCAACTTTGAGAGTTCACATAGAAGGCAGTAATTAGCAACAATCAAGGAAAGAAGATTAAAGGTTTTTCTCTGATCAGTTTCAGGGTAGACGATACTTTGCGATTCTAGATCTGCTGGCAATAGACGCGAATTGACAGAGGTTGCTTTCAATTCTAGTTATTTTTGACGTCATACCTCCATTTTGACAATCAAAAGAAAAAAGTCAATTGCTCAAATGCCTTGTAAACATTTAGTGTGTTAACAACAACGACTTTGAAAGACGGTTAGAGCCATCAAATTGACTCACATTACATTACTGTCGTACAGTTTTGAGCTGTAGTAATGACTGATATTCGTTGCAATTTACACTGAGAATCCTCCAAGGCAGCAACAAACTATCTCAGTCAAAATTAAACGAACCAGCACTAACCCTGAGACTGTCGCAAATGTATAATGAACGAAAGGATATCATAAAAATCACAATTCACTCCTCCCGATAAGGTTTCCAGTAATTCGTCTGTCATAGAGAAGTCTTTAACTTGCAGTCCATTGTATACAGTCCTGCAATATGAAGAATTTTTTTTTCATTTCGCCTACAGAAAATGTATATGTACAACCATGTTATGTATTATGTGACCTGATAATCAATGTATTATACCGGCATGCATTTCCTCTTAATTTTCCGTCCATCAGTGTCTCAAGATATATGATGAAACAATAGCACGACATCAAGTGTAACTACGTGTATTGACAACAAGTGCATACCATTTATCGCTTGCTTGTCCTCCTGATTTTATGCATGTATAAAACCTCTCTTCCTCCGATTTCACTATCAGTGCGAATAACTGGTACGTTCCACTAGGTATGGATGGGTCAGTTGAACTATGAAGTGTGTCATCTTCAGGCCTTAAAATGTCTGCTAGTGGCACACTGACATCCAACGACACAGACGTGCTATCCTGTGAAATGCAAGAAAGAGAAGTATGACTTTTCTTGACTTATTTTATAAGTGGAAAAAGAAAAAAAATGGCCCCTTCTCTTCCCGTATTTTCTTCTCGCGCTTCTAGTGACATTGACTCCCGATTATCGCCCTTAACACCTCGTAACATTTCTGTGGCCCTTCCCAAATCTGTCCCGCTGTTATTATTCTGCGCTCCCTTCAGTTCTTATATCTGTTACGTAAAGTAGCAAATGCAGCTCCATTGAGATAAAAGTCCTTATATAAGAATCATGTATTACCCAGAGCCCGGTTCCTCGAAAGCCGATTAACTTAATCCAGGATTAGCGTAAACTTTTGTTTCACGTTTTCGACTTTTTGTTGAAAGTTTCTTTTGCTTATTTTTGTTTTTCAAAATTGACGTCTTCTCATGTTAAGTTCTGGCAAAAATCTGCGTTGAACAGCATTTGGCAATAGAAAAATAAAATGCTTGGTTAGTTTTTAATCTGGGATTAGCGTTAATCGGCTTTTTGAGCAACCGGGCCCAGGTGGATAACCGTAATACAAGGACAACATAAGAGTGTCGAGAAAAAGAAAATTGACGGTCAGTGACGAGATTCCCCTTTTAAAAAACTCTGGGAAACACACAGAATAAAGTCTACGGATCGTACTCATTTCTTACCCAATTCCGCTTCTTGCCAGCTCGATTCAACGCTAAAATCAAGCACGTAGGGCAGTCTATCCATCTCTCATAACTTGTAGCGCAAAGATCAGATTCCGCACTTGAGACTACAGGTAAACATGGAATGGAACATTGATCAACTACTGACGACATAAACAAAAAGAAGGGCAACGAACTACGAGTAGATACCGGAATATGACGACGTACGCTTAACGCTGACCCAACGATGTATTACACCTATGAAAACATATCAGTCTCTTTCTTAACTGCCTGTTTACTCTTGCAATGAGGCCGCAGGGAATATATGGAAATGAAATGAATTACCCAAGTCTACGTTTCAATGAGTATGACAAGAAAACCCAATAGCTTCGTCAAGACCATTCTACAACCATTATACGACTTCTAATAATACTGATTAATAATAATAATAATAATAATAATAATAATAATAATAATTATCATTGATAATCGTTGATGATCACTATCATTATCATTATTATAGTTATAATTATAACATCCATGATGCTATTATTCATTTTGCTTAGTTTCTTTACAAATATTCACATGCACGCACCGGAAGAATACCAGCGTTAGAACGTACCTTCAATGCCTTGGGTAGTATATTGAGCCTTCCAATCCTCTTTCCACCTTGAAAATGGAAGCGATTCGCCACGTTTTAAGTTTTCATTTAAGACATCGCGCAAGCTATGGCTGTCTGATCGGGGAATAGTCAGTTTTATCATTAGAGCGGCTTGAACAAAACTCGTTAAGAAAACTGATCATTAAAAATCATTAATAATGGCCCATAAAAGTCTTCACGTGAGAGAGCCCGTCGTAACATTTAATTCAGCAACTGCAGAACGGGTCTAAATAAAAATTTCCATAACGGGGTTGGCATGGTGTCCTTGAGTGACATACCACCATAATAAGACGTACGACATGGAATATAGCATTGATCATTACCTCTTTTATTTTTCTTCATCATTAAGGGGGTGGCACGTAACTACGGAAAGACAATGGTTGCTAAGGGAGCCTTTTCGCCCTACAAAAAGGTTGCTTGGATGGTTCTTTGAAGTAACTGTTTGAATGGAAATCTGACATCACTTCAATCAGAAGGCGCATGCGCAACTCGCCTTACTCCTCTGCCGTAAATTTCAGTGAAAAACAGGTAAAAGCTCTCAGGAAACGAAAGGAATAGGCGGCGTTTTTCCCAGATAAAAACAGTTCCATCATTTTTCGCAAACTGTCGCATGGAATTTCTATTTGGACAAAAAAATGGAACTGATATTTTGAAAATTGTATCAAGGAGGGCCCTATGACGTCACATATATTTGGATAAATAATTTATTTTCAAATCCATGCTGCAGATTTTGTGTTAGAATGTTCTCAGACTGTTGCGTTATAAATTTGTGAAAAACATAGTTAACTCGATGAGTTTTTAGGCATTTCCTGTTTTGGTCACGTGATTTACCAAATATGGTTGTGTATCGAACCAGACGAAGGAATGTTAAATAGCACACACTTAGCAAAAAAATAGAGGAATTCGATAAATGACAATTTGAAGGGGTCCATAGTGACGGTTTTGTAGTTAGAACCGTTTTCTTAGAAAGTTTTGTTAGTTAACATTTGGCCTTTCCAAAATTCGGTTTCGTCTCGTTTATTCCCACGTGAAGAACACAAAAGGATACGATTGGAAGTCTCCAGTTCATCGTCAGCGAAGGTCACTTCCTCAGTAAGGGAACTACTTAACCTCGTTCGGATACACCTTTTTCCGCCAAATAAAGAAGTGACTGCAGCCCCACCCTAAATAAGAAGAGACCATATTAAAACTCATCCTGGTGGTTTCAGATGAAATGACATATTTTGATACCCTGAGTGCACCGACATGCTTTTTTGTGATAGAACTTGGGTAAAGAAACAATGGAAAATTCAAGTAATCGAGTGAAGTGCACACCAATTGTTGGTATATCAATACAACCGATTATGAAAAAGCCTTTTTCAAATTCGTGTACAGAAGACCATGAATTATTAGGTGCAAAATGTTATGTACATACCTCTTCAGTCTCTGAGGTAAGCTGTAGAATTTGTTCTAATATCACGTTTGGTTCTTCATTCTCTGTAGATAGAGCTAATACCTGAAGCGTGGAATCTAGAATCTTATTAACCCGAAAATCATGTATGCCCCTCACTGCATAACACTGCAGAAAAAAGAAATAAATACGTTTTTCAGTTCAGGAAAAAATTTAGGGACAACCCTAACTCCTGTTTTATTGAAAACATAGCAACGTACTTCAGTGCTTTTACCTTTCTCAATGCTTCTAGTAGCGCGTTTCCTCCCCTAGACACTAGCAGCATGAATGGCTGTATCCACTGTAAAACCATCAGTACGGCTACAAAGCTTCCTTTACGTCCATTTGGGTTCATGAGCCCTGTCGTAAACAAGAATTCTACGTGGCAATGATCGGTACAAACACGTAAAACTTTTTCGCTTTTCTCATACAGTTGGTGTCAGGGTTAACAAAGCTAGAAATGGAGCTCTTTAGTCCAGGCGCTTAAAGGGGCACTCATCACATCATATCTCTTTATTTACCCTCAGATTGTATAGTAGATTGGTGTAGCTAGTATCACCGAGCCTTTACCCTCCCAACCATGATACACCACAGAGAACAAACCACGACACAGGGACCTGCATGCCATACTCTTTGCGACAAGAGTGTCGGTCCTTTAACGTACAAAAGGATTATGAACATTGAATGGTTGTGAGACGGGGCCTACGGTTTATCGTCCTTATCCGAGAAGACTAGAGAGGCTAAACATGTCAGATGTCATTAAGGCAGCACTTTCTGCTCAGTTATTTAAGACCCTGAGTGTTGGTCCGGTCGGAATTGAACTCATGACCTCCCGCGTGACAGCCCGGTGATAAACCATCTGAGCCACCAGTGCGCGGTCACGGTAGCTTGCTGTTTCAGGTTGCAAAAGTAAATTAAGGGCCTAGGAAAACTATCCGTGTTAAAACTGAACGAGATTGAAATACCAGTCACTTCTAAATCCGAGTCTTTCAGTTCGATGACTCCTTTGTTCCCATGTCCGCGAAAAAGCTGAAATGGAAATTAAGCAGTATAACCAATTGAGAAAAGGGACTCTAATTTAGTATTCTCTTTTCATGATCGAGTTTAATTGTTCTGTTGAAATCTGAGATAAGACAACAATGACTAATTGGAATGGAAACGAAACAATGCTATGTGATGTGATTTCGATTTTAGAACCTTAAAACTTTCTAATTTTTCATAGAAGATCTAAGTATTACATTTTGTACAAAAAATGGAACTCCGTTGCTTTCCTATAAAAAGGGATATTGAAAAAAGAGTGACTTTCTCATGATGTACGCGATATTTCTGGGGTCCTTTGGTTCGTGGAAAGGGCATGTTGAGAAATGTTCATACATATGTAGTAACCTACGATTCAATGTTAGCTTTTAGACAAATGACGCAGCGAAAGGACTTCATTATAAAAAGAAAAGCCGGTTGAATATTTGTATGACCTAAAATAACAACTAAAGGCCAATACAAATCGAATCACTGAATTAAAAACCTTGCCTTTTTACTCTGGGTTTAATTAAACATACTGTACATGACAACAATTTGAATTTGTTAAAAATTTGTTTTAAGTACAGAATGGGGAGTACGTTAAGTGACAGAGAGTGTAGAATGAATTTAACTTACCTCGGAGGTTACCGTCACAGGTACGTTGCTCTTGGTAAGGCTCGACCTCTTACCCGAATTTTGTTCCAATAAATTGGGCATTATCACCTGGCGGAACTGGTAGAAAAAATATCTATAGTTTCACAAATGACACATCACAACGGTGAGATCATGATAAGGTTTTTTTTAGAATTAACTTGTTTTGATGAACCAAGAATGAATAACACCACCCAAACATCAACCCAGGTATTCAATTTTTGTTAGATAAGAACAAACGAGATTTTTGACTACAGCATTTTTTGAGGAAACTTGAAGTTGAATAACGGTGGGCTTATCAAGTGGTGGGCTTATCAAGTCGTGAATACCCTTGAAAGGGTATTCACAATGATAAGTTCGTGCCAGATGGATAGAGATTACAATTCTTTTGAAACTTTCGGATGCGCCTAACCATGCACACCACCGCTGTTGGTTTTCTATTACTAACATTTTATGAGCGTTGGCTAAGCTCTAACGGTTCATACGGAAACGGTATAGTGTGTACTCGGTATACTTGCAGTGTTTGATTTTTACCATGTAAATGCCCCCCCCCCCCCACCCCTCCAACTCCAACCCCACCCCCCACCAAACATAACAAATATGTAACGACAGTCGTATTTTAAATTCTCTCTAAGAAAGCAAAAATTATAACGAATTTTGTTCGCGTTTTTTTTTTTGAGTGCTTTGAGGTCCTTGCTATTTGGAGTTCCAGTCAACTTTAGTTGGCGCACCATATTCGTTTTTAGTATTCGTAAGTCGTTTTTAATAAACAAAAGTACCGTACATGTCTACCCCTCTGCTCACGGACTGGACTGGATGTCGATGGATAACGTACAACGGGAGTCTCACAGACATCGTCAAGTGTCTCCTGTAAAAAGGTAAAATTTTAACGTTCATTTTCCGTGTAGACATCTCTTCTTTCTTTTACGAGTCAACCTTGAGACAATTTTCCTATTTTTTCCATCTGAATCGTAGCACCACAGAAATAGCACAATAGCACAGAAATGTGCACAATATTTTACATTTTCATAAAAAGCACATTTTGAATGATCGCTTTAGCTTTGTTTGGATTTAACAATCTTGGATGTTCGGCGACCCCTACTTTTCTTTTCAGAAATAGATTTTATTTACAGTTATCTCCACATTGTCCAAAACTGACCAAAAACTAAATGTGGGAAGTTAAAAAATTTTCAAGATTACTATCCTCGGGACATGGAATCCTGCCATCTTGCGGCTGCAAGGTGCATGAAACTATGGCCGCTAAATGCGAACTTGTTCTTCCAGGAACCTCAACACTTAACTAAATTCCCTTGATGGGTCCACTTAAACAAAGTTTGGTAGAGATCATTTCACTTCAAAGATGGAATTGCAATATTTTTGGGCTTACAGGCACTTCCGGGCAAGTTCTCTCCAAAACGAAGTCGGTCACCCCCCATTTTTTTTACATTTTTGACATCACTAACTCATCATCTTTCAATGGTAAAATTTGCAGAAAAAAATCAATGTTAGAAAATTTTCGCACGAACGTCCTTAACTAGAGGGCATTATTTGTAACAACCAGACGATCAAAGGCAGCGCCTTTCGAAATATTGGTAAAATACCACATGTATTCCTTCACTGTTTGATAAGCCTTGCAATTCTTGTTTATTCCATTCTTTCGCTTGAAACTCTTTGCATTCTACGAAACATTCACTTAAGGATTTGACTTCTGCCATCTAATTTTGTGCATGAATATAACGATAAGCAGTTGTTACAATGAGTTCTTCCAAAGTACCATGTAAAATGAAAACCACGCCATTGTTCTACGGACCCGCGGATAAACAATAATTTTAAAAAAATTAGCAGCAAAATACTTTGGACTCGGTTAAAATGTAAGAACACAGTTGTCAGTTATAATAACCCCCCAAAAATATCCCGGAAGCCGGCAGTCATCATTCATGAGGCCTACAAACGAAATACTTTTCTTCAGGGACATGCGATTTTCTGTCTTAAGGGATGACTTGCTTTCCGCAGGTTAGATCGTAATCAATAAGCCAATGATTAATTTTTGGGATGTATATTTGACGATGACATCCAACAAATTAAAACGGCGGATCCCATTCTAATAAATGCATGAATGAAACTCAGGGGAAACGCTTACCTCGTCATCAGGTGTGACCGACATATCCAAAACGATGTAGACGCTGCCAGTGCCTTTTAGAGTTCTAAGTCCTCTTGCGTCCAAATCCTGGTTGGCTGCAATAGTCAGCTGATTACGATTCCGCCTTGTGACAAAGCAAAAATCGCCGTCGTACTCAGGATACTGGGCCTTTATAATATCCATGAGCTTGTCATGGACTAAATTGGCCGTGTCATCTTCCATGAGGAAGAAGCCTGTTTCGATAACTGCTTCACCGCGGTATGTTGAAATCGTTTTTGAAGGTGACGAAAACAATTCGGGTATGTAGTCGACTACTATAAGTTTCATATCGTATCTTCTAGGTTCGCGACTTGGTTTTCTTCTTCCTCTTCCATCATAAGGAGAGAAGCGATTGGAGAATCCTGGTCGTCGGCTAGCTATAGATGGTAAGGTTGGACGATGGGTCGATGAGGAAGAAGAAGAAGAATTACTGGCCAGCAGTGATCGGTTAAACCGCTGAGAAACTTCACTGGCCATTCTGGAATCAGTCTGAAGGGACCTCAAAGCACCACGAGCATTTTCCAACGCACCGGCATCGACTCCAGTTGCCTCAGAAGTGGGCTGAAGACGATTGAGAAGTTGGGAAACTGACCTAGAGAAGTTTCCCAACAAAGAGTTAATATCGTCCTGATTTGAATTCATCCCCGACATCAGTTGATAGCTCGTCAGCTCTCCTGTGCGCTTGAATGTCTTCAAACCATTCCGCAATTCATTTTATAGTCCATGCACCCCACGAGAGAACTCGCAGGAATTCGCGAGGTGCAAAGAATAGGAAAAACGCCCCAGGAAAATACGTAATACTATAATGTCCATTTATAACACCATGAATGTGACGATATCACGTTATAGGCAGATTTTCATGCTCATGTGTAATCTTGAGGTCTAGTAGGGTAAAGGTTACGGTTTCTCTGCAGGAAGTAGACTGAGTGAAATGGATATTTAATAAAAGTAATTTTCCGTTCTCATATCGACATTTTGTGAGCAAGTGCTTCGCAAATTGGCTTTTACAGACCCCCTACCCATCCCCATCCCCATCCCCTCCAAGAAAAGGTAAGGATATGAGTCTCATCAGTTATCACGTTAACAAACCACGCCCTTACACCTTGGAGACCACTGAGGTGGCCACGTTGTGGACTACTTTGACCCACGGTTTAAAATTTGTCGGCGCTTTTGACCAATTTCGGCGAAATTATAACGGAGTCTCACTAGAACACCATGTAAAACATTTTAAAAGAGTTTTTATTTTGGCAGCTTATAGAACGTAGCCAAGCAATTGATCCGACAAATGTTTGGAATTCAAATTCAGCCGACATTGCTCCAACACGAAAATCCGTTCCCGACATTGTCGGGTGACCATGTCAAACGCGCGCATCATCGGATCCGAAAAATGTCGAGTGGATCTCGGGTGAAATGTGGGAACCGTTTAACACGGCCCAAGTGCTACTAATAGGATATCCATAAATAACGACTGATCGAATAACAAGAAAAACTGATCCAACTGTTAAAATTAGACACACTCATTGCACGCAATTTATCGATTGAAAAATTCAACTGATCGATAAATATGTCGCGCCTAATTTAAATGTTCACTAAATCGACTATCAGGGACATGACTAGTACTGGGCCCGGTTGTTCTAAAGCCGATTAACTTAATCCATGAATAGTGTAAACTTTTGTTTCATTTTTTTTTCATTTTTTCAACTTTTTGGTGACAATTTCTCTTGTTTATTTTTGTTGTTCAAGATTGACTTTAGCTTCCCCCTGAATGTAAAGTTTTGCAGAATATCAGCTTTGAACCGCATTTGGGAGTAGAGAAATAAACTCCTTGCTTAGTTTTTCATCTGGGATTAGAGTCAATCGGCTTTGGAACCAATGATCGAATGTTAGGGATACCGGCAACTTACACACGCACACAACTGATCTATAAACCAGCACAACAGATCGAATATCACACGGTCTAAAATATGACGGCGCTATTGACCATTTTTAGCGAAATTATATCGGAGTCTCACTACGACACCATGTAAAACAGTTTTAAAGAATTTTTATTTTGTAGCTTACAGAACCTAGCCAAACGTTTGATCCGACGAATGTGTGGAAGGGTCCCAATTCAACTTCAGCCGACATTGCCCCAACACAAAAATTCGGTTCCGACATTGTCGGGTGACCATGTCAAACGCATGTAACATCTGATCCGAAAAATGTCGAGTGGATGTCGGTTAAAATGTAGGGACCGTTTAACACGGCGCAAGTGCTACTAATAGGACATACATCCATATATTACAACTGATCCAATAACAAGAAAACCGGATCGACTCATTGCACGCAATTGATCGAATCAGAATAACGGATCGAATGTTAGAGACACAACTTACAAATGATGGAAGAACACGCACACACCTGATCGATAAACCAGTACAACATATCGAATATTACTGAGGCACCCAACGAAAATTAATTATAAAATGCATAATAATAGGAAAAATTCTTAGTAGCCTACAGAACCTAGCCAAGCATTTGACCCGACAAATGTTTGGAAAGGTCCGAATTCAAGTGCAGCCGATAATGACCCGACACGAAAATCCGGTCTCGACATTGTCGGGTGACCATGTCAAACGCGCGCAACATTTGATCCGAAAAATGTCGAGTGGATGTCGGGTGAAATGTCAAGACCGTTTAACACGGCCCAAGTGCTACTAATAGGATATCCATAAATAACAAGAAAACCTGATCCACTCATTGTGCGCAATTGACCGAATTCAACTGATCGATAAATATTACGTGCGCAATATAACTGATCACTAAATCCAATATTAGGGACACAACTGGTCGATAATTCGGTACAACAGATGGAACCTTAGGTACAAACTGGTCGATAAATCATTACAACTGATCGAATACTTGGGACAAAACTGATCGATAAATCAGTACAACTGATCAAATATTAGGTACACAACTGATCGATAAATCAGTACAACTCATCAAATATTAGCGACGCAACTGATCGATAAACCAGTACAACATATCGAATATTACTGAGGCACCCAACGAAAATTAATTATAAAATGCATAATAATAGGAAAAATTCTTTGTAGCTTACAGTACCTAGCCAAGCATTTGATCCGACAAATGTTTGGAAAGGTCCGAATTCAAGTGCAGCCGATAATGACCCGACACGAAAATCCGGTCCCGACATTGTCGGGTGACCATGTCAAACGCGCGCAACATTTGATCCGAAAAATGTCGAGTGGATGTCGGGTGAAATGTCAAGACCGTTTAACACGGCCCAAGTGCTACTAATAGGATATCCATAAATAACAAGAAAACCTGATCCACTCATTGTGCGCAATTGACCAAATTCAACTGATCGATAAATATTACGTGCGCAATATAACTGATCACTAAATCCAATATTAGGGACACAACTGGTCGATAATTCGGTACAACAGATGGAACCTTAGGTACAAACTGGTCGATAAGTCATTACAACTGATCGAATACTTGGGACAAAACTGATCGATAAATCAGTACAACTGATCAAATATTAGGTACACAACTGATCGATAAATCAGTACAACTCATCAAATATTAGCGACGCAACTGATCGATAAACCAGTACAACATATCGAATATTACTGAGGCACCCAACGAAAATTAATTATAAAATGCATAATAATAGGAAAAATTCTTTGTAGCTTACAGTACCTAGCCAAGCATTTGATCCGACAAATGTTTGGAAAGGTCCGAATTCAAGTGCAGCCGATAATGACCCGACACGAAAATCCGGTCCCGACATTGTCGGGTGACCATGTCAAACGCGCGCAACATTTGATCCGAAAAATGTCGAGTGGATGTCGGGTGAAATGTCAAGACCGTTTAACACGGCCCAAGTGCTACTAATAGGATATCCATAAATAACAAGAAAACCTGATCCACTCATTGTGCGCAATTGACCAAATTCAACTGATCGATAAATATTACGTGCGCAATATAACTGATCACTAAATCCAATATTAGGGACACAACTGGTCGATAATTCGGTACAACAGATGGAACCTTAGGTACAAACTGGTCGATAAATCATTACAACTGATCGAATACTTGGGACAAAACTGATCGATAAATCAGTACAACTGATCAAATATTAGGTACACAACTGATCGATAAATCAGTACAACTCATCAAATATTAGCGACGCAACTGATCGATAAACCAGTACAACATATCGAATATTACTGAGGCACCCAACGAAAATTAATTATAAAATGCATAATAATAGGGAAAATTCTTTGTAGCTTACAGTACCTAGCCAAGCATTTGATCCGACAAATGTTTGGAAAGGTCCGAATTCAAGTGCAGCCGATAATGACCCGACACGAAAATCCGGTCCCGACATTGTCGGGTGACCATGTCAAACGCGCGCAACATTTGATCCGAAAAATGTCGAGTGGATGTCGGGTGAAATGTCAAGACCGTTTAACACGGCCCAAGTGCTACTAATAGGATATCCATAAATAACAAGAAAACCTAATCCACTCATTGTGCGCAATTGACCAAATTCAACTGATCGATAAATATTACATGCGCAATCTAACTGATCACTATCGAATATTAGGGACACAACTGGTCGATAATTCGGTACAACAGATGGAATCTTAGGTACAAACTGGTTGATAAATCAGGACAATCGAATACTTGGGACACACCTGGTCGATAAATCAGTACAACTGATCGAATGTGAGAGCCAACTGATCGATGATAAATCAGTACAACCGATCGAATATTAGGGACTCAACTGATCGAATATTAGGTACACAACCGATCGAAAAATCAATACAACTGATCGAATATTAGCGACTCATGCAACTGATCGAATATTAGGTACACAACTGATCGATAAATCAGTACAACTGATCGAATATTACCGACACAACTGATCGATAAATCAGTACAACTGATCGAAAATGAGGGACACAACTGATCGATAAATCAGTACAACCGATCGAATATGAGAGACTCAACTGATCCATAAATCAGTACAACCGATCGAATATTAGGGACTTAACTGATCGAATATTGGGTACACAACCGATCGATAAATCAATACAACTGATCGAATATTAGCGACACATGCAACTGATCGAATATTAGGTACACAACTGATCGATAAATCAGTACAACTGATCGAATATTAGCGACACAACTGATCGATAAATCAGTGCAACTGATCGAATATCAGGGACACGACTGATCGATAAACCAGTACAACTGATCGAATATTAGGTACACAACTGATCGATAAATCAGTACAACTGATCGAATATTAGGGACACAACTGATCGATAAATCAGTACAACCGATCGAATATTAGCGACACAACTGATTGTTAAGCCAGTACAACTGATCGAATATTCGGAAAATAACTGATCGATAAATCAGTACAACTGATCGAATATTAGGTACACAACTGATCGAATATTAGCGACACAACTAGTCGATAAATCAGTGCAACTGATGGAACATCAGGGACACGACTGATCGCCGCGATAAACCAGTACAACTGATCGAATATTAGGTACACAACTGATCGATAAATCAGTGCAACTGATCGAATATCGGAGACACGATCGATCGATAACCAGTACAACTGATCGATAAACCAGTACAACTAATCGAATATTAGGTAAACAACTGATCGAATATTAGCGACACAACTGATCGATAAATCAGTGCAACTGATGGAATATCAGGGACACGACTGATCGCCGCGATAAACCAGTACAACTGATCGAATATTAGGTACACAACTGATTGATAAATCAGTGCAACTGATCGAATATCGGAGACACGATCGATCGATAACCCAGTTCAACTGGTCGAATATTCGGGACATAACTGATCGATAAACCAGTACAACTAATCGAATATTAGGTACACAACTGATCGATAAATCAGTACAACTGATCGAATATTAGGTACACAACCGATTGATAAACTAGTACAACTGATCGAATATTCGGGACATAACTGATCGATAAATCAGTACAACTGATCAAATATTAGGTACACAACGGATCAATAAACCAGTACCACTGATCGAATATTAGGTACACAACTGATTGATAAACTAGTACAACTGATCGAATATTAGGTACACAACTGATTGATAAACTAGTACAACTGATCGAATATTCGGGACACAACTGATCGATAAACCAGTACAACTGATCGAATATTAGGTACACAACTCATTGATAAACTAGTACAACTGATTGAATATTAGGGACACAACTGATCGATAAATCATGGCAACTGATCGAATATTAGGGACAGAACTGATCGATAAATCAGTACAACTGATCGAATATTAAGCACACAACTAATCAATAAAACCGTGCAAGTGATGGAATATCAGGAACACAACGGATTGAATGTAAGAGACAACTAATCGATAAATCAGTAAAACTGATAAAATATGGAATAAGTGACTCGCAACTGATCCAATAAATGCTAATTATCCAACTATAAAGGTCACTTATGGTAAGGGAGTATGTGACTAAAGGATGAGTGGGCCAATCGGTAGATATAATTAATTTTGAAACAAACGGCGCGCCATACTCAAACACTGACACCACATTTCTAGACACTTTGTATACAAAGTGCAAACGCAAACGCAAATGAATCCATTCTGGATATAAGAACACACTTCAAGCCGACTGAAACCTTTCAATAAACTCATTTTTCCTCCTGCTACCCACCAGGCGTCAAAAAAGAATTCGTGAAGGGTGAAGCCCTATGACTTCTGCGCACTAACTCTTCAAGAACAACTTTTGAAGAGAACATTTACAAATTCAAATCACGTGTCCGTTCTATATCTAGAGGCTATCCGAAACGTCTGATTGAGACAATCCTATCAGACATCAAATTCACAGAAAGGGAATCAGCGCTGAAGCAAAGCAATGATAGCCCTAAAGATATCTTGCCCTTTGTGACACAGTATCACCCAGCAGTGCCAAACCTAAAACATGTTTTACTAAAAAATTATCCACCAGTCATATATTTTAAAAGAGGAAAATCCCTAAAAGATTTGCTCGTAAGAGTGAAGCTTTAAAAGGTCAAAGACCGAAAATACGGTACAAGACTCTCAACCGTTAAGGAGTTGTGTAGGCCTGTAAATCCTTGCTGCTTCCCTCACTTGCCTGTCACATTGTCTTGCAAATGTTGCATATCCCTTCTGGTTCAGCCAGGTAGGAGTTCTGGCGTTCAAATATGCCTGAGTGCTCCTCGGATATACAACATAAACAATATTTTGAGAGTAATAGATGTAAACAATGTTGTATATCCTTTGTGGTTCAGTCAGGTAGCGGTCCTGGCATTGAAATGTGTCTGAGCACTCCTGGGATATACAACACAGCCAATATTTTGAGTTGAAAATTTAAGCAATGTTGAACATCCTTTCTGGTTCAGCTCGGTCGGAGTCCTGGCATTAAAAATGTGCCAGAGTGCTCCTGGGATATGCAACATAAACAATATTTTGAATTGCAAATTTAAGCAATGTTGAAGATCGTTTCTGGTTCAGCTCGTCCTGGCCACGAACGCTGCCTCTCTCCACCCAGGTGTATAAATGGTTACTGACGAATTTAATGCTGGGGGTAACCCTGCGATGGACTGGCATCCCATCCAGAGGGGAGTAGAAATACTCCTAGTCGCTTCATGCTACAGAAACCGGGATAAGCTCCGGCCAAATGGACCATTTGGCTCGAAAGCAGACTTTACCTTACCTTCTATTATGTAGACCTTACGAAGGGCCCTTAAAAAATCTTATTTCCATCAAAACGGTGATCACTGAAAGCCAGGCAAGGGATGTGCAGAAATATCTCCATCTGTGCCTCGCGGTTAAGAAGACAATTTTTTTGTTATCGCATCACAACACCATTTGTTGTACACGACAAGGTGTGATTTTGTCTACGGAAACTCATAGCTGCACGTCTGAAAAACGTCATCTTCTGATGTGATAACACAGGTTTCTTCGTAAGTCTAGATCTGAACTTTTATTAAATTTAAAAGAAAAACAGAAATTCAGAAGCTTCTAAGCCGACAAAACATGGAATGCAAGGGATTTTCCGTGTCATGTTAGTGAGTACAGCGACCAAATCTTTCTTTAAATTATAATAAAACGTTTATTGGCCCGCTAGTTGTTTTACCTTCAAATTAATGTTTTCATACCCAACCAAAAGTAACGCAGTTTGGACGAGGCTCGAAATTCAAGCGTTATTTTCAACAGTGATATTTCAAAACAACCGTTCCCGGTCTAAAAACTACCCCCTGTGCGGTTAAAAGAAATACTTTTTATTTCTTTGTTTGTCGCGACTTTTGTCAACAAACTAAAAAAAAAAAGAGCATTACAGGGTTCCCACATAAAAATTGTATATAAAATTCGCAAGCCATTAACAATTATTGAACGAGGTTGAGCAAAATATCGTGATTTGTCAGTGGCCAGCATTCGCTCACCGAGTTTGTTTTTTTGTTTTTGTTTCCGCGAAGCCGTAAGCGCGCGCTGCCTTGCAGAGTCGAGTAATGGCACCAATCAATTGGCTTCCTTCTCAGCATAATTATATTTGTAGATTTCAAATTGTACTTACAGTCAAACGTTCAATAACACTGGGTATCAACAAAGCTGAAGAATTCAAAGTTTTCAAAGCATATCCCGACAAGTGAAGCTTTGGTGTAAAGCTCGCCATTCTTTTTTCTGGCTTCAGCATAAATCTCTTTATGATCACTACATATGCATGCATTCGCCAACTTGTCCTTCGCCTCGACGACACGAGTGCCTCTTCGTCTACCTTTCTTTCCTCGAGATACTCTCGAAATACGTTGAGTGCAACTTTTGTTCCTTTCTTAGCATTCTCACCGTTCTTTCGATCAACTAAAGATGTCGAATCAATCTCTAACAGCTCAGGGAACCGATCTGCCATTTTCTCACAAGAGCGTGATTTCAATTGCGCATGAGCAGAATGTTATTTGCAGCAAAACACCTATTTGTAGGCAGTTATTTGCAGGTCACGTGGTGGGCTCTTTGGCCAATGAAAAGGAAGGACAAAATACATCGAATGATAATATCATTTACTCCACTGTCGACATTCTACCCTCGACCCGCGACCAAAACCCAGACTCGATAACCCTCAGGAAGAGCCCATTTCCGAGTTGCTGCATGCCTCGGTTTCAAAGCGAGTCCTGGTGCACAACCATTCAAATGGAAATGAGTTGCGTATTCTTATGCAAATCAAACTCATTTCCATTTCAATAGTTGAGCACCAAGACTCACTTCGAAACCAAGACAAGCATCAACTCGGAATTGGCCTATTCATTTACATTGGAATGCTACAACTAACTGGGCACCCCAAGGAGATACCAGGCAAATTAACTGCCATCCCCACAGGGTGCCAAAGTGCTGTTTTGCTTGCTAAGAACCTCTGGTTCGTTATGATTTTAGACCTGAAAGGGATGATTGCTGTTAAAATTTAATTTAACTCAGCTGTGAGAGTCACTTTGCAACAAAGTCACACAAATATTTGGGGAGTTGAAATGCGCATAGTTGTGTCATATTTTGAAAGTGTATTTGTGGTACTATACTTACAGGTAAGATAGGCTGGTGAGTCCTGAGAAAGCTTGTTCTGAGAGTTGATTTATGTTATTGTTATTAAGGAATCTAGAAATGGAAACATAAAACGCAGTGTATGTGCAAACTAATCCAATAGTTAGTAACGTAGCAGTAATGTATGTTAATACTGCTTTCACAAATACGTACACTCAGGAACAGTACAAAATTTGAATTCAACAAGTACGATGCAATCAATATAATCTTAGCTGTTACTGCAGATTTGTCCTCAGCATTGGCGGCCGTTTTCGATTCCATTTAGATATGAGCAGGTAAATTGTAATACCAATTGTCCTATAGGAGTCCGCGAACGACTCAGAGCGATCAATTTAAAACACAAATGGATGACTGTGGACTTACTAGTTTGAAAGAAAACATTACGAAAAATCTTAAGCAAAACACAAACAAGCGAAAACGTTAATGCGAGATCCAAAATTATTTAAACTAAGGTAAACGTTTCGCACGGAATAATAAAGGCTTTTAATGACCAAATGCAGTTTAAAAACATGCATTTTTGATAGAGCTTTGATGAAGAAAGTTCACGCACTACACCGTGATCATAATAACAATTTAAAAAAAGTGTTCTCACATGGAAATAGGAATTAGTGGAGTTTATAATGTCATGATAGTTCTAAAATTGAGGTAGTCTGTGAACCGTCAACCAATTTTAAGTAGCTAGTATAACATATTGTCATTTTATCGTCTTAAAACTTAATGTGCGTCGGTTGCAATCAAAATGATTGTTTTTTGTGCTCCTTTAATTAAAAAAAGGAGGACCTGGCTCAGATCAAATAAAAGGTTTTACAGAAAGAACCAAAATAAAAGACTGGAATGAGATGTAGTGTTAATCTTAGAGGGCTAACGTCCAAATGCACTTTCATTTTTTACCTAAAAGGGTTAATTGCTGTATCGACTTTTTAAACTCAGTTGTCTGAGTCACTTTGCAACAAAGTCACACAAATATTTGCAGAGTAGCGATGCGCATAGTTGTTTCATAGTTTGAAAGTGTATTTGTGGCAATATCCTTACAGCTGAGATAGACTGGTGAGTCCTGAAAAAAACATTTTCTAAGAGTTGACTTATGTTATTGTTAAAAAGGTATCTATAAATGACAACATAAAACGCAATGTATATACAGACTAATTTAAAACTAAGCAACGTAGTACTTATTTATCTTAACATTACTTTTAAAAGTACACTAAGGAACAGCACAAAATTTGAATTAAACAAGTACAATGCAATCAATAGATCTTTAGCTGTTACTGCAGATTTGTTCTTAGCATTGGCTGATCGAGGCTTTGTTTCGATTCTATTTAGATATGAGCAGATAAATAGTGATACTTATTGTCCTATAGGAGTCTGCGAACGACTCAGAGCGATCAATTTCAAACACAAATGGATGACTGTGGACTTGCTAGTTTGAGAGAAAACAATGCGAAAAATCTAAAACAAAAACACAGAAAAAGCGAGAAAATTAATGACAGATCAAAATTATTTAGACTAAGGTAAACGATGCTCACCGAATAATGAAGGCTGTTAATGCATTTAAAGCGCAATGTATATGAAAACTAATTTAAAACTAAGTAACGTAGTACTAATTTATCTTAACATTACTTTTAAAAGTACACTCAGGAATAGCACAAAATTTGAATTAAACCAGTACAATGCAATCAATAGATCTTTAGCTGTTACTGCAGATTTGTTCTTGACATTGGCTGATCAAGGCTTTGTTTTGATTCTATTTAGATATGAGCAGATAAATAGTAATACTAAAAAGAGTTTGCGAACGACTCAGAGGGATCAATTTCAAACACAAATGGATGACTGTGGACTTGCTAGTTTGAAAGAAAACAATGCGAAAAATCTAAAACAAAAACACAGACAAAGCGAGAAAATTAATGACAGATCAAAATTTTTTAGACTAAGGTAAACGATTCTCACAGAATAATGAAGGCTGTTAATGACCAAATACAGTTTAGAAACACGCATTTTTGATCGAGCTTTGGTGAAAAAAATTCACCATTGTACCGAGATCATAAAAAAAAAATTAAAAAAGTGTTCTCACATGGAAATAACAATTAGTAGAGTTTATAATGTCATGATAGTTATAAAATTAAGGTAGTCTGTAAACCGTCAACCAATTTTATGTAGCTAGTATATATAATTACAATTTCGCTCAAGATATTGTCATTTCGATGAGTAGAAAATAAATGTGTGTCGGTTGCAATCAATATGATTGTTTTATGGGCTCCTTTATTAAAAAAAGAGCATTTGGCTCAGATCAAATAAAAGGTTTTACTAAAAGAACCAAAATTAACGACTGGAATGAGATGTAGTATTAATCTTAGATGGCTAAGGTCCAAATGCACTTTCATTTTTTATTTAAAAGGGTTAATTGCTGTATCGACTTTTTAAACTCAGTTGTCTGAGTCACTTTGCAACAAAGTCACACAAATATTTGCAGAGTAGTGATGCGCATAGTTGTTTCATAATTTGAAAGTGTATTTGTGGCCATATACTTACAGCTGAGATAGACTGGTGAGTCCTGAGAAAACGTTTTCTGGGAGTTGACTTATGTTATTGTTAGAAAGGTATCTATAAATGACAACATAAAACGCAATGTATATGAAAACTAATTTAAAACTAAGTAACGTAGTACTAATTTATCTTAACATTACTTTTAAAAGTACACTCAGGAACAGCACAAAATTTGAATTAAACAAGTACAATGCAATCAATAGATCTTAAGCTGTTACTGCAAATTTGTTCTTGACATTGGCTGATCAAGGCTTTGTTTTGATTCTATTTAGATATGAGCAGATAAATAGTAATACCAATTGTCCTATAGGAGTCCGCGAATGACTCAGAGCGCCGATCAATTTCAAACACAAATGGATGACTGCGTAAATGCTAGTTTAAAAGAAAACAATGGGAAAAATCTAAAACAAAAGCACAGAAAAAGCGAAAAAATTAATGACAGATCAAATTTATTTAGACTAAGGTAAACTATTCTCACCGAATAATAAAGGCTTTTAATGACCAAGTACAGTTCAGAAACACGCATTTTTGATCGAGGTTTGATAAAGAAAATTCACCATTGTACCGAGATCGTAATAAAAATTTAAAAAAAGTGTTCCCACATGAAAATAGCAATTAGTAGAGTTTATAATGTCATGATAGTTCTAAAATTGAGGTAGTCTGTGAACCGTCAACCAATTTTATGTAGCTAGTATATATAATTACAATTTCGTTCAAGATATTGTTACTTCGATGAGTTGAAAATAAATGTGTGTCGATTGCAATCAATATGATTGTTTTATGTGCTCCTTTATTAAAAAAAAGACGACTTGGCTCAGATCAAATAAAAGGTTTTACTGAAAGAAACAAAATTAACGACTGAAATGAGATGTAGTATTAATCTAAGACAGCTAAGGTCCAAATGCACTTTTATTTTTTACCTAAAAGGGTTAATTGCTGTATCGACTTTTTAAACTCAGTTGTCTGAGTCACTTTGCAACAAAGTCGCACAAATATTTGCAGAGTAGTGATGCGTATAGTTGTTTCATATTTTGAAGGGTTATTTTTGGCAATATACATACAGCTGAGGTAGACTGGTGAGTTCGGCGAAAACGTTTTCTGGGAGTTGACTTATGTTATTGTTAAAAAGGTATCTATAAATGACAACATAAAACGCAATGTATATGAAAACTAATTTAAAACTAAGTAACGTAGTACTAATTTATCTTACCATTACTTTTAAAAGTGCACTCAGGAACAGCGCAAAATTCAAATTAAACCAGTACAATGCAATCAATAGATCTTAAGCTGTTACTGCAGATTTGTCCCTAGCATTGGCTGATTAAGGCTTTGTTTCGATTCTATTTACATATGAGCAAATAAATAGTAATACCAATTGTCTTATAGGAGTCTGCGAATGACTCAGAGCGCCGATCAATTTCAAACACAAATGGATGACTGCGTAAATGCTAGTTTAAAAAAAAAACAATGGGAAAAATCTAAAACAAAAGCACAGAAAAAGCGAGAAAATTAAAGACAGACCAAAATTATTTAGACTAAGGTAAACTATTCTCACAGAATAATGAAGGCTCTTAATGACCAAATACAGTTTAGAAACACGCATTTTTGATCGAGCTTTGATGATGGAAATTCACCATTGTACCGAGGTCATAATAAAAATTTTAAAAAAGTGTTCTCACATGGAAATAACAATTAGTAGAGTTTATAATGTCATGATAGTTATAGAATTGAGGTAGTCTGTGAACCGTCAACCAATTTTATGTAGCTAGTATATATAATTACAATTTCGCTCAAGATATTGTCATTTCGATGAGTTGAAAATAAAAGTGTGTTGGTTGCAATCAATATGATTGTTTTACGTGCTCCTTTATTAAAAGAAAGAGGACTTGGCTAAAATCAAATAAAATGTTGTACTGAAAGAACCAAAATTAACGACTCGAATGAGATGTAGTATTAATCTTAGAAGGCTAAGGTCCAAATGCACTTTTATTTTTTACCTAAAAGGGTTAATTGCTGTATCGACTTTTTAAACTCAGTTGTCTGAGTCACTTTGCAACAAAGTCACACAAATATTTGCAGAGTAGTGATGCGCATAGTTGTTTCATATTTTGAAAGTGTATTTTTTGCCATATACTTACAGCTGAGATAGACTGGTGAGTCCTGAGAAAACGTTTTCTGGGAGTTGACTTATGTTATTGTTAGAAAGGTATCTATAAATGACAACATAAAACGCAATGTATATGAAAACTAATTTAAAACTAAGTAACGTAGTACTAATTTATCTTAACATTACTTTTAAAAGTACAATCAGGAACAGCACAAAGTTTAAATTAAACAAGTACAATGCAATCAATAGATCTTAAGCTGTTACTGCAGATTTGTCCCTAGCATTGGCTGATCAAGGCTTTGTTTCGATTCTATTTAGATATGAGCAGATAAATAGTAATACCAATTGTCCTATAGGAGTCTGCGAATGACTCAGAGCGCCGATCAATTTCAAACACAAATGAATGACTGCGTAAATGCTAGTTTAAAAGAAAACAATGGGAAAAATCTAAAACAAAAGCACAGAAAAAGCGAGAAAATTAATGAGAGATCAAAATTATTTAGACTAAGGTAAACGATTCTCACAGAATAATGAAGGCTGTTAATGACCAAGTACACTTCAGAAACACGCATTTTTGATCGAGCTTTGATGAAGAAAATTCACCATTGTACCGAGATCGTAATAAAATTTGAAAAAAAGTGTTCTCACATGAAAATAGCAATTAGTAGAGTTTATAATGTCATGATAGTTCTAAAAATGAGATAGTCTGTGAACCGTCAACCAATTTTATGTAGCTAGTATATTAATTACAATTCCGTTCAAGATATTGTCATTTCGATTAGTTGAAAATAAATGTGTGTCGATTGCAATCAATATGATTGTTTTATGTGCTCCTTTATTAAAAAAAAAGAGCACTTGGGTCAGATCAAATAAAAGGTTTTACTGAAAGAAACAAAATTGACGACTGGAATGAGATGTAGTATTAATCTTAGAAGGCTAAGGTCCAAATGCACTTTCATTTTTTACCTAAAAGGGTTAATTGCTGTATCGACTTTTTAAACTCAGTTGTCTGAGTCACTTTGCAACAAAGTCACACAAATATTTACAGAGTAGTGACGCGCATAGTTGTTTCATATTTTGAAAGTGTATTTTTGGCAATATACTTACAGCTGAGATAGACTGGTCAGTTCGGCGAAAACGTTTTCTGGGAGTTGACTTATGTTATTGTTAAAAAGGTATCTATAAATGACAACATAAAACGCAATGTATATGAAAACTAATTTAAAACTAAGTAACGTAGTACTAATTTATCTTAACATTGCTTTTAAAAGTACACTCAGGAACAGCACAAAATTTGAATTAAACCAGTAGAATGCAATTAATAGATCTTAAGCTGTTACTGCAGATTTGTCCCTAGCATTGGCTGATCAAGGCTTTGTTTCGATTCTATTTAGATATGAGCAGATAAATAGTAATACTAATTGTCCTATAGGAGTCCGCGAATGACTCAGAGCGCCGATCAATTTCAAACACAAATGGATGACTGTGGACTTGCTAGTTTGAAAGAAAACAATGCGAAAAATCGAAAACAAATACACAGAAAAGGCGAGAAAATTAATGAGAGATCAAAATTATTTAGACTAAGGTAAACGATTCTTACCGAATAATGAAGACTGTTAATGACCAAATACAGTTTAGAAACACGCATTTTTGATCCAGCTTTGATGAAGAAAATTCACCATTGTACCGAGATCTTATAAAAAAATTTATAAAAGTGTGCTCACATGGAAATAACAATTAGTAGAGTTTATAATGTCATGATAGTTAAAAAATTGAGGTAGTCTGTGAACCGTCAACCAATTTTATGTAGCTAGTATATATAATTACAATTTCGTTTAAGATATTGTCATTTCGTTGAGTTGAAAATAAATGTGTGTCGGTTGCAATCAATATGATTGTTTTATGTGCTCCTTTGTTAAAAAAAAGAGGACTTGGCTTAGATCAAATAAAAGGTTTTACTGAAAGAACCAAAATTAAAGACTGGAATGAGATATAGTATTAATCTTAGAAGGCTATGGTCCAAATGTACTGTCATTTTTTTACCTAAAAGGGTTAATTGCTGTATCGACTTTTTAAACTTAACTGTGTAAGTCACTTTTCAACTAAGTCACACAAATATTTGCGGAGTACAGATGCGCATTGTTGTGTCATACTTTGAAAATGTATTGTGGTAATATACTTACAGGTAATATAGTCTGTTGAGTCCTGAGAAAACGTTTTCTGGGAGTTCACTTATGTTATTGTTAAAAAGGTATCTATAAATGACAACATAAAACTTAATGTATATGAAAACTAATTTAAAACTAAGTAACGTAGTACTAATTTATCTTATCACTACTTTTAAAAAAACACTCAGGAACAGCACAAAATTTGAATTAAACAAGCACAATGCAATCAATAGATCTTTAGCTGTTACTGCAGAGTTTTCCTTAGCATTGGCTGATCAAGCTTTTTTTTGGATTCTATTTAGATTTGAGCAGATGAATAGTAATACCAATTGTCCTATAGGAGTCCGCGAACGACTCAGAGAAAAAGCGAAAAAGTTAATGCGAGATCAAAATTATTTAAACTAAGGTAAACGATTCTCACCGAATAATAAAGGCTTTTAATGGCCAAATTCTGTTTTAAAAACATATATTTTTGATCGAGCTTTGATGAAGAAAGCATACTCTTTCTGGTTTAGTCAGGTACTAGTCCTGGTGCTGAAATGTGCCTGAGCGCTCCTGGGATATACATCATGAACAATATTTTGAGAGGATGGAGATAAACAATGTTCTGCGTCCCTTCTAGTTCAGCCAAGTAGGAGTCCTCACATTAAAATGTGCCTAAGCCCTCCTACGATATACAACACAAACAATTATTTGAATTTAAGCAGAGTTGAATATTCTTTCTGGTATAGCCATGTAGGAGTCTGTCATTGAAATGTGCTTAAGTGCTCCTGGGATATGCAACA
>NC_090870.1:28649790-28664790 GCF_036669935.1 Montipora foliosa | reverse complement strand
TAGCAATGCCAGCAAGGTATTTCTTTTTTTTTGCAGAACGAATCCATATCTTAATAGATTGTCTGTTGTTTACGAAACTTTTCCAATAGTGCAGGATTATTAAAATTTCTGACTTTCCTCCAAAGGGGTTCCTTTTTCGTATCGCCTTTGCAAGGTCACCTTGGATCCACGGGGGATGGCTTTAGGGACAAATGTGTTCATTGTGGTAAAAACAAGATCATTTCACAATTAATTATTCCCAAGATGCATCGAAATCCTCCTGGTAGATGTAATGACTAATGACTAATGGCTTCAAAATTTTCAAATTTGAAATTGTAACTTAAACTCTTTGCAGAAGTCTTGAAAAGATAGGAAACCCCGATGTCAAAGACTATGGGTTAGTGATCAGATGGAATTCCAGTTTCACTAATTAACAAATAACAACACCACTTTGGAGAGAAAAGATACTGTCTGAATTGTTAGTTAAGACTAAATCCAAAACACTAGTCAGACGCGTTGGAGACAGAATAAGCTGAAATAAATACAAGTCTTTTAAGATATCCACCAGCCTATTTTCGTCATTTGTAGTACAGTGTGAAAACCCAGACCCATCAACCCAGTGTATATTACGAAAGTTGAAATCACCCATTAATACAACAGGATGACAATTGTTGAAATCAACCAGATTCAAGGCGTTTATAAGATGAGTCACAAACCTTGCGTCATTCGGGGGGCAATAGCAGGACAAGATAAGAATTTTTCTCTTGCATTTTAGGTTTTCTATTTCTACCATGACCACCTCAAATTCTGAGGAAAGATCCGTGAAACATACTTGGCTTGAGCTGTGTGATGATTTGATTGCGATCAGAACTCCACCACCAGTTCGATTTTGGCGATTTTTCCTGTAGATATCATACCCAGTGGGCAGGATTTCGAAGTCTGAGATACTCTCGTTGAGCGAGGTTTTACTCAAACAAGCAATATCCAAATCAAATCCATAAGTGAGGTCTTGTAGTAGTTGTAGTTTTGAAACGTAGGAATCTCTATCAAAGCAGACAGCCTTTAAGCTCCTAGGGTTCTGATAGAAGCAATAAAGGTTCTTGGGACCATTTGCAGGTCCAGGGTTCGTATGTATGTCGCCACCAAGAGTGATACGAAGAAGATGGAAGGTGCTTAAACCTTTTGTAAGACGGAGGACTCTAGAAGACATAAACGACCCCTGCCACGATGCTTGTTCATGTTGTCATTTATGAGGCGAAAACCTCCCCCTGTACTTGTAAAGTAAGCAGGTTCTAAATAAATTTGCTCATCTGTTCGTCCTTTCTTGCCGATTCTGGTTCTAAGCCAAGCTGGCGTGTTTCAGTGAAATACATCAAAATGTAAATGATCTCGTTTTCAGAGATAAGTGGAATAAAGTACATCAATAAGACTCTTTTTTTGACCTTGACCCGACAAAGACGATCTGTCACATCACCAGCTATGGTACATCTGTTATTTCTAATTTTAGCGTGATTCCTATTCGCTGGCTTTTGACAGTCGACTCTGAAATGGTTCCTTTCCTTTTCCATTCGATTCGCTTGCTGAGGATTTGCTTGCTTTCTTTTAAAACTCTTGCGATTCAAGACAAATTTATTGCCTAACTGATAAATTCGACAGTAGATTTCGTAACTATGGTTGGAAAAACCGATATCGCACTCATCCCTTGGGATTCACACGATATCGGTTTTTCGCATGAAATTTACCGTGGAATTCACTGGTTAGGCAGGGAAGAAAATGACATAATTAAGCAATATCCGGAAAAAAACACAAAGCACGGACAATTCCAAAGCCATTTATTTTCACCAATCCTGCAGCCAGTAGTAATAAACAACCCGGGAGCTCAGCTTTTAGGCTTGGCTAAATCTAAATACAATCTATATTACAATCTATAGTACAAGAACAATGCAATCTATCCCAGTTTATAAAAACAAGATTGTTTAAACTAAGGCCCGTTTTAAACGTCGCATTTCGCATGTGCCGTATCTAATGCAATTGTTTTCGCTTATTTGGCACATGTGAAATGCGACGTTTAAAACGGGCGTAAGGTCAACGTTTCTCGCCGAATAATAAAGGATTTTAATGACCAAATGGAGTTTAAAGACATCGGTTTTATTCGAGGGTTAAGTTGATGAAGAAAGTTTGCTGTACATTGACCATATAGAAGAAATCAAAGTGTTTTCGCGTGATAATCGGAATTAATAGAGTTTCATGATGTCGTGACCGTTCTAAATTGGACTGAGGACTGTTTTAGAACTATGAAATCGTTACAGTCTACTCTCTCTAAGACGGACACCATCGGGACCGGCCTCAGCTGTCCGTCTTAGAGAGATGTCCGGCTTATAGAGAGTCGACATAACATGACCCCAGGAATTTTGAGATAATAATGCTGAACCTGTGCACAGTGAATACGCGTCCGTTTAAAAGTTTGTTTTAAGTTATTTACTTGAACGAAACCTACCTGTTTTAGATTACAATACAATTCCGTTGTCACCTCCAAGTTATTTTTTGAATGGGACAATGCCTGATTTAATTTAAACTTGTACTTTATGTATTCCGGCGACAAGATAAGAGCTGTCAATTAAACGTCTGGTGTTAAAAAGAGTCACGTACAAGAATTTTTCTTCCCTAAATCGTAATTAGCGATCACATTCAGCACTTCACAAGTGTCCGTTGACGATTTCAAAGTGTCCGTTGTCCGTCTTATCATAGTTAATCTAGGGACTGGTTATGAAACCCTGGGAATTTCAAAAGCAGGAACAATACAGTCGCAATTAGATGTTGCACTGATCGTGACCCTGCACAATCTTTTGTTTTTGGTTCGCAAGTTAATTTCGAATAATTTTTTCGAAGCTTTTGATTGGTTATCCTTCCGAAAAAAGCGTGTTTTTGTCGGGTTTTGTGCAGGGTCAAGGGCAAAAAAGCGAACAAAAGCATGAAACAAAGAAACCTGTCGAGTTTCATAACCAGCCTACATCTATTAATTATGGTCTTATGGAGGTGTCCGTCTTATAGAGAGTTTGGTTATAGTAAAATGACCAAAAAAACGGCCGGGACCGGCACCAGATGTCCGTCTTATAGAGGTGTCCGTCTTCCAGAGGTGTCCGTTAAGAGAGAGTTGACTGTATGACACAACTATGCGGCTCTCTACTCCACAAATAATTGTGTTTTAGTTGCAAAGTGACTCAGACACCTGAGTTAAATAAAATCTTCACAGCAATTATCCTTTTCAGGTCTAAAATTATAACGAGGCAGAGGCAGAAGCAATCAACTTGATTTTTTCATGGACGGTTTCATTCAAAAAAGGAGGAATTGGCTAAGATCAAATAAGAGGTTTCACAAAAACAGGAAAAAAAAAGTAGTGGAATAACATTTTGTCCTTTTATATGAGAAGTCCAAGGTGTAAATGTACTTTAATTGTTTACCTAAAAGAGATATCGATTAGTTCTGAAATTTGAAATAGCTCTCTAAGTGACTAATTAACGAAGTCAGTCAACTCTTTGTGGAGGTGCATTACTAAAGAAAATTTTCACATTATATTTTGGTCAATATGCTTACAGGTCTCGTAGACTTGTGAGTTCTGAGGAAATCTTTTCTCGGATTTCATTTAATTAATTGTTAGATATCCACCCAGAAGTTAAACCCTTTGCAGAGCTTAGTCATCGTAGTATTAACCTATTTTAATACGACATTGCACATTGCACATTGCACAATGCTAATTAAAGAGTGTTTCGCGTATAAATGAACAAAGGAGACTGGACCTAGACTGTCAAAGGTCATGTAATCCGACTCACCAAAAATGCTAGTTTTTTCATGTGATTGTAATGTCTGTAATGTTAGGATGCAATAGTTCTTGTTCCGCTGCGATTGTATGTATTTTTTAATGTCTGGACTGGCTTGGACAAACGTAAGTTTTTAATTCAGTTTATAAATTTCTTCTACATTGATTTCAATCAGAGTATTCAATAGAGAAGTTTGAAGCACTTCAACCCGGTGAAGACAATCGTTGCTGTGACCTTGTCAACTTGGTACGACGGTCATACAATATTTTAAAGGAACTTAGGAGACCCCAGGACATTGACAATACTCGTGTCATTTCACTTATTGAGCGAAAAATGACGAAAGATGACCTTAAAGTCTGGGCTCGTCATATTTATCTGCAGAAACTGGAGCCCTCAATGTCTAATCTTTCGCAGTGGATGGAAGAGGAATTGACCGCGCGTTTACGTTCTGGTGCTGCTATTTGCAAGAATGGTCCGTCACGTACAAATTCCCATGTTGTCGCGTCGATCAATCGACAGGAAACGGCTCGTGCCAAAGGTCAACCCGACGATAACAGAGGTTGTGTTTTCACTAGGACAATTTTAACTAGATAAAGCCGGAAAAGTCCGGAAATACAGTGAAAACACCTTGTCTTGGTTTTAGCTAGTTAAAAATGCAAGCTGTTTTCACAAGCAAAAACAAAGGATTTTCTCGCCTTTACGAGCGGAAATTCACGCAGAGTTATATTACCTCGCGAGATGGTATAACTTGTCCTGATAAACACCGCAGTCAATCGGGCCGCGCGTCTTGACAGAAGCCTGCCAAATAATCTGGTGATGTCATTTTCCCTCTTTACAGACAAGTCCCTCGCGGTTGAGCTTGAGAAATTCAAAAAGGAAAACGATTTCAACAGTCATTTCTTTCGATTTACAACCCCCCGACTCCACTGGATTCTCCATTTCTTCGGCCAGGTCCTTAAACCGGAATTGTGGTGTTTGATAAACCTACATATATGTAGTCTTGCGCTTATGGCGCTGAATGTTGTTTCATTGTTGGATTGCAGAATTATTGAAAACATTTCGTCGCATCTTCCTTATTTGTAAGGACATAAGCCTAATTGGCTCCTTCTACTTGTCAAAAATACAACGAAAATAATCACAAGAGAAGTCATTCCAAGCACTACGGCCCCTTTCATTTTTTTATTATGGCGCGCTTTGAATCCTCTGAGTTCGCGGCTTAGATTGCGGGTTAAATTTCACAGTGAAAACACTTTTAGCTAGTAAAAGTTGGTTTCTAAACAAAGCCTAGAAAGAATGTTCAGCTAGTTAATCGGCCTAGTGAAAACACAACCAGAGAAAAACAAAATCAATGCTACATTTGTAAGGGAGCTCATTACGTTGACCTGTGTTCCAGGTTTCTCGCTATGACGCCACAGGAAAGGTGGAAGGTAGTGAAAGAACAAAGGGCTGTTTTTCATGTTTAAAGCGTAGCAGAGGCCACTCCTCCGCAAACTGCTTGCGCAAGGAAGCGTGCACCGAAAGAAGACGCGATGGTACTTTGTGCGGAAAGTTTCATCATAAACTTCTTCACGTTGATAATGGCATGGAAAGGTCAGAGAACATGCAAGTTTCATTTATTGAAGACAGTGGCAAGGCGATACTTCCTATAGTTTCTGGTTTAATCAAAGGAAGCGACACCGAAACCGTGGAAGAAGAACATCTAGATACGAAGCTTTATAAAGTTCCTGTGTGTGACGACAACGGAACGTTAGTGCAGACAATTCGAGCAGTAGGAGTCCCCCAAATATAAGACGAAACCGCGAATCCTAATGTCAACTGCATTTCAAGTGTTCTAGGTATACCTGTCAATTAGCTTCAACGTAAGGCAGGTCCAGTCGATCTTTTGACCGGAATCAACTATCCTAGATTCCATATTGGAGAAACCAAGACAAAGGAAGGTTTCGTGGCACGCAAAAGCCCCCTAGGATGGGTAGTTTTCGGATACGACTCACAGGATGTCCTTGCACAAGTGAAACAAGTCTTCCATGTTCGTCTGGCCACGCCTACAGATATCACCGACTTTTGGAAGACAGAAGCCATGGGAGTGTCTGTTCCATCATGCATCTGTGAAGCAGGGAAGATGTCCAAAGAAGAGAAGGCAGAGCTAAAGCTAAAAGAAGAAAGCTGTAAACTTCAAGGAAAGGGTTGGCTTATAAAGTACCCATGGAAGAAAGATCCCGCGCGTTTACCCAACAACTATACGCAAGTTTTGAAAAAGCTGGAATCAACCGAGCGACGCTTGATGAAGAAACCAGAATACGCCAAACTGTACGGGGATCAGATAAAGAAAATGGAAGAAATGCGATTTTCCAGAAAGTTAACAGAAAAGGAAATTGAAGAGTGGAAGGGACCTGTAAATTATGTGGCGCATCACGCTGTAGTTTGTCCAGAGAAGAAGACCACACCTATAAGAATTGTCTTTAATAGCTCAGCCTCTTTCAACAGTCACACGCTTAACGACTACTGGTTTAAAGGGCCAGATCTACTTGGCAATCTCTTTGGCGTCCTCATACGATTCAGAGAGAGCCATGTTGCTTTATGTGGTGACATAACAAAGATGTACCACATGATCGCCATACCACCACTTGACCAACACGTACACAGATTTATATGGAGAGATTACGAGACGGAGCGAGAACCGGATGTCTACGTGAAGACTGTTCTTACGTTTGGAGACCGTCCTGCACCAACCATGGCAATAATGGCGATGCGAAAAACGGCGGAGATGAATAAAGAAAGCGACCCAAAGGCAGCTGAAGCAATCATAAAGAATGCTTACGTCGACGTCTGGCTCCCTGAAGATGACATGCTCACGTTTAAAATAAAGATGGTCACATCGCCTGATGCCACCCAATCTAATTATCCAAAGACGCTCATTCCTCTAAAGCTAACGAAGAGGATTCTCCTGAGTAAACTGGCTGGTATTTCGATCCCATTGGCGCAGCAACAGCAGTTCTCATCAAGCTTAAGGTTGCTATGCAGGAGCTATGGCAATTGGGATTGGATTGGGATGAAGAAGTGCCAACGGAAACAAGACAAAAATGGCTCAAGTTGCTCGAAGAAGTATCAAAACTTGATCATATCAAGTTCGATCGCTGTCTCACACCTTCTGAAGCGGTTGGAGCTCCAAAGGTGATTGTGTTTTGTGATGCCTCATGCTAAGCGTTTGGAGCCTGTGCCTATACCAGATGGAAACTTCGAAATGGGAATTTTGGTGCCAGATTCATTGCTGCTAAATCAAGGGTTGCACCTCTAAAGGAGGTAACGATTCCTCGTCTCGAAATACAAGGAACTGTATTAGCATGTCGCCTCGGCGAGACCATATTAGAGGAATCACGCCTGACGTTTGTGGGGGTACGATATTTGTCAGACAGCAGGGTTGCACTAGCCTGGGTCCAATGTCCTTCACGAAGTTACAAGCCGTTTGTATCATCTCGAATTGGAGAGATACAGAGCAACTCAGAGCCATGAAATTGGTCGCACTGCCCAACAAAACATAACGTCGCAGATGATATCACGAGGGGTATCACCATTGAAGAAATGAACGGCAGATGGCTGAAAGGTCCAGAATTTCTGCAGACAGAGGAAGCACGTTGGCCTGTGGAGGCAGGAAGTCCTGATTCAATTGAAGTGAATAAAGAAGGACGGAGGATCCAAATTGCTTGCCCAGTCACTGTGTCTGAGCCTATATTAAACTGTGAAGATTTCTCAAGTTGGAGAAGACTTATTCGAGTTACTGCGTACGTCAGGCGATTCTGCCAGAACCTTCGCAGCAAGCTAAAACGAGTCGACTGTAATCAGAAAGGAAACGTGGGTCCACTCAACGCCTTAGAGATTGAAGATGCAGAAGAATATTGGCTTAAGTTTGCCCAGTCTGATTTACCTAAAAAAATGCAGAGAGGAGATTTCAAAACATTGACGGCATATGCTGATGAAAATGGAATCATAAGAGTTGGTGGTCGAGTTGATCCATCTTTGCTGTCCTACGATAACACGCGTCCTGTTTTATTGCAATACAAACACTGGATATCTATGTTAGTCACCCGTCAGGCACATCAGTATGGTCATTCAGGTGTTGCTGCCACTACAGCAAAATGCAGGCGGAAGTATTGGATTGTCAGAGGTCACAATTTGTCCAGGGTTGTCAAGCGAAAATGCACCTTCTGTCGAGAATTTGAAGCAAAGGCTAAGAGCCAGTTGATGGCTGATCTCCCTTCATGCAGATTGCAGCCTTACACGCCAGCCTTTCATCACACCGCGTGCGACTATTTTGGGCCCATCAAAGTAAAGCTTCAATCGGCGACAAAATTAGTTGAGACAGTTGCCAACAGAGCACACTGGCAACGACACATTCATTCTTTGCAAAGAAAACTTGTCCAGAAAGTACGTTTCCGGGATACCCCTTCCTCCCCCACCCTAATCAATGTTGTACTGCTGTCGACAAGGCTCGTAGAAAACAGAAAAACACAACATTGTCCCGGGGGTGCGGGGGAGGGGGCCATTTGCGCCGCCGAGCTTGAAGTCGACTCTAAAGGATAAGAGTGTCTCAACAATTTTGACGCCGATTGTCTGTATGAAAAAACTTTGTATGAAGTGTAATGACGACTTCTGATAAGCGTTTTTTTGCATTAATATATGAAATATACACATTTCAATAGCGTTTATGCGTTGTCATGTCATATAGGAATCAGAACATATATTAAATCACCTTTTTCTTTATTACGGTGATGTAGCAGTCACTGGTATGATTGCAGACATTTCAGTGTCGAACATAGTTTTCACACAGAACATTTCTAACGAGATAAGGGCATGTATACGCTTGCCATCTATTTGCGAAGGGCGGAAAGGCTCTCACGGGCCTCGATGTACCGCATTCTAAAAAAAGAGAAATTTTAACGCAAGTAATCACTACCGAGAACGTCAATTACAACGGCCAAAATGTGGAAGTCGAACGCGCAGCGAAGTTAAGTTCACGCCACAAACGCTTATTATTGAGAGAAAAGACATCGTACTAAATAATGACAATTTCAAGACGATTTGTGCAGTGTTTTGGATTTGACATACCTTGAAATAAAGTGATACTTTCGGAACATTGCGTGACGTTTAGCATTCCCTTTTGAAATTCACTATACATAATTCCATTTCAACTTGTTACAAGGGATATGACCCATAAAAAAGAGGGAAATATAAATAGCAAAGACAGTTTATAACTCCTGGGACAAAAAAAGAGCAGCAAACAATGCTGTACTCTGATTTTAGGAACTCCGCGGAGGAGTGGCCACGAGTAACCACGAGTAACCATAATTAACAAGTAGAATAATTACATTATCTTTTTATAATAATCTTGTGGTTACTCGTGGTTACTCGTGGTTACTCGTGGTAAATGAGAAAATATTGTTTCTTTACTCCCAAAAACATTCATTTCCCACCAAAACCAGCTCTGCAAAGCATCTGCGACAAGGTGGAAAGTCTTTTTGCACCGACATAGCAATTTGAGCGTGGAAAGTAAATGTGTTCCCCGGCTGTAACAGCCACCATGTCCGTTTCGCGTTGATCTGCGACACCACTTCGACCAACAAAATCGGCTTCTTCTGATGAATTGGAGTTAGAGGCATAACCCTTTAACAAATCCATACTTTAACCCTACTGACAAATAGCGTATTAAAGAAGGTAAAAGTGAACAGGTCCTTTGCACTTACGTCACAATCTTCGCTTCGCACAGGACAACGCATTTTTCACACTCGAAAACGAGAATAATAAACTATCCGCAATTTTTTAGACCTGTAAAAAGTCTTTCACTCATGTGGTCATATTGACGGACAGACTGGACAATAGGCGCCCGTATAAAGGGTATAAAGGAAGTTTTCTGAAACAGACAATCGGCGACAAAATTAGTTGAGACAGTTGCCAACAGAGCACACTGGCAACGACACATTCATTCTTTGCAAAGAAAACTTGTCCAGAAAGTACGTTTCCGGGATACCCCTTCCTCCCCCACCCTAATCAATGTTGTACTGCTGTCGACAAGGCTCGTAGAAAACAGAAAAACACAACATTGTCCCGGGGGTGCGGGGGAGGGGGCCATTTGCGCCGCCGAGCTTGAAGTCGACTCTAAAGGATAAGAGTGTCTCAACAATTTTGACGCCGATTGTTGGTAGGAACAAGACAGCAAAGCATTATGGAGTGATTTTCACGAAGTCCTACGAAGATTCTTCTCCTACCGGGGTTATCCAGAGTTAATGATCTCGGACAACGGCTCTCAGATGGTTGGAGCTGAGCGTGAACTTCATGTTATGATCAAGGGTTGGGACGGCAACCAGCCGAAGGAGTATTGTGCAGACAGAGGAATGAAATGGCAGTTCACCACGCCCTTAGCCCCTCACCAAAATGGTTGCTCAGAGTCTATTGTGAAGTCTACGAAGTCTGCATTAAAAAAAGCAATTGGAGAAACTATTTTGACGCTGATGGAGTTGTACACCTGTCTTCTTGAAGTGGCCAATCTTTTGAACCAGCGGCCAATTGGAAAGCTATCAGAAGATCCAGACGACGGCACGTATTTATGCCCAAATGACATCCTTTTAGGAAGAGCAACAAGCACAGTCCCACAATGACGGTTTCGGGAAGCTTCAAACCCGCGCCACCGATTTGACTTTTGTCAAAAAATCGTCGATTCATTTTGGAAGAAATGATCAAGAGACGTTCTCCAGCGGCTGGTTCCCAGAAAGAAGTGGAACACAAGCAAGCGAAATGTCAGGGTTGACGACTTCGTCATTGTGGCTGACCCCAATGCCATCAGAGGAAAATGGATGAGAGGAAGAGTAACGCAAGTGTTTCCAGGTGAAGATGGGCTCGTGAGAAATGTTGAAGTGAAAACTGGAACAGGAAGTTACCTGCGTCCCATTACCAACATTTGTGTTATTCATCCAGCAGAAGGCTTTTGAGATTATGAATGGGAAATTACCATTTCCCAGTGCGGGGGGAAATGTTTCGCGTATAAATGAACAAAGGAGACTGGACCTAGACTGTCAAAGGTCATGTAATCCGACTCACCAAAAATGTTAGTTTTTTCATGTGATTGTAATGTTAGGATGCAATAGTTCTTCTTGTTCCGCTGCGATTGTATGTATTTTTTAATGTCTGGACTGGCTTGGACAAACGTAAGTTTTAAATTCAGTTTATAAATTTCTTCTACATTGATTTCGATCAGAGTATTCAATTATTAAGGGATTATTGTTATTTTACTACTTTCGGTAGCTTCAGATTATTTTCTTCAAATAAATCCTGAAAATCCAAGCTGTCCTGTTTAACCTCGTTGACTCAGGGGCCCAACAAGAATAATGTAGTCAATCTCAGTTAAGCTTTTTTTGCAGTTTCATTCGGAGCATTCACTGACCCCGGCCTTACTTAATTCCAATTAAGTAAGAGCAGTACAATGAGCTCCAATTGTCCGCGAAGAGCGGAGAGCGATCAAATGAAAGCAGAAACTGTGGAAGACATCAGCTTCGCTGGTTGTAAAGAAAACTATACGAGTAATCTAAAATAAAAGAAAAAGTAATATGAAATCGAGTGTACTCAAACTGTCAGCTACAAAGGTTTGTCAACAAAAAATGAAGGTTTTTCATGACCAAGTGAAGTTTGAAAAAAAACTATTTAGGTGGAGCTCCGATTAAGAAAATCTCGCTGTAAAATAAGAAAGAAAAGATCCAAGTTTTCTCGATTTAGTATTCGCAATTAGTAGACATTCATGATGTGAGAACTCTCAAGTTGGAGATCTGTTTTAAAACTATGAAATAATTACTTATACCTACTAATTACGAATTCATTTAAGAGATTGTCAATTCGAGTGCTCGAAAAGTAATGAGTGTGTCAATGGCGATTACCTTGAATTTTTTTTAATTATGTGCTTGGGGACCTGGCCAAGGTCAAATAAGAGTTTTTTTGTTTGTTTGTTTTTTTCACAAATGAACAACAAAGATGTAGAGGAATATCATTCAGTGCAACTTAGATTTAATTGCACATCTTAAAGCCAGGTTAAAAATTTTTCAACTGAGATGTCCTTTAAAACTGCTGCGTTTGTCAAATATTAGATTTTATTGTTATCAAGGCGTCTAGAAATGAAAGCATGGAAAACAATGTAGTTGAAAGGTAGTACCACCTTCTTACTAATCGAGTACGAGGGCCGTACTGGGAAATATATTCCCGAGGTCTTGGGAGTATGGAAAGACCACAGCAAGGTCCTGTTTTTTTTTTTTCATTGAGATTAATTTCCGTCAGCGAACTTTGAACGGTAAGCTTTTACATGTAATTTAAATTCCGCCTTTAAAAAAAAAAGTGCTTCCCTCAACCTGAATTTCCCTAGGAGAGAGAAAAAACCAGAAACCGTCGGACCGTTTCCAAGGTAATGGTCCCTACTGTAAAATTCCAACTAAAAACCAGCCAACTAGAGTACTCCATTTGGCCTGAGAATTGCTTGCAATAATGATAATTTATATTCAATACATTTATACTCAGCAACATTGCACAATTCAAATCAAACGACAACGGTGCAATTACTCTCATTTAAGCATTCATTTTACTTTCATTTCCAACATATGACTACTCAATTCTTATAAGATAAATCCAAATTGTTTTCAGAAGAGTACACGAGAGACTGAGAGCGGTCTTATCAAGGCAAAAATGGACGACAGTCCATCTCCTATTTTTAAAGAAAACTATGGTGAAAAGCTAAGAAAAGGTAAAAATGATTAACTAATATGAAATCAAGAGCACTCAAACCTCAAACTGAGGTAAGAATAAATGAATGAATAAATGAATGATTGAATGGTACGAAGGTTTCTTAAGATCAAATGCAGTTTGAAGACATAGATTTCTCTCTAATTGTGAAGCAGCTTCTTTTTATTTTTATTTCTTCGAAAATGCTTTCACTGATTTCTAAAGATTGAGGACGTTCGCGCGAAAATCTTCCCACAATGAAATTTGTTTCATTTCTCGCCTGAAGTTAGGTCATGAATTGCTTATTCCAAAAATGAAAAAGAAAAACAAATGCGACGTCACCCACTTTGTTTCGGAGAAAAACACAAAGGGAAAATACATAATTTCGATAGATCATAAGATGGGTCGTCATAACGAGATGTAGCCTCAACTGCTCATCTGTCGAAAACCATAAAAATAATATGTTGGAGGGAGGGTTTCCGTGCATATAAATATAGGGGTGGGGTTTTTAGATAGTTGCATGCCGCTATGGATGTCATAAACAGTAAAGTTAAAAATCCTGAAGGATCGTTTTTGCAAGCGCTACCCGTTGTAACCACTTCCGGAATTCAGAACACAAGGGAAGAAATTTAAAAAAAAAGATAATTTCTTACATTGTGATTTTTTTCATTTCATCATATTCTGTAGATTTTAAGACCAGTAAGTGATTCGTGTTTAAAAAAAAATTGTGGTCACCGATGATCATCATTGGCCACTTTGGCCACATGGATGATACAGCTGACAGATATGGGGCACAGTTTGCAGTTTATTGGAATTGTTTAACCGGAAACATCATGTGGCATATTTTAGACCTTGTTATCTCTAGGAAATGTGCTGAGGCCTTGAAAATTGATGAACTTGTTGTAACGGAGCAGTTAATTTCTGAACACTAAACTATTTGCTTTCAGCTGAATCTTCAGAAACCGCTCAATGAGCAAAAGTCTGTTGTTAGCCGCAGGCTCAGGAACTTTGATTTTGAGGCCTTTAATAAGATGATCATCTTGTGAAGCCTGCGAGCAGATGTCAGTGATCTCCAACTGGAGTTGCTGGTTGATAGGTATGATAACGTCTTGCGGGATTCCATGGATGTACTCGCTCCCGTGGAATCTCGGACCATCGTCCTTCTTCCAAACGCCCCGTGGTTTAACCAGGACATCGGCAATAAAAAGAGGAAGCGACAGAGGTTAGAGCGCAGATGGCGCTCTAGCAGTCTTGAGTTGTCCTTTTTGAGCTACATAGAGCAATGAAGTGTTGTGAATACAATGCTATACAAAGCCAAGAAATTCTATTATTCGTTGGCTATCTAGGACAACGCCCATGACACCAGGCTCCTCTTTCGATCTATAGATAAGGCAAACTGAAAAGCATTATCCTTCCGCGGATAATGATCAACAACTTGCTAATTCTTTTGCAGATTTTTTCATTTCGAAGATAGAAAAGATTCGTGAAGAGCTTGTACTTAGGAAAAGTGGACTTTTTCACTCCCCTGGTCTGGCCAAGTCCACCTGCCTGTCACAGTTTTGTGAGTTTGATTTAGTCACTGATGAGGACGTCTTGAAATTGATTAAATGATCCCCTACCAGCAACCATAATGTGAAGTTGCTATTCGGCTCTTGTCCTGGTATTCAAAACAGCAATCAATCTGTCTCTGTCGACTGGATCGATGCCAGAGGATCTTAAGATTACTTCGTTGCGCCCGCTACTGAAGAAACCGAATGCTGACTGTGTGCAATTTTCCAACTTCCCCCCAGTGTCCAATTTGAAGTTTCTTTCAAAACTGGTAGAAAAGTCTGTATTTGTGCAGGCGAATAATTACCTCACGGTTAATGGCTTGCATGAACGTTCTCAATCTGCATACAAAGCGCACCACAGTACAGAGACCGCACTACTGACGATCACAAAGGACATCTTACTTTCACTGAGTAGGGGGAGGGGGGGGGGGGGCAATGTGTTCCTATTGTTACTAGACTTATCAGCGGCATTTGACACGGTAATCATTCTTTGCTACTTTCGCGTCTGGAGAACTCGTTTGGCATCACGGTAACTGTTTTGCAGTGGTTTCATTCTTATCTGTCGGGCCGATCTCAGTTTGTCGAAATTTATGATACAAAATCGTCGGTTAGGGATCTGACAGGGGGCGTGCCGCAGGTCCCATTTTTGTATCTATTTGTATCTATTGTATACTGCACCACTTGCTGAGATAATATGAAGTCGTGGACTCGACTATCATTTCTATGCTGATGATAATCAGCTTTACATGTCGTTCAAAGATTGTGATGTCGACGCGCATAGAGAACTGTGTGGCTGATATAGGCTTTTGGATTGATGCAAACGAGCTGAAACTCAATCACGACATGACAGAAATTATGCTTATTTACTCGAAGTACCAGACTCGTCCACTTTTCTTTACTTC
>NC_090870.1:28629790-28634790 GCF_036669935.1 Montipora foliosa | reverse complement strand
ATTGAAACCACCAAGATGTAATGCCGCGGCAGTCACACAAATTCACACAAACGCGAAAATCTGTGAAAGATAATCAAAGCTTTGTGAAATAGTAAAGAAATAGCCCAGCTTTTATGGGATTTGATTTAAATTTCACACTTCGGAAAATATAGTATTAAAGACTTGAGTCGACTCAAACCAGTTTCAACACTTTCAAGAGACCTTGTTATTAGAAGGATTGACACTACAACACTTTATCACGTAACACCAATGTTATGATACGATGTGAAACATCATTTATTGCTAAACAAGATACAGTCATTTTTGTGACGTAAGAGGTTATTACAACAACAGGAAATCCTCGCAAGAACATCCTATATTTTGGCTTTAGTTGCTCGTATTTGAAAGACGAACTCAGTGACCCCAACTTTTTACTACACAAAGGTGATTAGCACGTCAAGATGAAACTCTCTGCAAAATTTAAAAAAATTCTGTGGACCGGATTTAGAGCTACCTTAAATTTTCAATTATTTAAGGTGGCTCTGAATTCCGCTCCACAGAATTTTTTAAACTTTGCAGAACGTTTTATTGTGGCATGCTGATTACATTTCAGAAATAAAAAATGGGGGTTACCGAAGTCGTTTTTGAAATATGAGCAACTAAAGCCAAAATATGGGGTGTTTTTGCTGGGATTTGCTGTTGCCACGGTAACGTTTTACGTCACAAAAATGACCGAATCTTTTTCAGCAATAATTGGTGTTTGACATGGTACCATAACATTGCTGTAGTGTCAATCATTCTACTAAGAAAGTTTCTTTCAGTTGTTAAAACTGGGTTGAGCCACCTTAAGTGGCCAAATTACTTTATAAGATTATATTCTGGGGAGGTTTTTGGTGTTTCATGTTTGGGTGCTCTCGTCTCAAATGAAAGTGAGCTGTGATTCGTACGTGTGCGAATGAAGCATCTGATTATAAACAAGTGGAAATCGGAATAAAGCAAAGTGTACTAACGACAAAAGGGGATTCAGTTCCACTCGGAAGAAAATGATTTGCGTATAGCTGTAAACTACTGATTAGGGGTAATAATGTTATGAAAAAATCATTTTAGACTTGGAAAGTAATTCATCGCTTTATTGCTACAGCTTTGTTTCGTGTGATGATGAAGTAACCACATTTGGAGGGAAATAAAGTCAGTATAATCTCACCTATAAGAGAAACGTAAAACGTCTTTGATTCGGTGCCAACTCCATTGGTAGCGACGCAACTATAGTTACCATCATGGTTGAGTTTGCTCCACACTATTCCCTTCCCAGAAGCCAAGGTTGTAGTTGAGTTCATCAATGATATGTTGATCGGTGGCGTCCCTTCAGACGAGCACCACACATAATGCTCCAAGACTGTTCGAACCATTCGTAAAGGAATTATTACCCTTGGTTTAGCTGCAATGAAAGACGATGTTCAAATTTTAGCCATCAGTTAACTACAGCACATTGTAAACGAAACTCAGAACCTTCAAAATAGTTACTTTGCTATGAGACCATCTCCAGAATTCTTACACGTTTTACACTGTGATGAAGAAAGTGTAACAGTCCCTATTCACTTTGTAAAATACTACTTTATTACTACCTAAATTTCATTTCAGCTCTTAACCACATGGAGTCACGGAAACGTTCCTGGCTTTCATAGCCGATCACAAGGGATACATGGGATGGTGATCTACTCTCGACTTCTGTTACTTTGCCAAAGTGGGTTTGGAAACCAATTCAGTTCGCGAAAATGAAATGCAAGAAGGGATGAATTTGTTTGAAAATGCTATAGAAAAGAAAACAAGTTAAAAACTTTTGAAAAGTGCCTAGATTGATGTAAAATAATGTCATTTTAACTTGAATGTTCCTCACAAAAAGGCACCAAAAAGGGTTATAATGTTTCCAGCCACAGGTCCAAGACTTTAATCCAACGGTGCCAATAATGGAACAACTTCATGGGAAAACGAATTTTCCATATCTGAATATGTCATCATACTTTGTTCTTCATATCCCAGTCAAATTTGCGAGTCCAGCGGACAGAGTAGTACTCTTCTGTTGAGACAAACCTATGTGATGCCTAACATTTGCTTTTGGTTGGTTCTGCGGTAAACAGGAAAGCTTTTAGATTTGAATTTAAGGGTAAGACCATGATGAAAATGATACGTTCTCAGTACAACTGTGATGATAATGAGGAATTGTTTTTGGAATTACCTCTTCTTGCTCTAGAAGTATAAACTGCTTTAAAGCTTGTAACGCCAGTTGCAACTACCAACATGTAGCGTCCACTCGATTGTATGGAGAAATGACTCTTGTTTTTAGTGAAGTGCCCAAGCAACGTTTGAGACTCGTTCCTTCCATGCATCATAGACCTTTACCGAACTGATGTTCGAGCCAGGTTGGTTCACGATATTAAGGGTAGTAAAGTTTAAACGTATAGTGTGATGAGGTGGTACTGCGATATGCCAGATGCAGGTATTTTCTATGGCAAATGAGGAACTCAAATTGATTGCACCACTTGAGCCAATGACCATGAAGGAGCATGGTTCGGATGAAGCTACCCCTGTAAATATACAGGAAAATCACAAATGTCACGTGAATTTTAAGGCTTTCACGTGTGTGTCTTGTGCGTTTTCTCCCGTACTAATACAATAAAGATTTACACTGTTTACACTAATGATATATCATATGGAAAGCACCATATAATATATGCAATTGTTTACAATAACGCGCGTAAAATACTCAATAAAACGTCATTTCATAAAACGCTTCCCGCAACAAGCAGTAAAAACACCTTTATGTTATGGAGTCCTCATTACAGCCATGAACGTTTATATTGAATTATCAATGCAGAGTTGCACCCAAAATTCAGCGGCATTGCTATGAAAAAATATTTCGATGACATTATGGATTTTCCATGTCATTTCCACTGCCTTTTCACACATTTAAGCGTTGGCTTTGCTCGTTTGTTTCGCTCGTTTTGCATTTTATTTCTTTCCTTGGTAGTCTTGAGCATTCTTTGTTTTGGCATGCCAGTGATGTATCAGTGTATTAGGTACCAAATCAAAAACAGCCACAATTCGAGAGGAATTTGCCGGGTGCTGGATCAGGCAAATGAAAATACAAATGCAGATGCAGATGTATGTGTCATTCAACCTAGTGGTTGAGATTTCTGAATTATTTTCCACTGAACCCGTTCAATATGACTTAAGCTTGATTTCTTTGAGCTTCAGCTCTCTCAGGGGTGTAGCTCGAATTTTTCAGGGTGTTGGGGGGGGGGGGGGGGGAGAGGGGCTCACACTTTCTCAAACCCAGGGTACTTACCACTTTGTCATGTCGACATCCGCACTGTTTTTAGTGAAAGTGACAATTTTTTGGGTGGGCAGAGAATGCGGGGGAAGGGACAAGCCTACAAAATAGCTGCATATAGATGAAGTAAGTCCTAGGTGACATAAATTACTCTGTTCCAGTCTCACAGATATGGCTTGTAATATGTTGTTGTATTTTGGTGACTGTCAGAAAGGGGGGGTCACGGCCACCCCAGGAATTCCCCCCCGCCCCCCTCCCCCATCCTGGGTACGACCCTGGCTGTCTTCGGGAAATATCCTTTCGTTGTTTGATTGTTCTGATTCTGTTGCTAATCTCCTACCATACGACAATTCACTTCTCCTCTAATACCTTGCAGCACCTCTTCCCAACCAGACGCACCAAGTAGTTGGTAGGTTTGGCGTATCATTTACACCTGCGTGGTGGTTACTTTTCAGACGTTGCCTTTTCTTCTGAAGTTTTCTTGCAAGGATTGAAAAGCAGATAAACATCTGTTAAGAGCATGTCGGAAAAAAACATTTCTTTGTTCTTTTGATATTAGACTTGCCTCAAGTCGACCTCAAGAGAATCCCAGGAGAAAATTTTTTGGTGAGCAAAGCATGATTTTTCGGACGCGAAGAGGAAAATCTATACAGCTGCTAACATTTCTTCGGGGTCGCTGTCGCCCTCTCAAAATCAATTGGCCTCCAGAAAATATTTTCTTGATGTTCCATATCGGAACAAAACTGTGTGGGAAGGTCAAAAGGGTCTCGAATTTGTGAAATTTGTGAAAGACAGGACTTGCAAGTTACTTGACCGGCCTGGTATATTAGATTCCTTTTGTCTGGACCGGAGTGTAAAGAATAGACTCTCCTTAACTTCCACAAATGAAGTGCATACTGTTAAAAAGCGAGTTTATTTCAGGCTATTTGCCTTTGGTCATGTCATCCTTGAGGTCAATTTGCTTTGTAGGTGATGGGCGACTGAGCAAAGAATCTCCAGGATTTTTCCCTACCAAAATTTCTTGACGTCGAAAGATAGCAACATAGGATCGGTGTTTCTTCAAACAATGTCGTACTGAACAATTATTTTGACATTCGTCATCATGCCTTGGGTTTTAAAGGCAACTCCTTGCTGTTTTTTGTATTCTTCTGAAAATTTATCTGCCTTACTACTTATTTGTGTTATACAGAAACCTTCTTCTGGCGAGTATTTGCTTCATACAATGCAGAGACGTCCTGATGCCACGTCATCACAAATTGAGTCAATTCGTCATTAAAATGCTGATATACAGTGATGGCACGGGTAAAGGCCTCTGGTAAAGAGAGACTCTTTTGCAATCATTCGGAAGCCGTTAGACGTTTGTTTATATAAGTTGCCTTCCAATACAGGTTAATAGCTGACTGCGAGAGCGGAGTGTGACTCAACATTGGTGAATGCTTCATGCATGTCAATTCTGCAACAAGTGCCAGTGCAATAAGGCTTTTTGATGCAAAACTTGCATCTCTATTGCGTGGATTTCATAAAGGAACTTTAAACGTAAAAGTTAAACAAAAAAAAAAATTGGTTGTAACTTTTTTAAGTTAGCTACCTTATTCAATTGGAATTTTTACCACAAATGCTTGTAATCTCGCAATCTGATTGGCTAATTTGCCGTTGTCGATGAGAGTCTAGACAACGCTGTACGCGTCAC
>NC_090870.1:28617290-28619790 GCF_036669935.1 Montipora foliosa | reverse complement strand
AAAACAAAGTTTCTTAAGCTTAAGACCAAACAAATTGTTGATTTCCATTTTGCAACACCACTTTTGTTCATTTCGGGTCAAGTGCAGTTCCAATCACCTCCAAGGAATAGTGTTGCAAATTCCTAGCTGAACATTAGCAAACTATTACGGACTTGCATTAATATAACCTATTCTGTCAAATTGTTAGGCGCACGTTTGCTACACAGAGACAGTGTAGTGCCGTTAAGACGCATTCAATAGTGTTAATAACAATAATTAACAATTCGAACTTGACTCGTGATGCGCTATGATTATGCAAAGATAGCAGAGGGAGAGTATTATACTCTCCCTCTGTTATCTTTGCATAATCATAGCGCATCACGGGTCAAGTTCGAGCCCGAGACAATTTCTCTTCAACCTAACTTTTTCTTCTTTATATAATATCGTTTGAATATGCATTGTTATTCTTGTTGTCAAAAAAGAAAACAACAGAAAAGGAAACAAAAACAAAGGCCTTTGAGGTTAATAAAGTTCACCAGGCAGGTAACCAAGACGAACGTTTTACGCCATTTTTAAATTTTAAGCACATGTCCTCCAGTTGTCACCTTGCTCCTTTCACGGTTGAACAATGTGTTTTTGGGCCGAATCCTCATACATCCAGTTATTCGAGGAATAATCGCTTCAAATTTTCAAACTACACTCCTTTTAATCGTCTTAGCTGAAATCCTACGATTCTTAGGCAAATAATTTTTCTTGGCTTTTTAATTCCTTTCTTTTCTGATAATACTTGCGATAGATGCACATGACCCCACATGAGATTTTTTGTAGTGAAAGGGTTTTACTTCCTTAAGTGTCAAGTCTTCTGTTTTCGCGTCCTCCGTGAATAAATAGCGCTGTGTTTTGCTTTTTGATTTCTTTTTGGTGCGTGGAATGATATTGATCCGATCTCACACTGAAGAGGTATTTGTGAGATTTAAATTTAACATTTTCTTTAAAATACTCGCAGTTTAAGCAAAAGAAAAGCTGACAACTACTTTCACTGTTTAGTTGTGAGAGCCTTTAAAATTAACTTTCGTCCTTTGAACAGCTGTTACAAAGGTAGGGGATCATATGTAGTAAACTCTTATTACTAGTGATCAGAACTTATCACTTACCAGTAATATCAGTAGCATTTATTTTGTCTTTGTCTCAAAAATGAACAAGTGGAATTGCAGGTGGGTCTTTTCAATATTATACTCGGGTAATTGATCAATGAAGCAATAGAAAGGTTAAGCATGACGTTTACGGCCAACGGGAAACGGCAGGCTCCTGTTTATCATAAAAAAGTGAAAATTTTGCCAAAAATGTAAAACCCTGCTTGATATTAGCTCATTTGTGTGCTGTTAGTTCCATGTATAAAGCAACTTCTCAAAGGAACGAGACAAGGCGAGGATCAAAAAAGACAAAGCGAGGATCATAGCTTTACTTGATTTCATATCCGCAGTTCAGTATATGATTCATTTCATATATCATTTCGTTCTTTGATTCACTTCTCACGGAAAAATTAGAACCAACAAATGACCAGTTCCTAACGTCAGTGGCTTCGTAGCTCAGTTGGTTAGAGCGTCGCACCGGTATCGCGAGGTTACGGGTTCAAATCCTGTTGAAATCCTGAATTTTTTAGGCTTTTTTACGCAATTGTTAAAATTGCATCCATAACCGCGAGGATCATAGCATTTTGACTCCACTATCCAATCAGACACAACACGACTAACTCAATCACAACACAACTGTGTAGATACATGGGCATGTAGGACAGCAAGCGCCACAAGCCGGTTTATTTTGCTTACCATATGCATACAAACTCCGCTCTAGCATAACAATACGTTAGCATACTTAATGGTACTGACCTAAAAACTTGAAAGGAAAAGTACACTGGGCACCTGCCGGATACGAAAACCAAAAACCCTTCGGGAATGAGGGAACGTATTCTCCAAACCCTATGCAAGTGCCACTACTCCATGGAGGCTAAGGGGAAACTTTAACAAAAAAGTAGGCGAAGAAAGCTGAACCTAGACTCATTCAAATCCCTAACGGCTCATTATTTGTACGACAAATTACCCATAATCCCCACCAGACAACCGAACCCAGTCCTCCGGTTCGTGCCGGCAAAATATCCATTTCTGCCAATTTCGCAGGCTACAACTGTCAGAAATAGCATTTTACTTGACAAGTTAACATGAGAAAACCTTCATTTCACTCCGTTTGCCGTTTGGCGTAAACGTTGTGCATAACCTTCTCTAATACTTATTGAACTCTGCATACGCGTTTATTGGTTTTAAGTTAACCAAATGAAATCCACAGAACGATAATTCCCTTCACACTGTTTTAAGGAAAACCGGGCTATAACTAAGCAATAGAGGACGTTTTCCGTGTTTCCATAGCCTCATCTAAACACTCCGGGGTGTTGGGAGAATTCGAGACATAACTGTCTCGAATTCTCCCAACCCCCCCGAGTGTTTAGCTAAGGCTATGGAAACAC
>NC_090870.1:28609790-28612290 GCF_036669935.1 Montipora foliosa | reverse complement strand
TGGAAATGGGCCCACACAATGACAGAAAAAAAACTCTGACTGGGGTGGGAATTGAACCCACGATCTTCGGGTTAGATCACCACTACTCTGCCGACTGTGCTACATAGTCAGACAGGCGCAGGTTCTGGGAACTGAAGGTTTAAACTCACGGCAATGGACACGTACAAGTACAAGGAAGCATTACGTCCTTGCAAACGTTGGCCGCGTAGCACTTACATTTGAACAGACGTAACTGATTAGAGTGTAATGTGAAGTGCTACGTTTCTACCCCATATGAAGCATGTGAGCGTTAGCCCTACTGATGGAAATGGGCCCACTCAAGGACAGAGAAAAACTCTGACCAGGGAAGGTCCAGTTCTGTTTACAATCTACGTTGACGACCTCCTTTCTGTTCCTAAACGTTGTCTATCTGCTTCCTATGTCGATGACTGTAAACTGTATTTATCCTTTTCACTTGCCGAATTAACCACGTCTATCTATGCCTGGAACGAAGATCTTATGAGAATATCTCAGTGGTGCTGTAAAAACTCCCTTTTGATCAATCCGGACAAAACTTAAGTTCTAGCTGTTGGAGTACCGCAAGTTTTGCAGAAACTGTCATCATTCAGTGTAACACTAATTGACAAAGGACTAACTCCTGTGCCTGTTGCAATTGTTAAAGACTTAGGTGTTCTTCTCGACACACGCCTCATCTTAGTCCCGGGAGATTTGAATTGGGTACAACATTGAGTTAGCCGATTAGGTCTATTGAAACAAATTGACAGAATTAAGCATCTCCTGGATAGGAAAACGCTTTTGTTAGTAATAAATTCCTTTGTTTTTGGTAAACTTCAATATTGTTCAACTGTTTGGAGTAATACCAGCAACAGCAATATTGACAAGTTACAAAAAGTCCAAAATTTCGCTGGACGAATTATTCTGGGTCTAAGAAAGTATGACCATATTTCGGATGGGCTGCGATCACTGAAATGGCTTCCTATTAGAGAGAAACTTATTCTAAACGATGCTACTATGATGCGCAAATGTATTAACAAACTCGTTCCAGACTATCTTGCTGATATGTTCAGATTACGTTCCCAAATCCATAGTAGACAAACTCGATTGTCTGGTGCTTTGGATATACCCTTATGTCGCCTGTCAACAGGGCAGCGCCCTTTTGCTTTCAGAGGAGCCAAACTTTGGAACTCTTTGAATGACAATATTAAGTCCTTAAAACGCCCCAAGAATCTTAGGTGTCATGTTGCAAATGTTTTATTAGGTTGATATTCACTTAGGGAGCATCAATAAACTATATATGTATGTATGTATACATGTATGTATGTATTAATTGAACCAACGACCTTCGGGTTAGATCACCGCTGCTCTACCGACGACGTTTGTCCTGCCTTTGGAAATTAAAAGGGTCCCCTGGGTCGAGTCTCAGTTGGAAAATATTTTTTTTTCCATAGGAATGAATTGTATGTTGTTAGAAATGTTGCGGGGAGAGGAGAGAAAAATGTTCTGCGACTGCAGTAGGTTTTTTGTTTGTTATGTAATGTCACATGATCAACATCCGGGTCATTAAAAAAACGTTGTTGTTCACCATGTGCCCGCAGTCACTCTTGTAGACCATAACATGGTGTTTTGAAGCGGGATTTTTAGCCGTGAAGCATTCAAACTCTGCAAAGAAAACTCATAATTCAAGACAGCTACTAAAAGCATCGCACAAAATGGCTGCGAAGACATTTTGGAAGCATATTCAGGCTCAAGCCGCGATCGAATTTTTTTCCCAATTAAACACAAATATGTCCACCGCCGTCCAAGATGGACATGACAGGTGATTTACCTTCCAAATGGGAATTCTTTAAAGACAGTTGGAAGAGTTATGCTATCGCTACAAAGCTGAATCAAAAGGAAAAGAAAATGTTGCTGCTACGCTATTATCGGTTATGAGAAAGGAATGCCTCCACGATGCAGGCATTTACCCATGACTGAACAGGAAAGACAAGATGCCGATGCAATCCTCACAAAACTCAATGAGTATTTCGAGCCGAAGAGAAATACCATCTACGATGCAGCGACGACAGCACCTACACTCTTCATTCAGCCAAAGATAAGAAGCAATATACAGCGGAAATCTGTGTGCCAGTCAAGAAATCAGAAGCAGCTACTCCTGTAAAATTCCAGATAGACACTGCAGAATCCTGTAGCACTCTGATATTTCAACATTACAAGAAAATGACGGATGAACAACCTCAGCCCGCGAACACTACACCCAATCTGTATGATCGCTCAGTAATAAACCGTATTGGCAGTACTACACTTTACTACTGCGAGGCAAATGTAGTAAGGAAAAAAGTCCACTTTGAGATTGTTGATCCCGCACCCACCTCACTGCTATCAGGGAGAGCCTCTCAAGCTTTAAACCTGATTCGGTTCAATGAAGAATGCCCCCTCCATGTTAACACTTGCAATGATCAACCATTAAACCTTCAGCAAATTCTGCGAGAATACCCTAATG
>NC_090870.1:28589790-28607290 GCF_036669935.1 Montipora foliosa | reverse complement strand
TGATCAAATAAAATAAGTATTTGCCGTACATGGCATACCAGTCACCCTGATTTCAGATAATGGCCCTGACTATGCGTCTGAAGTATTCAGTTTGTTTCCTAAAGCCTGGCACTTCCACCACCTCACTTCCAGTCCCCATCACCCAAAAGCAAACGGGAAAGCTGAATCTGAGATCAAGATCATGAAGTCCATTATCAGAAAAGGCGACAAATAATGAGAAGATAGGTGGAAAGCCATCCTGGAATAGAGAAATTCATGAACACCTTCACAAGATAGTTCTCCAGTCCAAACGTATCATGTCGAGAAGAACAAGATCCTTCTTACCGTGTAAAGAGTCTTTTTACAAACCAGAAGTCCAGTCCATGGTTGCAGCTAAAGTTGTGAGAAAACGCAAACTTGCTAAGCGTTATCATGACGTCAATGCCAAAGCGTTACCCAATCTGGTCATTGGACAGCCCGTACGAGTCAAAGTACATCCTCTACTACCACACAGTGATTGGAAATCCTGTGTCGTACTGAAGAGTGTAGCCCCCCGCAGCTACCTGGTAGAAGTGAATGGCAGCAAGTATCGCCGAAATCGCGTCCAACTGCGAGACACAACGCATCCAACGCAAGTCCACCCACCAGTACCGGATGTGGAGTTGAACCAGTTACCCGTGTCACCTCCAAGCTTCCCTCAGTCAGCTGTCCAGCAAACTGAGCCAGTTCAAGCCGCAGATCCCTCTACAGGGCATCCTCCGTTTGAAGATAAAGGTTGCAGCAGTGAGCCACAGTCGGCTCAGAAGTCAAGCCCAGCTGATGCAGTGACGTCGTCCCCCAGCAAACAAGTCACGCGTACCTTATCAGGGCGAGTTGTGAAGCCAAATACGCTCTTAAAGGACTTTGCCCAATGAGAATCGTTCAAGATAACTGTTTAACTTGTACCTTCTCTTAGTTGTTTTTAAGACCTCGCTAAGTTACTGACAATCATTGATTGTTCTTTTTACTATACAAAGGTACACATTTTCGTTAAGCTCAACTTCCTCAGCTTCGGTCATTCCTAGCTTAAGCATTTGTAGAGACAGATTTTCTTTTTTGTTTTCGTCGAAAGGAAGATGTTATGTAATGTCACATGATTAACATCCGGGTCATTAGAAAAACGTTGTTGTTCACCATGTGCCCGCAGTCACCATAACAGTGTTAGCGTTATCTAAAGTGCGACGGTGTTCATTGACCTTTCTACGGTTTTTGACGCCATCTCCGCTGGGTGGCATGGACTACCCCGACGGACTACCCTAAAAATACTACTTCAAGTGAGTACTACTGGTCGTAAGCAGCATCACAATTAGTGCTAAGCCTAAACATCCATTTTAAACAACGTTGGTTAACAGTATTTAAGTCTAAGCACACATTTTAAAAAAGGTTAGCTTTCTATAATTGTTTCACCGGTTTCACTTCACTTACAGACGTAATCTGCCATCACAACAATTATTGAAACCTAAATTTTTCAAACGCGTGCTTAGACTTGTCTCGCGCCGGTGATGCCATTTTTTTCAGATTTTGTCGCGTCGCCTGCGCGCCAGGGTGGCTACACTTGTGACAAATTTTGGCGACAAATTGAAGGCCGCGCGAATCGCATACTTCGAGACACCTGGGCATTATAAACAGACATTCCTACTTTAATTTCATTGGCTAAATACTCTCTTGTCGCGTCGCAAGCGCGGGCAAAAAGTTGTAGGGTCGCTACACGAGCAACTATCTCTGGGATTTTTTCGCGAAAGTTTCAACTCTGGCGACTTTTTTCTTGCGATTTTTTCACCTGTCGCGTCACCAGTTAAAGGGTGGCTACAAGTGTGATTTTCATCTCGTGCTGGCGACACGACAAAGTTTGAAAAAATCGCATCACCAGCGCGAGCAAAAAAAATCGCTCGTGTAGCCGCGGCTTTAAATACTGTTGACCAACGCCGTTTAAAATGGATGTTTAGGCTTAGCAGTAATTGTGACGCTGCTTAAGACCAATTATTAAGTCTTTATTAAAAATAATATCGGTAAAAATACATACCATTACATTACATTACATACTTAATTGACCGCTCCCCATAGGGGCTTTTTCCAGGGCCAAAGAAACAATCAACGAAACAACAACAACTGTTAAGAATGCCAACTGGCCGGAGGCAAACCAGTTGGCTATTTACAAGTGCAGCTGGTACGTTGCACCAGCGAGTGGTCAGAGCAGGTCTTGAACCCGGGATCTCCGGATCTCAAGGCAAGCGCCTTAACCACTGGGCCACACTGCCTCCTACCAATAACATGCCTCCTATACTGCCTCCTACTCACTGCCTCCTACTCACTGCCTCCTACCAATAATATTGTAGAATAAATACATTGAAAAACTACAATATAATAAATTCATAAATATACAATGCCTTTCAAATTATATTAAACTTCAATAAAAATCTACTTCTATCTATTATCTACAAGTCGTAATGATACAGTCACTTCTGCACATCATTTGTTTGAAGGAGCAACTTTCCTAGAGGTGTGCAGGTATAGTGTAAGTTGGTGGCAAAGCTATACCTTCCAATATAGATTTGTGCCGAAGTACTTAGTTCCAAATTCTATCATTTGATACTTTCGGAACACCTTCAGAGACAAATTCAGGAAAGCCTGATGTCTTTGATACTGCGCCTTCGGTCTTGCAATTGATCTAATAAGGAACAAATCAGTTTAAGAAATGTACGTCGTAGCTGATTTTATGAACTTTTGTTGTGTAGTTATTTCCCGTCAATTAACACAAGAAAGATGAGCCGTTGTTATCTTATGTTACGATTGAAAAACAGAATTCTAATTGTTCTCGCCAACAACTATAAAACTGAAAAAGATATTGACTCCTTCCCCACCAGCGTTTGAAATCTGGGTTCCTAGTTCTACTCCAACATGTTCATGTTGCCAAGAGATGTGTCAAGGCCTTCTGTGGGTTCGATAAATTCCGCCAAATTAGAAATTTCACCCATCCCTGAGTTTACGCACACAACACACTACCTTATTTCGTGTACATTTGCACCCTGGTGCATATGCCTCGCGAATTGATAACAATGATAAACACACTACCTCTGTCGGGCCTATAGTTTATTTGTGTCCCTCGTAGAATCATTTACACGGCCGCGCTCCTCGGACATGATGCTACTCGGGACACAAATAAAGTATATGCCCTCCAAAAGTCATGTGATTGTCCTATTATCTATTGTAAAGCACTTTAGAGTATTGTATAGTTTTTGCGTTATATAAATTAACGTATTATTATTATTATTATTATTATTATTATTATTATTAGTATTATTGTTATTATTATTATCATCATCATTTTTATTATTAGTTTTTTTATTATTATTATCATTATTATCATTATTGTTATTATTATTATTATTATTATTATTATTATTATTATTGTTATTATTTTTATTATTATTATTTGTAGTTACGCTACTTTGAGTTTTCGCTATGTCTGCAAGGGACTGCCGCATCAATTTTACTTAAAAAATAGTATTAAGTTAAGAAAAGAGAAAAATTCATCTTTACTATTGGTATAACTGCACTTCAACATGTTTCCATACTTTGTTTATCAAAGACTCATTTGTCTCTCCTAGTTTCATTAAGGCAGGCGTTGAATCCGCATCCTTTAGGAACGTTTGCCTGAACCTCTTCCTGAGAGAAAAGAAGAAAGTAGCATATCGAGGGTGCTAAACGACATTTCTTACTTTGCTTCGTTGTGCGTCAAAATACATACGCTTTTTCCTCCTTGGTCAATTCCCGTTTCCGTTTCGTTCTTTTCTTTTTAGTCACTTCCTTCTCCTTAGGTCTTTCGTTTTCAACCTGATGGATAATTTAAGCCTCATGAATATATGGTCTCCGTTTCCCGAAACAACCTTGTTACAATTCACAGGTGCGGCCTTCAAACAGATTGAGACGTATCGATGAGGAGCCTTACATTCCATGTACCCGTTACCATATAAATGGGTCCCAAGACACGTTTTGCGTTATAGATATGTACGCGCAATGACCCCATTTAAGTGACAACAGTTAACCAGCGTTATTATATACCTTGTTCCTCTTCCTTCCGCCATTCCCACTGGACGACTTTTTCATATCTTCACCAGCTGATGATGCTGATGATGTTCTCAAAGTGGGCCTTGTCCTTTTTTTATCAGTTCATCTTGTGTCAGTCGTTTCTCTGGCTCACGTGACTGACGTTCATTTGATACTTCTACCTCTTCATCTGTCTCGCTTTTGTTGGTAACCTTCTCAGCCCTTATCCAACAGAAAAGAATGGGATTCAATATCGAATTTATTATATATTAATAAAAATGTCAAACAGTACATCATAGCAGTTTACTACAAAGAAACGTTCATGCAAGGGCGCGGCTCGCATTGCACGAAACGAAAAAAATTCTTACTCTTTAAGTATATTTGCTGCGATCCATTTCCTTATGGCAGGCATATCTTTCTAAAAGATAAAATTTGCATGTTATTTTACCCTTAAGGAATCGATGACAATTTCCGCACTAAAGACGGTATCGCCGAATGGTGGACCATCGTGGATTTGAGCTTACACTGTTTCGTTTCCACTTTCAATCCTAGTCCGAATTCTTCGCTACTTAGTTTCTTGAGTAATAAAAAACCAATTATCCTTAAAGAGTCCTCCCTCATAGGACAAGTCATCACACTACAATTAACAAGGAACACTTACCACAGTGAAGTCAAATGTTAAGCCCTTTACTCTGTATATGGCATACTGCAAATAAACAATTTGTAAAGTGAAATTAATGTCATTAAATTCAGTGCTACTGTTCCGTACAAACAGTAAATATAGGCAAAGAATAAATGCAACATACCATTACGGCGAACACTCCACAGTCGTTCCCATACATTTGCTTGGGTGTATTCTGAACAGAGGTAAATTAATTTCAGTTTTACGTATTTTAAATGGCCTGATTATCACTTGTTCTGTAACTGATTCTGGCGATCCATAAAAAGGAATATTTTGAGCACATTACCTCATCCCAACAGTCTCCTTCCACTGCTTTCCATGCCGAAGGGTCGATGTCTGCTCTTTTCCCCTTTGCTAACATCCAGAAGATATGTCTGGTGGAAAATAGGAGTTTCGGCCTTTTTAGGGAACAAAATTTTGCACCACAAGAAATTCATAATTCCCCTTAAAAAAAGAAACCGCTAATTTTCCGCAGCAAGTAATGACACGGTGCTTTCACACGGTCAATTGACCAAAACAACTTTTTGGTTTCATCTCTCTGACGGGGTCTAATCTGATATTCTTCACACTGGAAACAAGCTTCTTATCTTTGGTATATGGGTTACGTGCATTACAAAGTGCTGCTAACGTCTGTAACATGTTAACACTAACATCCTCGAGAAATGAGAATTTAATCTTGTCAATCTACATAGGATACGCTATAAAGTAAAGTGGTGCATTTATATAGCGCCCTTATCACAACGTCTCAAAGGCGCTTTACAATGATCAATTTACCCCCAGCGGACTGGAAGCATATACAGGCGCAAATTGCAGCCGCTTCTAAGCAGTCCATGCATGGTGGTATTCATTTTACCGACCTCGGAAGGATGGAAAGCTGAGTGAACTTTTAGAGGGAAAGAAAGTCGCCAAATATTCCAGTCTCGGCAGAACCGGGAATGAAACCCGGGACCTTAGGGTTGGAAGGCAGAGATCTTACCACTGCGCCAACCCCTCCGCTGTTACGCTATATATCAATGTACTCATTTTTGATAAGCATTGCTTTTAAAAAAAACATTTGTTTTGCAAACGACGTTCTTCATAGTGCAAACGATTTCTACTTAAATTTCCTACTAGGAGTCTCTAGATGTTACCTACAGGCAAGTGCGAAGTTAACAGCAAAAAAAGGAGTGCAATGATATCGTGACGGAATACTTACTTTATAGCTACTATGTCCTCGTTGTCCTGATAATTTTGGTTCCTGTACACAGAGTCATACCAGTATAGGATTCCTTTTTTAACGTCCACTACCTGCTCAGTCACGGGAAAAAAAGTCTTAATTAAGCTGGACGTGGTTCTACAGAAAGAGAAAAACTGATTAAGCTAGAAATTTCATTAAACTTAGGTCACAGAGAAATTTGGTTGCGAATATTGCAAAGATTGCAACACACTTGAATGAGGGTTCAGCGATAAACCAATGCAGTCACTATTTGACTCGCAAGTTTGCATTACACGGGAGATCTTCATTTGCAACGTTTGAAAGTATCCCTAGGAGCCCCACTTTCGCGCATTCCAATTTTGTTTACTATTTTCAGGTAACCGAAAGCCTAAGATTCTTTGAAAAAAAAAATGGGAATTGCTAAATACAGGTGAAACAACAGAGATGTTGAATGTACGACGCGTTCGTACATTAGTCATCTCCACACAGACACGGATCCGAAAACAAAACCCCAAAAAATGTTGCCATGAATACATGTAGTAGATCAACCAATTTTTTACAGTTGCATATTAAAGAAGTATCACCTTACTCTCTTAGGGCTGGGCTATTGTGCATTAAACTAAGCATCAAATTTTAATTGAAATCCTTACGGCCGGGACAGGACTGAGTAAAGAGAGACCCGCTCCTTGATATTTTATGTAACGATCATTCAGCCAACATTTCTTAGTTTTGTAAAGTTTTTGTCTGTCGTGAGTTCAAACTTTAGTCGTGGCAATATTTTAGGTCTCAAATTTTAGGCGTGGCGATGCACATCGGAAAACCCGGGAAGCATGTTTCTTACCTTTGTGAACCAGCTGTCCATGTTTCCCTCTCTAAATCCTTTTCGTCGGAACTTGGTCAACAGATAAGTTGAATAACAAACCAAACTACCGCCCTTAAAATTGAGCAAAACAAACCTACATAGATCAACATCACACAATATGCATGTATCAATTCTATTAGACGGTTATGTGTATTTATAATACCTCCGCCATTGTCTCCCGTTCAAACTTGTCCAACGTCCAGTTAATAATCTGGCAAAAATTTAAACGTTCAGTAATAATTTCCCTTCTAGGATGATGCCTTACAATTGTTTTCACTTTAATATCATGGGTGACAAATTACTCCTTAATTCTGGCGCGAAATTTCAGCGTTAATTTATAATTTTACAAGTGAAATTACAAAATTGCGATGGCAACCGTTCCTACGCAGCCAAAATGGCGTCCAGGTTTGAAGATGTTACAGATTCTGATGTTGCGGCATTAAAAGACGCTGCCGAAAACTTGAACACCCGTAAAAGCACAATTAACTGGTTGAGACTTTTTGAGAACTGGTGTGAAGAAAATGCCCTTGACAAAAGCCCTGCAATGTGTGGAGATAAACCAAGGACAGGCTTACGCGTCGTCTTCAATGCCATTTTCTAGCCATAAGCTTAAAATTATTTTGTCCACATTGTTTTCCAGCTATATTCGAGTGACTTAACGCTCTTTTGCGTATATTATATCTTGGCCTGTTTGCTGTCTGATATTTACACGCTCAAAACATTTTCAAACACTGACATTAACTGGCATTTTGTAGAGCGGATTATTCATCGCATTTGACTTGGGCGGTATTTTCGAGTTCATTCATGAATTTTGGCCAATCATGAACAAAGAAGGCAGTTGATTTAACTTTGAAACATTTTGTGAAAAACAAAAATGTAAATTAAAACAAGAAAAGTTTAAAGAGCTTTTTCAAGTTGTCTGCACATTCAGAAAATTAAAACTTTCCGTACAGTACGCTTAGTTAACCATTTTTAAGCGTGGAATCCTTGGACTTTTTTGATACAATGAACAATTTAACGAATTTGTCACCAAAAATATTAATAGGTAATCAAATGTAAACTCGTGAAATTAGGGAATAATTTCACTTGCGTTTTGTCCAAATTGTAATAATTTCCCTCGCCTAAAGGCTCGGGAAATTATTAAAATTTGGACAAAACGCGCCTGAAATTATTCCCTAATTTCACTAGTCACCATTTGATTACACATACTAATTGTATAAAATATAAATCAAAAGGGATTATAAAAAACAATGGAATGACTTTCATCCAGTCGGAAGAAAATACACTAACAAAAAAATAGCTCTTTCATTTACTTGCTCTTGACAAGTTTCACTGCACCTTTCCGTTTATTATTTTCTTGCGTTACCGAACAAGAACAGCTCCCCTAATTACTTTATTTACTATTTGTTGAAAGGAAGTGCTCTCGCATAAATGACGCATGTACACTCATTTGAAACTGAAAATCTACGACTTCCGTGAATTTACTTTTAGTTAACAGCCCTTTATTATAATCGGTCACCTGAATGAAGTTGCCAGTTTCTGCACTCCCAATACTTGCGCTCGTTAAACGATGGGGTATTCTTCGACACACTTTTGTACAGTTGCTTTTGAGAATCTTCGGTTCACCTAAAAAATCTCCCCACTAGTACTGACCATTTTCATGGCAGGGTAAGGAATTAAATACTGATTTGACTTTTAGGGCCAGAGAAAACGACATTTTCACTTGTTAGGTTTAATATTACATCACTGAGGCACATATTTTTGACGTCACTTCAATCAAGGAACACTTCAACTGGAACGGCTTTATCTTGTAAGGTACCAACCGTGTCGTTTAACTCTTCTCCAAGCATAAGTGACTTAATATCAGAATAACAGATACCAGAAGTCAGGTTCCGAGCCTTGTTGTTAGCCCTTGTGGATTTTCGGAACAATAGCTCCACCTAGAGTTTACCAAAAAGAAAAGAACTCACTAATTGTTACTTCAATTTCATGCAACTACGAGCACTGTGATACCTTTTCTAGCACTGTATTCCCGCATCTCTTCCACAGTAGTAGCTTTTCCTCCAACCCTGGAAAGGCAAAACAAAAACACTTTCCAGCTTATTTTCTTATCTTGCGACCAAGCAAATAAAAAAGCCTGAGCTATGAAATTTGTTGTCATAAACGAAAACAGCCGTTTGCGAACACGAGATTTGCTTTATCATATAAAGGTTCTGCTATGTGTTACTGTAATGCAATGTTGTTTTCTACACGGTCTGTTTGTGGTAAATTACACAGAAATTTCAGCATACGACTTTTAAATTGAAATGTTGTCCATTTTACTGGGGCGAGATTGACAACACAAAAGCTGACGCTCGAGATTTGCACCATTCAGCCAAGTGGACTCTACAGAGGCAAAGACATTGGCGTGGGTGTGCAAGAGTTGTCTGAAAGCATAGAAAACATGAATCCCAAAAGTTTAAATTACTGGCTATCCAAATTCGTGCAGGTAGCTTGCCAACAAGTCACACGATAAATCCCTCTGAGAAGCTTCACAGTATTGCCTGCGGTTTTAAGTGTTCCCTGGTAGAAAAAAAATGGCGAGGGCTGGAGTCGTGAAATACTGGTCAGCAAACGTCATACCCGTGCAGTGCGGATACTTGAAAGATTCTGGAGAATGCCAGGTGATATTTTTTGGGACATCCATCATATCGTGTTTGACATTCCATTGTAGCCATTCTGTGGAAGGAAATATTACGAAACAGATTTCTGACAGATACCTTACAAAGAATTCCCTTTTTGTGGGTCTCAGTTAAGTCTGAGGTATCTACTCACCCATCTTCTGTAACTTCTTTGACGAAAACACTAAGCTTTCCAGAAATGATTCCTTCGTCGTTTTGGGTCTAAAGTGACATGGGATCAAATAATGTGTATAAATATGAAATCTTTTCATTTACATATTCCAGTTGAAGGAAGACTAACACGTGTTGCCGCACATGTCTGCCGAAATTCACAGGTAATGCGTTAAATAAATCGAGCCTTTAAGATCCAAAGTATTGAGTATTGGAAACATAGCCGAGTAGAAGGGGGTCACCATCCGTATTCCCAGTCTCAATGACAATGTGATCACCATTATCCCTGGAGCTCGAAACTATCCAAATATTTCTCTAAAGTACATTTGCACGAGCCAGTATCGTTAAATGATCACCCCACATTCCCTGTTTGCTCATTTTTCTTAAATAACCCTGAAGGTCATTATTTTCAACGTACATTGATAGATCGTTTTGGGAGATCTGCAAATGAAGAGATTGCTTTAGAAATACAATTACAGTTTATATGTTATCGGTGACAGTGTTGTCTTAGAAAAAAAAAAAAACCTCAACTTCATCAAGAAAGATAAGATTGTTTTCTCATCTACCAACCCACCCCAATAGTGGATGGGTTTTTCAGAGCCTCCACTGCCATAGCTCTGAGTTCGAAGTGTGTGCATTGTGTATCCTTTACACGTTTGAGTTGGTCACTGATGGCGTGGAAAAGGCAATTCCCGTCTGGCAGAATTTCCACTGATCGGACCTCCAGCCCCGAATTGGTTATATTTTTTAGGAGCGTACATTCTTGCTGTAGAATTGTCCTCCTTTCTGCGATGGACTGCCGAATGGTCACAGCCACGTGTGATTGCAAGTACTCGTTTGAGAAAGGTGTGTGCGAAGCTGTGAACAAAAAAAAAAGCACATTCAATGGCCCAAAACTGACGATAATGCCGTTTCGAAGAACTGTAAATCAACAAATACGATTGATTTAATTGCGAATAAACAAAAGTTTTAAGGTCCTGTCGTCTTTCTTCCATTCAACCCTCCAATATTCGTTGTAAATCCCGACTACATCAAGACTTTTAAAAGTACATATCGAAGTAAGGAAGGGCGATTTTTTGGGTTAGCTAAGTCCTCACCAGCCGGACGTAAAGAGAATAAATTATGTGAAAACCAATTCCCACGGAATTCAAGAAATCTCTACCACTTGTGGATCTATTCCAACACAACGTCTAAAACTAAATACAAGACCTTGGGGTACTGGCGGTATAAAAATAACAATTTCGAAAAATCGTCCAATTACCTTCGTCGTTCTTGGATGTTCGTGGACATCCTGGAGGGATGGAGGTGTCCGCCTCTTCAGATGAAGAATCCATCTCTTGTGTATCTAAGAAAGTCGCGTTATTGAAAACATAGCCTCGAACATCCATATATTTAATGAGTCGTGGAATTTGATAAGTGCAACACTTACCTTTGTTATCCTGGTTTTCTTGGCCGGTGGAACACTGAGAACGTTCTACATTACTCTCAAACAAAAAGGAATGGCCAAAATTCTGTGCAGCTAAAGAATAGAATAAACGTTAACAATTACAGTAATTTTTCAAGGTATTAACATCGACTTTGGTCATAGCAACCATAAAAGTTCACATTACACTTTCTGGTAAAGAACAAAATAGAGTGCTTCTGGGTTGACAGTCTAAATTTCTTCCCTCAAAGAAACTCTCTTCTGTGCCACACCTGCCTCACGATGAAAATTGTTCCATGTACTGGAGGACGTTTTTTCATCAGGTAAAAAGACATTTTCCTGTGTCGAAGGAGTTGGCGTCATAGGCACATCTGCATAAACCAATTAGGGAATGTGGATAGACAGAAATTCCTACAATGCAGTTTTTAATGAGGAAAGTATTTGAAATCAGGTTGTAAATAAATTTACCTGTCCACGTGCCATAAAGTAAAAGGTCGCAGAAATCCTCCATCTGGTCTAATTTCGTGTAACTGAAAAAGGATGCTTGGCCTTTTGCTGATTTAGATGGCCTGGTTGTTTCTTTTTCTTCCATGCTGTCGTGAGAATTATACGATTGATCCTCAATTATCCTCAGACGTTGGCCGATTGCGAGAAACCAGTCGTGACAGCAAGGGTGTGTACAAACATCTGCTGCAAGACAACTACCACAATCCCCGTCATGTAACCGTATGGCAGATTCCTGAGTGTCTTCAAGTATCTCCAAGAGCCGATCAGGAGACCGAATTCTTTCTCTTTCCCACAAAACGGAACCAATTAGGAAAAAAGGGAATGATTTTTTTTCCAGATAGGAGATCCCTCTCTCGTACTGACACTGATATTCTGTGGCCTCTTTAATATTTGCAGCCTTACCAGACATAATGCTCGCAGCTACACCGGCGTCCAAAGCTAACCATATAACTCTTGCATTTCGTTTTCCACATCTTCTAATACTACTAAATTTTTCTTTCTGTTGGTTTTGTGATTGATGCGGAACAGGTGTGCAAAAGTGGAGACCGCATCGGCGGTATCCTGGTGGGTCAACTCAGAAACCGTATTTTCTTCTGATGTATACGCAACTGTTTTCTGGGAATGGTAGCTCTGCAACATTCCTGCATAAAGGGTGGAAACAACATTTCTATCTTTTTTTTCCACTGCACCCGATAAAAATTCAGCGCTCTTCTTTCTTTAATTTCCCCAAGAATGTTCCTTGCCTTGAATGGGTCTTTGGCGTGTTTTTTCACTTTAGAAGGTTCGTTGTTGGAATCTTTAAAAATAACAATGTCCCCCACGGAAAATCGTTGCACGCGCTCTTCGGAGACTCGATATCGCCGCCTTGTGTTGTTAGCAATCATGTGCTCCGTTGCTTCTAATGCCCGGAGGCTACATCCTATATCCAATCGGTCTGACACCGAAAGGAAGCTTTCTTGCGAGTCCTTGCCATTATTATTCACGCATTCATCGTGCAATTCCTTTGCGCTTGTATTATCTGTGATTTCATCGTCACTTTCTGTGGGTGGTGCTTCGGCGCTCCAAAATTCAAAGTCGTCTGCAGATTTCTTCTCGTCAAAAAAATCATCGTCCATCGGATAGTAGAAATCAAACAAGACCGCCCTTTTAAACAACTTAAACGGAACGTCTTGAATGGTGCGATGCCATGTTGTGTTGATTTCTCTTGCGACGTGTGGAAGAATATAAGGCCATAGCTTGGCTTGCTCGTCTACTGATCTTAAGCAAAGAAGTTTTGTCATCATCTTTTTTATCCTTTTGTTAAGGTTCTCAACTTGTCCTTGACATTCGGGGTGGTATGGTTTTCCATCTATGATCTTAACACCCAACCAAGCACACAGATTCATAATCACTTCCGCAATAAATTCTGTACCATTGTCTGTCTGAAAGTATTTTGGAGCCCCTTCGTCATAACAAAACGAATTGTGCAAGATGGAGTGGATCTCGTTTGCCGACTTGGTTTTCGTGGGTATTAGCCAGCAATATTTCGAGAAGCAGTCCTTCATCACTAAAATATACCGATATTGGCCCCTGTTATTAGTCATGAATGATCTCTTTCGTCCTGGGGCCATATCTATCAAGTCTGCTTGTAGCCTCTCAAAAGCACCGTAGCTGCGAATTGGACGGGGTGGAGGAGAAACGGTTGGAAATGAAGTATGCAACTGACAATCGGGACACGACTTCAAAAATTGTTTAGCCAACTGCCTGATGCCGTTACAAAAGTAACGAAGGGAAAATTGCTTTACAATGCTATTCAACCCAACCACGGTGCATCCTCGTTCGGGTGAGTGATGGATGCCTTTGAGGATGTCCAATGCCTTTTCTTTGTACACAAGCTTGATACCTCTGTTTGGAATAAGGTCACCGCCCTTGGTGTATTCTAAACTAATAATGGCGGCTTCATCGGGCATTCCGACAACCCTGTAAATAGGTTTGCTGAAAAGCCCCTTGTAAAAAAGTCTGTTACGATGTTTGGTGAAAAATTCACGCAAAGCACCCCATTCATTTAGACTAAGACAATCGGGTTTAATTGCCTTTCGATCCGGCAAAGACGGCAAAAACTTTACAACATTGAACAACTTTTCCCAGCATTCGCAATACATTGGTCCAACAAAAGGAGAGGGGCCACAATTCTTGCATCCTAAAAGAAACAAATCATTTGACAATACATCGACTATTTAGTTACAATGCATGTGCCCTTTTCGGCACGCCTCAAAAAACGCTCTCATTTCTCTAAATTTTCTATTATTCTATTTACTTTGAATTGTGTTACATGAGTGCTAGTCTCGCACCCTTTTTGGCACGCGTTAACATACGCTCTCATTTGTCCAATGTTTCTATAATTAGTCGTATAAACATAACAACTTTCTTTAATTTTCCAGACATGTTTCGACGGTACATCCGTCATCTTCAGTGTTACATATTTTGAAATCGCCGTTGAATTTAAAGCGCGCGCGATCTTACAAACCTCGTTACATTGCGTTGTCAATATTGCATATTAAATCAAAACAGAACAAAACAAAAATTTAAATGAGTGACGCTTAGTTCCTTACAGGGAGAGAGTCAGGTTAATGTGTTTCACCTGCTGGTTGAGATCGGGCTTCTCCCATTATATATACATGGATTCCTTAAGCTTCACTTGGTACTTAGTGGCTGCAGAGTCCAGGATCTCAAAGCAATCCGGTGTGCAGGATGCCTTACAAAACTCTGAACTCTGCAGATGTTTAAAAACGTTCGAAGATCTGTCTGACTGAGTGACTGAGAAGTGCCCAACGTAAGGGGCACTTCTCAGTCACGGCACAGAGGTGTATACGCAAACTTGCTAATCGGTTATGTAAACCTATTGATATAAGGTTAGTCTTCACTACTTTCAAAGTCAGGAATCTTTTTAATGTGAAAGATGCTGTCCCTGTAGGGCTTCGCACGCGTGTGGTCTATAAATTTTCGTGTGCAAGTTGTAATGCTTGTTATGTTGGTGAAACCAGCCGACACTTCTCCACACGAGTGCGCGAGCACTTACTTTCAGACAGATCTTCGAACGTTTTTAAACATCTGCAGAGTTTAGAGTTTTGTAAGGCATCCTGCACACCGGATTGCTTCGAGATCCTGGACTCTGCAGCCACTAAGTACCAAGTGAAGCTTAAGGAATCCATGTATATAAAATGGGAGAAGCCCGATCTCAACCAGCAGGTGAAACACATTAACCTGACTCCCTCCCTGTAAGGAACTAAGCGACACTCACTTAAATTTTTGTTTTGTTCTGTTTTGATTTAATACGCAATATTGACAACGCAATGTAACGAAGTTTGTAAGATCGCGCGCGCTTTAAATTCAACGGCGATTTCAAAATATGTAACACTGAAGATGACGGATGTACCGTCGAAACATGTCTGGAAAATTAAAGAAAGTTGTTATGTTTATACGACTATCTATATTGTTGCTGCTATCTAGACCTTTTGTTTCTATAATTCAATTTACTTTGAGTTGTGTTACATGATTGCCAGTCTCGTACCTTTTTCGGCACCCTTCAAAAAACGCTCTCATTTCTCTAGTTCTTCTATTATTCTATTTACTTTGAATTGTGTTACATCAGCGCTAGTCTTGCACCCTTTTCAGCACGCGTTAACATACGCTCTCATTTCTCTGCTTTTTCTATTACTCCATTGACTTTGAGTGTGTTACATGATTGTCAGTCTCGTACCTTTTTCGGCACGCCTTAAAAAACGGTCGCATTTTTCTAAATTTTTTATGTGTTAAAACAGTGCTAGTGTCGCACCCTTTTCGGCACGCCTTAACTTACGCTCTCATTTGTGCAAAGTTTCTATAATTGCATTTACTTTGAGTTGTGTTACATGATTGCCAGTCTCGTACCTTTCTCGGCACGCCTCAAAAAACGCTCTCATTTCTCTAATTTTTCTCTTATTCTATTTACTTTGAATTGCGTTACATCAGTGCCAGTCTCGCACCATTTTCGGCACGCATTAACGTACGCTTTTTTTTCTCTAATATGTCTGTAATTCTTTTTTTTTTGATTTGTGTTACATGATTGTCAGTCTCGCACCCTTTTCGGCACGCATTAACATACGGTCGCATTTCTCTAACTTTTCTATTATTTCATTTACTTTGAATTGTGTTACATCAGTGCTAGTCTCGCACCCCTTTCGGCACGCATTAACATACGGTCGCATTTCTCTAATTTTTCATAATTCTATTTACTTTGAGTTGTGTTACATCAGTGCTATTCTCACGCGTTTTTTAGCGCGCATTAAAGACGGCCTCATTTCTCCAATTTATTAGTATTTCATTTAGTTTTTGTTGTGTTATATCAGTAGTACTGATAGTAGTAGCAGTAGTAGTAGTAGTAGTAGTAGTAGTAGTAGTAGTAGTAGTAGTAGTAGTAGTAGTAGTAGTAGTAGTAGTAGTATTAGAAGTAGGAAGTAGTAGTAGTAGAAGAAGAAGTATTCCGTTGGGTTTCCGTTGTGTAACACTATTACTTGTGTCACCCAGATTTCGAAACGCTGTTAAAGGCTAGTCATTTGAAGGTCATAGGTTTAATTAATTCTGACTTTTTCGGAATTTCCCCATGTGGTTGCTGACTAGTTGTTCGTTAGCAAGATGTTACAACTTACCTGTAGCTACGGTGTCTGATGTTGTTCCTGTTGTGTTGTTCATCACGCTCTTATGAAATTTCTACATCTGATAATACTGCTGAGAGTCTGTTTGCGTAGCTATGCCGAAGAACTCAGCTAAATTGTGAATCTTGCATAAGACATTTGGTCGTCCTTTAAATAGAGATTTTTGAGGGGTTGCGTAATTTTTTTCAAAAATGACGAGACAAATGATGTTTCGCAAAGTTGCAGTTTATCATATATTTTAAAACTGCCATTTCGTAATGCAGTTAAACATGTTTGCAATTGCCTCATTGCAAATGCTCGGCAAAAAAAAGAAACATTTTCGAGATGACAAAATTGAAGTTTCCGTATGTATGTTTGTGATTGAAATGCATTATTTTCCCTTTGTAAACCCTGTACTGTTTTTTTTTTTTCATCCTTGTCGCATTAAGGTGTGAGGAGAAATCTTATACCATGTCACATTCAGACAAGCTGCTTGTGATCCGATGACATGCGTGTTGCATAATGGCATAATTTATGCGTCTGTACCCTTTTCGGCATTTTGCAGGTCTCTTGTAAAAAAGGTAACAGTTCTCAAGGGAAAACACCTATCCATAATATCATGAAGGGTGTCGTTTAGTCGATCGACCGCGCAATCAACGTCGTCAACTTCAATGGCACGCGACCAATCACAGGACTGGATCTTGTAAGCAAACTGCAATTTGCGATGTTCTCTGCCGCCTGCCCGGCGGTAGGACAACTCCCGTGTGATCAGTTTTTATCCAATTTTTATAGGGAAAGGGTGGGTTAAACAGTTCAGGCTTTTTAGTTAGACAGTTGTCTAAAGTAGCTTGACCCCTCGTAAGGAAATCTACCAGCGCCGATAGACCCGAGGCCGAGACTACGCCATCTAGATCTAGGTTGTAAATAGTACTCACTTGAAATAGTATTTTTGGGGTAGTCCGTTTGGGTAGTCCGTCGGGGTAGTCTATGGACTAGGGGTCAGTGTTTTCTTCTCTCCCGGTCAAACACGGCTAAATTTACCGAGTAAATGTATGGGATTTTGTCCGACTTTAAACCGCTGCAGCGACGCTAACAAGAGACGGATTTCCAACTTTTGCCACGTCTTTAAATAGTTTTATCAATATCATTCATTCAGCAGAAAATAAGGGCATTAAGGAAGGTACGACGTCCATAAATTAGAGTAATGAGTCTTCTCGTGCTGCTTCTAATTTCGCTGTAATTTGCATGATCTTGATTAGAAAGATTTGGAGGAAACCTTAAAA
>NC_090870.1:28544790-28582290 GCF_036669935.1 Montipora foliosa | reverse complement strand
TGAAAGGGCGAAGAAAAATGACAACGCTGAGTATAATGCCCTCACGAGCTTAACTTGCGTCATCAGACAAGTTTGGCATATATTCTTATTTTATTTTGTAAAATTTTTTTCTTCATTTTTGAGTCTAAAATTGATGGTGCATCATATGGCGTACATAACGGAGATACATTGAAATGTCTGTAACTTAGAGGGATAAATTGGTAAAGAAGCGGGAAGTAACTGGCAACGTTTTTTCTGCCCATCCAGCGATTTTGTTCCGTTTTCCATTTTATCATCGTTTCCGCCCATGTTTATGTGAAAAAAAAACACTTTTTATTGAATAATAAAAAGGATGGGTTACTTTGGCTGTTAAAAGTCAACCTATTTTTATTCGTGCTGAATACGAGTTCAAATGGTCAATATCAATTCAACAGTCTTACATAGAATTAACATTATAGTGATTCTTTTTTAAACACATTGAAGAAAAATTCGCTACGAAAGAAACTTGAATAGTCATCAGATGTTAATTTGGTTCAATCAAGTATTTATATCGATTTAGTTAGGTCTATGTACCAAGTAGACAAGAGAACCCTCGCCCTTGAGATCTAGTAATTCCGATCATTTTTAGGCATTATTAATTTCTCACTAGGTAAAAAAATCTTTCGCAAGTACAGCCTTAGCTTTTGTACGCTTTTTAAGTAAACAAGTGGTTTAAAAGAAAAATGTTCAACTTCCTCCAAAAAGGAACGAACTCTTAGAATTAACGATATTTCGTGGAACTTCAGTTAATAATGATTTAGCGTTGCGTGCACGTGAAACGGCAAAAGAGAAATGCCTGTGGAAGGCTGCTGCTTGACGCAAAACAATGAATATTCACTTATTTTAACTTTCATCTCCATTTTGAGAAGCAGAATCAAGCAAGTATCTGATTTTTGGCCATCCGCAAAGTGCAGCGTGACGTTTGCTGTTTACGGTCAACGTGACGCAAAGTCACTCCATTTCATCCAAGTGTCTTGTTATCCGAAAGCACAAGTTATGATTAAATTTAGAGATAAAATAAAAAGGACTAATTTTTACATGGCTTCCAGTCAATTTTGCATCTTGTAATTTCCCCAGTTTTCGAGATAAATCATAGTTCTATCCATCTGGAATCAATGTAATGTTTACTGGGCAAAAGATTCTTTTGTTTCTGAAAGGCACCGAATCCCTACGGCAAACACGGAGCTGACCATGTAACCCCCAGGCGGTTTTTCGGCGTCTATGGGGCGCCGAAATAACTCTTGGCTAAAGCCAATTTCACTGTGTCGTGTCTGCGAGTTTTCTCACCCTTCTCCTATTCAGCAACGCTCACTCTTGGAGTTTGCAAAATCATTTCACCTTCATCACCGCACATTAAGTACAGAGTGGCTTTTATGTGAGCATGATCCTACAGTATTATTATTGCCAGTGAAGGTTACATTGCATGCTTCGTATAATTTCCTTCAAATCATTGCAATGACTCTTGAAGAAAGCCAACTCTACTATGTTGTACAAGGAAAGGTTACATTTTATACAAACGTTGGCTGTGTAGCATGCATTTATATTTTAAACAGAGTCAACTGAATGGAGTGTAATGTGTAGTGCCAGAATTCTATCCCATATGAACCATGTGAGCGTTAGCCCTACTGATGGAAATGGGCCCACACAAGGACAGAGAAAAACTCTGACCAGGGTGGGAATTGAACCCACGACCTTCGGGTTAGATCTCCACCGCTCTACCGACTGAGCTACAAGGTCAGACGGGAGCAGGCCGTGGGAACTAAAGATCTTAAAGTCACGACAATGGACATGTACAAGTACAAGGAAAGGTTGGCCGTGTAGCACTATTTGGCTACACGGCCAACGTTTGTATAAAACGTAAGCTTTCCTTGTACTTGTACATGTTCATTGCCGTGACTTTGACATCTTCAGTTCCCACGGCCTGCTCCCGTCTGACCTTGTAGCTCAGTCGGTAGAGCGGCGGAGATCTAACCCGAAGGTCGTGGGTTCAATTCCCACCCTGGTCAGAGTTTTTCTCTGTCCTTGTGTGGGCCCATTTCCATCAGTAGGGCCAACACTCACATGGTTCATATAGGATAGAATTCTGGCACTACACATTACACTCTATGCAGTTAACTCTGTCTACTATGTTGTGTTTTCAAGTTTTATCACCCTTCTCCTAATCACTATAAGGCTTATAAAATTACTTTTCGATTCTGGAAAATCCTCCATCCTTATCTGCTACGCATAAAGTATAGAGTGGTTTTTACGTAAGTATGAACTCACAGTATTACTGTTGTCAGTGAAGGCTACGTTCCATGCTTTGTAACGTCCGTCAAATTCATTGAAATGTGCTCAGAATTCATATACTCGTTGTGGTAAGTTCCGGTTTTTCTCCCTCAACAAATTGACTCCCAGCTTACTACGGAGATGCATCTCGCATGGGTCTCCCACCCTTGCGGACTTAAAATTAGGAAACATTATCCAAAACTCCATTCTGACTTTTAAAGGCCGTACGGAGAAATACGTCAAGGTGCAAATACACACCTACGTTTGTATAAAGTTCTCCAACTTGATCAACCGAGTAGAAGACAAGAACCTGTCCCTGAAAAAGCATGTTAGTGCAGAGGCAGATGTGATAAACTGATGTCTTGCTAACACGATCTTGTAAAGACTTTCATTGTCTCTCCTTAGACCGATCCTGTCCAGCGAAAAATCTCCAAATTTGCAATTTATTTATTGCAAGATGTGGTCTCAGGGATTCGATTCATACCCATTTCGGACTCGCTGAGAAGCAATTTGCTTTTACTAGCTATTCGTTCATATGTTGCATTTTTGCTATATTGATGTACTTCAAGAAATGAGTATATGGAGTTGAAATAAAGCCAAGCCTGATTTATTCCCAGTATAGTGGAGTTGAATTCACAACCACCGAAGACAAATTCAGTCTGTGGTCAAAGCTAGATTTGAACCAGGGTGCGACCGCAAGCGCCTAACCCCATAGTCCGATTGAAGGGATGAAATAATACCCATAGGCGTACGGGCACGATCCGACCTGGGGGGGCGGTGTCCTTTTTGCCCGAAAAAATTACACATTGCCCGAATGTTTGATTGTTGAAATCCCTTTTTTACTCCCTCCAAATGTACGAAAGAAACATTCCTTTACAATCCTTAAAAGTCATAAAACTGTACGCATTCGAAACAAAGCGAGAATTTAAAACCTCACATAAATTTTATGCAAAATAAATTGCTAACGCTAAATTAAATATTTACTAGAAGCCTCGTAGGCTGCTTGAACTCACCTTAAAAGTCCCTTTGATCTGAAAGAGTTTCGAATGCCTGCGTCGCCCAAAGAGTCGATGGTATAGACCACGGAGAAACTTCGAACTAAAACTTTCTTTTATCTTTGATCTCTCGCGCCGCCTTAAAAATGGCGCAAAAGTTTGGCACGAACTGCAGCAATTGCCAGTGATCAACAGATCAGCAGCCGAGCAATTCAGATGTTTTAAGATCAACCGCAAGGACGTATTTCAAAACAAGGACTTTAATATCTTTTAACTTACAAAAGTAATATTTTTATACTTTCAAGTGCTCTTTTTTATATTTTTGCCTTATTTAAATGTTTTTTTATTCAATCTTTTATCGTTTCTTTGTTGCCCGAATTTTGAGCGTTTTGCCCGAGAATTTCTGAGACTGGGGGGGCTGCCGCCTATGATAATGCCCGGCAGAAGCTACACAGGGACTGACCTTTACTTTCTGCTTACCAAATGCTGTGTAACCTGGCGCTTAACTATGGGCAGGAATTGCCGCTTATATAATGAGGTTTGAGTGTCCCATTGCCTCCACAAGTTCAACACCTGGTTAATCCATGCTGTTATCCGATCTTGGTTTTTACACCTTCATGAAGTCTTCTTGCAAACACAAGCCTTTTTGCCGCTCTTATTTACTATAAGTCACTTGTTGTTACCCAATTTCAAGACTTGCAGCTCCACTGTCTCCCTCTTGAAATGAACACACAGTTTTCGGTTCTCACCTCTTTCGTCCTCGTGATGCTTACATTCCCTTCAGTGTCTGAACTTCCTTTGCCATGCTGCCTTCAAGAGAAGTTCTGGGATCTAGCCCTCATAACTCTTCAATACGGTTTAGTATCATGAAAACTTCTAAATCCACGTCCTCTTCCTTTTTGCGTTCGACGTTAGGAGAACGCAATTGCTAGGGATCCCGTGCATAGGGTGACCTTGATCAGGTTTTCGTTTTTCGTTCGTCTGCTTTTTCAACGCCATCTGTAATTACGTCATACCTGCATGCCCATCTCAGTTTCGATACGTCATATGCGCAAAAGACGATCCCACACCTCTTGTAAGACAAGAGACATTTTTTTAGTAATTATCTCCTAGACATTTTCAAAAACTTTCAGATTTTCAACAATTTTAGTTTTTGTGACGTCATCATTTCTTCACTCCAAACTTTCCATTTTTGGCCTCATTCCACAAACCTCACAGATTGATATTTTTGATGGATCTTTTATACATAAATACATATTTTTCATGGCATCTTGGCTCGTCTAGTGATCCCAACCGCTAAAGTTCTCTCAACCAACGCACTTTATAATCTTACTCCTAGTCTTAGTAACAGAATGGATCATACTGCTCTAAAGAACGACGGCATTCATTGTCACGTCAGAAACATTCCCGAGTCTTGCGAATCAAATTTTACTCCTCATCGACTTAACAATACGACAAACACTCCGGAGTTGCGATACTGACATGCAATTTTAAATATCAGGCACTCTGAATTTAATGTTCATTGAGATAATCATCAACGAAGAAAGACGGCCCGCAATGTTAATTCTGTTAGATAGCTTCTGTTGTTACTGATTGACCCTTTTTAGGTCGATAGCGCGATGTATACTTTTTCCAATGATTTTTCACTATCTTTTTTGCTTTAATTTTTGCCGGTATCGCTAAGATATTCTTTTGGGGTAGCTTTCCTTATCCGCTATTGATTCTCTTTTATCTTCTTCTTCGTCTTTGCTTCTGGCTGCGTATTTTTGGCTTCTCATCGCCAGAGCAATATTTCCTGAGTGGCCCCTTTTAGGAACAAACCATTTCTTAAACTCCGTCGGTTTTAAAAGCGCGGTTCATATACCCGTAAATAAACGGATTGATGCAACTGGTCATAAAAATAAAGAGACCTGACAAAAGAAAAGTGGGTGGGATTTGTTCGTTTTATTTCTTTTTCGGGTCGGTAAAAATCTTGCGTGTCACTTCTTTGGTAAGCGGTGTCTTTGTGCATAGAGCCTTCTGCGCGTATTTTCTTAGGATCGAGAGGGTAGTGGAAATGCGTAGATTTCTCTGGTGGACACAGTAGAATCAGTAGCTTAACCTGCAATGGCGTCGAAAGTCATGTAACGCGAATGGCGTTTTAGTGGATCCTTAAACAAAATATACCCTTATGGATCTCAATAATGGAAAGTCAGTTGAATAAACTAGGCAGGCGGTGAAGTACAAACACCTGGAATCTTAAAAGCGACGAGTAATGGACTTCGACAACAATCTATCGCCCGTTGAGCCGAAATCAAAGTGAGCTGTATTTCTAATATTTTACCAAGTGTGCTGTTATGTAGAACCCTGAAACCAAATGGAAAATTCTCTGGTAACTTATGGGTTCAACAAAGACAGAGAACGAATGGAACACCTTAAGTGGATCTGTGATCAAGTCTGCACAGTCTTCAGTAAAAAAATAATCGGAAATGTGACAGTCAAGAATTATTTGAAAGAAAGCTTGTCGTCTATTTTGTGCTTCATTATTCAAGGAAAAGGTTCTTCATGGAAGCGGTTTGATCCTGAAATTTAGTTTGTTGTAATATTGTGCATATTTGACACGATTGAGTTGTTTCTCTTCACGCACGTAATGAAATAGGAAGGGGTTTTTGCCTCTAATAGCAAATATGTTGTATGTTTCAAAAAATTGTTCGCTGGAAAAGGTCGCCTTTATGAATTCATCATGCAATGGCGTCAAAAGTCATTGCAACGCGAATGGCGTTTTAGTCAACAAAATATGCTCTCAAGGAGCTCAAGAAGGGAACTTCAATTGGATGAACAAGACAGGCGATGATGATCTGGAATCTTAAAAGCGACGAGTAATGGACTTCGACAACAATCTTTCGCCCGTCCAGCCGAAATCAAAGTGAGCTGTATTTCCAATATTTTATCACGAGTGTAGTGTTAACCAAATGGAAAATTATCTGGTAACTTATGGGTTCAACAAAGTCAAGTAAAAAAATAATAATTGGAAATGTGACAGTCAAGAATTATTTGAAAGAAAGTTTGTCGACTATTTTGTGCATCATTATTCAAGGAGAAGGTTCTTCAGGAAAGAAGGGGTAGTTTCTAAAGAAACTGTGGTGCTGCGTCGGTGGGGAAGTAGTATACAAAAATTTGGTTTATCAACGGAGTTGATAATGTAAATTGACCACCGTACAGAGATTCTTAGAATCTCTGTACGCTGGTCAATTTACATTATCAACTCCGTTGATAAACCAAATCTTCAGGAAAGAGTTTGAACCTGAAGTACATGGTAATTTGACACGATTGAGTGCACGCAATGAAATAGGAAGAGGTTTTTGCCTCTAAGAGCAAGTATGTTGTTTGTTTCAATAAATGTTTGGCTGGAAAAGGATTCTGTGATATTTTCTGCCTTTGTGAATTATAATATCATGTTGTGTATTGAATTTTCGAGCTTAAGGTTGAAATGTGATACGGCAGGATATTTTTAGTATTGCTCTGTAGGCAGGAAGGGTTCACGAAAATAAACAGGTCTGTTGGAAGCGTGCTTGAGTTTCAACAAAATGAGCCCCAAAATCAGCAAAAAATTGTGACGCCGATGTTAATAAAGAAGCTGCTATTTCCAAAATGATGGAATTACCTGGTGATAAATAACCTCGTCTTGGAGAGTAAATTTTTGACTTTGCAGAAACCAAAAGAAACCTCAAGAGTTGGGCGATTGTTATCTTTGCTTTGAATTCGCTCCTTTATTGTCAAACTTCATAACACTTGACAGAAAAGGAAACTAACGAAAACCCGGTATCTTGCCATCATTTGACGCAGATGCTTCACTGTTTGGCGAGTAAGCATGCCGCGGTAACATCACAGCGCCCGCTGAATTCCGTCGATGTCACTTTCGATTCAAGCCAACAAAATCTGTACCTTGCTGAGTTCGCGTTTGTTAGTGTTAATAGTGTTTTCGGTCCAATGCTTCTGTTTTACGAAGGGGTATATGTTTTAGGTCACCCATCCAGATACTAACCGCGCCGGATAAGGATTAATTTCAGTAAACTTTAGCATTACAAAGCTGTAACATGCTCAGAGGGCACGCTTAAACTTAGGGCGAAAAGAAGTTGTGAGGGAACTTGAGATCAACACATTGATTGTTTTGTATATATTTCATCAAGCTACTCTGTCTTTTCCGGAACAAAAACAAACAGCGCATAAGGCAGGGGCTTCCAACGAGAATATAGTGCAAAAACCACTTAAACATAGCATTGTTAAACGTATTTTAATATTTAAACGGTAGATATAGGCATATTTTTATCTCCTAAAAATTTTTCATCTGTTCGGATTTCCTAGCTGAAAGTCCAGTGATCCGAAAATTATAGGGATCAAAACTTACCTTTTCGAAAATTTCAGGGTAAAAATCCATTAAAAATGGGCAATGATACCATTTTTTAGATGTTCGAAAAACCTAGGACAGGCAGGCAAGCAAGAGATTTTGCAACAAATGTTCCGAAAATTCTAGATCTCAAATCGTCTTCCGAACAGATATTTTCCGGAAATTGACGTTGGGCGCCCCTGATAAGGTCTTCCAAGGATTCTTGTACATTCTAAAAGGAGCCAAGATTGTCTAAGCTTAATGTGAAGAGGAAAATAGTTAACTAAATGAATGATGAAGTAACTGCCACAATTTTGTTCTTTTAGCGGCATTCTCTGTAGAACAAGGCACACAACAACAACCGCCCCTCATATGCGAATGAGGGAACGACTATTCTGCTGTTTAGAAAATGGATTTTTCATGAAAAAGGAAGGAACGAAGAAAGAGTGAATCTTTTCACAAAAGAAATTCGACAAACATATGTGAATTTTAAATTTCTCTAAAAGAGATTCGGATCACACTATAGCCAGGGTCTTTATAGTGTCTTGGGGAAAAGGTACTCGCTTAGCCTAATTATTTTTCGTTGATCTAGCTGGTGAGTGCAGGCTAAAATTGATTAGATATCTTTTGACACAATCAATAACATCACATCTTTTCAAAGATTTCAAAAAAAAAAAAAGTCTTATGGTTATATAGCTCACTTCTCGTATCCAAAGCAAGTAACTTAATTGAAATCAAACTTTAATAAACCGTATCCATCTTGTAGTACAGATCAGGATTACTATGCGCCTGAACCAGTCAGTACTATTTCCAAAAAAACATAAAAATCTTATCATTTTCTAACTTGTTTGTACAATTTATTTTCACCCAAAAATTACTCTCACGTTTTTGAAGTGACATTTAGATATAAACTGATCCGGGACAGATTTTGATTGGTCTAATTATCGAGTCCTTTCAGATAACTTTTCTGGTGCACCTGATGAGGTCAGAGATGTGTACGAGCCCGCAATTGATGCCCAAACTGTACTGCAAATGATCCCCATGTTGGACTGCAATTGATCCCCATTTTGGACCGCAAATGATCCTGAAAAAAAAGTAAGGAATGGCATGGAGCGCGTATCTTTATTAAAAATCACTTTAAATGGCCCACACAGGTTTCTGTCTCATTATAGTTTTTCAGAAAGACTGAATTTTTTTCTTACTACGGTGTTATAAATTTGCAACATGTAATTATCGGATACAATCATCAAAAACTAACTTTGACACAGTTCTAAGCTGATTGTGGTCAGGGACACGTTTCTCAAACCCTGCGCGTGTTTGCCAGAGTTGTTCGAATATTCCAACTGTTTGTTTCCGTTTCACGGTGGCTTTCCAGTTACTGGTCATGCATGACTGACACCCAAATACATTTGCATGCTCAATGCGAAATGTCCCTAAATCGAGGCCGCTGGCAGACCCGATTTTTCTAGGAAGATGGAAAGAGGCTCTTCTCGCATTGTTCGAGAAACGGGCCCCTGGTCACAATCAGTTTAGAACTGCGCCCAAGTTAGTTTTTGGTTATTGTGTCCGATAATTAAATGTGGCAAATTTATAACAGCGTGGTAAGAAACAAAAATCAGCCTTCCTGGAAAACTACAGTGAGACAGAAAGAAAGCGCCCTTCACATTAATTTTCTATCAAGACCATTCCATCCTCCATGCCATTCCTCACTTTTTTTCGGGATCATTCGCGGTCCTGGTATCATTTGCGGTTCTGGGATCATTTGTGGTCCTGGGATGACTTGCGGACCCGTACAGATCAGTAGCAATCTTTTCAGAATATAATTACCCGTTTTGTTAAGACTGTAAAAGGCTCAACGCAAGAAATCAAAATCTTTGCAAAAAGGGGTTCAGTATCTAAAGATACTTTGATACTGCGTGGTGGGAAGCTAAACAAAGAAATGGGTTTAAAAACTGGGTTCGTATGGTTGACTGACCACTGGAGAGAAATTTGAAAGCTGATGTTTCTAGTGTTAGCCCTTCGTCAGAGCGAATGCCTCGGAATGGCTCTTCTCTGTGTCGAAGGGCTAACGCATTTTTTAAAATTATTTTCTCTGTGAATTTATTTACAAAGAATGAAGTAGACCTGCATCCCTTCTTGAAGCCCCTGATAGTCCTGAGATTTCCCGTCCTAGGCCGTCGGTGGTGAGGGAGTTTTGGGCTTCGGACCGATTTCGCGTGCTTTCTCAGTTGCTCAATACGTTTTTTTTATGTGAAATGATGAGCAGTAGCCGACAGACGTAAAAAGATCTCCCAGGCCAATCAGTGGCTCACTGCGGCTCAAAATTTGATGAATTTAATAAAAAAAAAATAGGAAAAGTAAGTTGAAATTGCATTAAGATATGAATAACATTTAGACTGCCGTGTGGCTCTGGAGGTCGACAGGTACTTATGAACGCGATGCCTGAAAGCCTAAGTTCCAGAATCTTGGAAAACATCCACGACATTATCAGGAAGGTTATTCCATATCCTCACCGTGGTGTCGAGAAAAGTTCCGTCGAAAGAGGTAGCACTGGTCACAGGAAGGAATAGAGCATGGTTTATTAGCATGGACAAGGTGGTTTCGTGGTGTTGCGCTCATCACAAAAATGCCGGAAAGAGTAGAAATAATAAAAATGTGGCAAAAAATACGATTTGTAAATATATGAGTTCTGAAAGCGCGTCATAGCGTTAAGTTGATTATTAATCATTTTGCACTCACTTGATATATGACCAGAAAATCCAGATTATTGTCTATTTCCACTGAAAGATCACTAATGCATCCTTAGCGGGGAATGAGAGGTTATAGTCAGATAAGTATTACCAAGCAATAGACCTGGTTTTTGCTCCGATTAAAAAATCTATGAAATGGGGCTCGAAGGACTTTCCTGCTTGTGGAATGACACAATTACCCAGAATTCGTTTTAGGCATGAACAAGGCAACTTGAGAAGCAAGGGACTGGCCCTCATCAAATCGTGGAGCGCGGCTGGAGGAAAAAGTGAGGAGAAAATTTCTAGCGACAAAGTAGTGCTTTTTTTGTTGTTATCCTCGTAGCAAAACACTGGCCTTTCGTGATTTCTGTTAGGAACGGTATAATGCAGTGGAGATCGGGACTCATCGTCGGGACTTCAGACTGTGATAGCTGTCATGCCAATCAGTCGGCCGAGTACTATGAACACACTATCATGACGTTTGGAACAAAGTTTTCTAGAAGCAAGAACTAACAGTATAGTCTCACTCGTAAAGGATGCAATCTCTCAGGCAACTGTCTCGCATATCTTGCAATGACCAAAAATTTTGCGAGACCAGTTGCAGAAACCGCTGCAGGAAGTAGAGAGTTCTACTTTCCGCAACGACTGCAACGAATTTTCTTTGCCTTGCTCCGTGACGGTTTTCAACACCAGCCAATGCCACATTTATGGGGGATAAAGTTGCCATATCCGCAGAAAAATGCTACTCTAAATTTATGAGATCATCGAAACGAGACAGGTTGTATGACACGTTTCTCGGTGTAACACCCATAAAACAACTAGTTTCGTACTGTGAGAACGTTTGTAGAAATGCCGTTGCGAGACAAGCTGCAAGAAAAATTGCACAGTGTAAGAGCGCCTTAAGGAAACTTGCCCTTTTACACCAAGCACTCTTGTGGCCCCACGTCTTGATAAAATCTTGTGGGGTATAGAAAAAGTGGGCCGCGGGGGTGCGCGTGCATGCATGCGCAGAGAGCGCGCGGTTGGAGATACCAGGCAAATAGCCTGCTATCTCCACAGGGTGCCGAAGTTATATTTCGGTTGCTAAAACGTCTGTTTCGTTATGGTGATAACATCGCTGAACAAGCGCTAAAACAGATTTACAGAATTAGGAAAAAAATTGCAATTGTATTATGCGAACAAGGACATTGAACCATTGATGCTATCGTCAAAATTATTCAATTTACCCCTGTTTATTCTTCCAAGCCTCGGTCACCAGGCTAAATTTTCTGAAAAAAGATGATCTATCTGCGTCCTATGCGAGAAGACTAGACACGGTTCTTACGTTACGTTTATGAATCAACTGAAATTCCAATTCCTTGTAAAAAGAAAACACCATAATTTTTGGTATGGTACTTATCGGAGAACCAGAACATTAACGCATGCCCTGACGAAATGTTTGAACAAGAGAGAAAAAGGCGATCCAGTCGCAGTACCTCTGGACATCGCGCCAGAGAGTCGTACCTGACGATTCAGCCCGGGATTTTGACCCACGCATCGCTTTCGGGCGCGTTTGGTCCTTTGCTGCTTTCAGATACTTACCTTCCTTTCGGTAGGCAGTGCTTGAGGGGGAGAAATGTCGGCCCCTTAATCATATGAGATAGATCCCTTTCTTAAACTCAGCTCGGTTCCGGCTAGTCAATTCAACGTAATATTTTTATGCCATTAATATTCTTCAAAAAAAGTCATTGTATCTTCCATATGGTACCCACTGGAGTCGCAGATTAAAAAGTGTACGCACGCGCCCTGCTAAAGGCAACATACATACACACATACATACATACATACATACATACATACGTACACAAACTTTATTTTGAATTTCAGATTAGCTACAAGAGCTAATATCTTTGAGACACTACATTAAGGCTAAAATACTTTAAACATCCGCATAAAAGAAAATAATTTTTTTCCAAGTTAGGCTAAATAGTTCTTATAAAAATTGTGTTCACAGTGGTTTTAGGCTCTCTACTAGGTTCTTGAATTGGTTCTTATCTCCAAGAAAGATATCTACGCTATGATGTGGTATGACTGATTTCCTCTCATGAGGACGCTGTGCCTTTATATTTCATAACCACGAAAAAATAAGTTTTGAACAAGATCTGTGCAGTTTAAAATGCAATTTGTTCCAGTCGCCTGAAACTACAAGTCATATTTTAAAATCAGAACCGGTTCATTTTTTTAGGCTAACTTGACTTTTATGTAAGAGGGGTTTAAAATGAAATTTTAGTATTTATAGCCTAACAGATTCTTCAATTCTAAGTTCTAATATGCGGATGTTTACTATATATGATCCCGTAGACCCGCCAGCGCACAGCGCTCGGGAACTTTAGAGATAAAAATCTCTCTTTCCTTTCTTGAAGATGGCTACAATGTTAGTAAGTTTCCAGTCCCTGGGAGAATGCCGATCAGCAAGGATTTATTGAATAACATGGTCAAGGATGGTGCGCTCTACCAAATATGGCTGAGTTGAATTCACGACCACCGAAGCTAAATCCAGTCTGTGGAGAAGAAGCCGCACAAAAACAAAAACAAAAACAAAAACAAAGAAAAGAAGCCTCTTTCGAACCCGATTCGACCGTAAGTTCTTTACCCAATAGCCCGATCGAGGGATGAAATAAAACTCGGGAGAACTTACCGTAGGAATGACAGTTACTCTCCGCTTGCCAAAAGCTGTGTTATCTGCATGGAGTTTAACTATAGGCAGGAATTGAGTTATGAGTGTCCCATAACGCCTCCACAATACAAGACCTGGTTGGTACGTGCTCCTTTACGGTCTTGGCTTTCGCACTTTTTTGAAGTGTAGTCTCAAGCCACGAACTAAGTCTTTTCGTCTCCATTAGCGTGCGAAAATGGCTAAAAAGGAGAGTAGTACGATAAGAGCTTTAGATAAACTTTTCCTCATAATCGGAGGACAAAAAGATTTGTTTTGCAGCGGAAGACTGCACTTGAAAAAGTTTGAAAGCCAATTAAGACCGAAATACGGATCTGCTATTTGAGAGTTAAAATTCTCCTACTTTTCTTATTCTACAATTCATCCAATTTTGCTTACTTCAGCTCCACGATTCCCGGCCTGTTTTTCCGATTCTTCTGGTTTAAGTGCCCCTTGTTCTACAGTGAATTTAAGCACTGCCTTTAGCCATGCCGTATCAGTATGCCCCGTTGTAGAAACGTGTGAAAGAAGGATAAATTCCGTATAGCTTAACACCACTCCTTAACAGATCCGACGACACCTATTCTCAAAAACCGCCAAAAAAAGGGTTACAGTAAATGGTGTAACATCTGATCTTGTCACAGTCCTTTGTGGTATTCCTCAAGGATCAGTTCTCCGGCCAATTTTGCTTCTATTATATAATATATTGATAATTCCTATCACTGCTCAAAAATTCTTGAATTTTACCTATTTGCTGATGATGCCAATCTGTTCTATTGCATAGAGGTATTGATACTTTAAAACATAAAATAAACGGCGAGTTAAATAATGTAAATTAATTTTTTGGGAACCATCTCAGCGGGCTGGAATCCTAAATCCTTAAATCTGATTGGCTAATAACGAGGTTTTAGCAGGTCCAGCTTTTTTTTCAATTTTGCTTTTACTATATAGTAATGGTTTTTATCATTGCTCAAAAATTCTTGCATTTCACGTCTTTGCTGATGATGTCAATCTGTTCTATACACATAGAGATATTGATACTTTAAAACATAACATTAACGTAAACATTAATTGACCAATCATAAAAAAAATAAATAACTAATGAAAAGAACTGTGCTGGGTTTAGCATGTTCGTCGTTTTAGTTTAGAGGTGATGACACAGTACTACAGATATAAAGGGTGCGAGTTGGAGTACCGGTAAGTGCATAGTACAGTTCTTTGTTCCCTTACCATGTCCATGTTGTAATGTTGAAACTGAATTATAAGTGTACGAATACAGAAACCGATAAGGTGACACCAAAGATTAAGAAGAAGTGTTGAGATGCGTAAGACAGAGCTTGAGGAGGGAAGGTATAAGTATCCTTTGGGGGTGGGGGAAGGGGGTTAAGCAAGGTTCAACCTGCGGATCATGAATATAACGTTAACCTACAGTAGGTTAAAACGGTTTCAACCTGAAAGCGGATTTTACCCGCAAGATATACCGGTATACGGGTACGGGTAGTGTACCCCTTCAAGTAAAATGTCCATGCAACCATACCCGTAGACTTAACGGGCGGGGATTAGTAACGATTGTTTACAAAGATGGCCGGCTCGGCAGCAAGGTTCCTTCTTCAGAAATACGTTTACGGCACTGTTTAAAGGGGCTACGTTACGCTATTTTAGGTAATTTTGTTTAATTTTGTTAATTATGAGCTCTAAACGTCAAATTGGCAGAGCAAGAGTCTTTCATTTCCAAAATCACGGCCACATAACAACTGAGAATGATTTTCCAGCTGTGTAAATGACATTTTGATATAGACTGATATAAATTTGAAACAAGGTGGGCCGACGAATTTCAAATTTACCCAAATTTAATCCATTTCAATCCTCTCCAGTTTTGTCCATCCATGTCCCTTCTTGGCTGCCCTGTGTTTTGCTAGAGTTCTTCTATAGTTTTGAACAGTCATTTGGATATTTTAGTTAATTCTATGACCATTCGATAAGTGCCGAAATTGCCTAAAATTGCATGACCTAGGCTATCAAATATATGCAAATCCTTATGTCTCTAGTATCATTCATTTTTTTCCCTTAATTTTTACATTTGCCTTTTTAATCAAGCCTGGAGGCATACTACCAAGGATCCCCTAACCCGCTCTATCTCATTTTTTGGACCTTAGGGCCTAAGTTTCAACTTCCCCATCTCTCATGGTATTATTACTGAGGATTCCAGGAGATGGAAAAATCTTGCTCAAGGCCTTTGAACTTTTTAAACTTCAAAGGCCTTGAGCAAGATTTTTCCATCTCCTTGATCTTCATCGATCGGAACATAGCAACTGAATTCTCCAGATAATTAGATTATCTTAAAAGATCATTTGTATTAAGCTAAATAAAATTATCTTTCTTTCTTCAATGAATCCGGCATTCCTTTATTGAGGCTAAGCACCTACCTGGCAACATCACAAGATACAAACTAAACTACTAAAATTAATAGCAATTTTAGAAACAAAAGTACACGGTATAAACTATCATGCATTCAGTCACTAAAAGGTCTTTTAAGTATTATAAAGAAACTTTTAAGCGACATTTTGGAAGCTTACCAGCTTAAAAAGCTTGTGCAAGTTCCAAAGGTCTTCAACGATAAGGTTAAGTAAAGTTAAGAAGGCATAACCATGCATAGCAATAAATTGTGCAAATCATCGTGTTTGATATTTTTACAAGGTAGCAATCAGGAGAGTCCATCTTCACCACCGAGTCTCTTGGTTAACACACGTGTACACGATTCCACTTTTGGAAGGCTTAATATTGTTCATACAATGAAATTACTTAATTACTTTTTAAGATTACATGGTGCTGCACACGCAGTGCTTTCTCTTTCAGTTACTAAACTAAACTGCTGACTTTGTCTACTCCTGAACTTGTTCATCGATCAGAACATAACAACTGAATGCTCCAGATAATTAGACTAGTACCCATAATGGTTGACAATGCAAGCCAAAGCGAAGTCGCTTTCGACCCCCGAGGGTTCACACTGCTGGAGCTCATCCCGGTTTCTGTAGCATGAAGCGACTGAGACTTTTACTACTCACCCCTGGACGGGACGCTAAACCAAAGCATGCTCGTTCCCTGCAGTGTGTCGCCGGTGACCATCTGTACACGTGCACCTGATTGAGAAGAGACAGTGCAGAGCAAAGTTTCCTGTCTTGGAAAACAGCAAAGCGACAACGCTGAGCCTTCAACCAGTCTGGCACACTGACTGACCTTCCAGGCACAACTGCTCGCACAGGAGATCAAACACTTTTACTTCTTTCAAAAAATTCCCCTGGATATAAAATCTGAAACTATTTACGTTTAATTATTTTAACACGTATATGAACTCAATAAAAGACTCTTGAACCTCGTTCATTACTTGTCTCAAGGCTATGCTCACAGTTATATTGTTGGTTTACGTTGTCGACTAGCTGTGTATCAGTATAAGTTGCAAACGGCAGGTTGGTGATCGGTTCATGTCAATCCTTACTTTGGTTGTTGTTTTTTGGAAGAATGCGATCCGTGTCATTCACAATGCCCTTTTTTCCCGCGATCTGCCTCCCGTGACAACTTTATGTTGTCGTCAGTTGCATGTTCATTTTACCTTAAAATACTACATGGTAAGGAACTCGTGATACAAGATTTAGAGTATCCAAGACTTTGGCCCTTATCAGTTATGGTCAAGGAAGACAGAATCAACGACAGACATTATTTCTAAGAACCAGCCGGTTTAATCTAGAGTTTTAACGATAAACAATCTCGAAGACATAATCTCGGGAGAAGGGGGAGGGTGGAGAATAAATGAAAGGAATGTGCCGTGTGGAATTTCAAACCTTGAGACTTACGTGGAGCTAATCATTTATGTTCTATTCCTGATAAAGATTTCACGATCAAATAAGATAATCATATGTTGCCAGGTTACATTATTGAAGGACTTAAGGTTCTATATTTCTGCTAAAGAATGCCGTTGTCCGCGATAATCTTGAGTCAGTTCAGTTCATACTTCAAACAAGTCAGTCAGAAATGAGTGTCGAATGTCGCTCTCGGATTTGCGTGATGATCCAGCTTCTTTCTTGTGTCAAATGCCACTTTGCCAGCATCTTCTTCTTCAAGGCCACCGTTGTCGCTTTCTTCAAAGCCAAAGTTGACTGATCGAGGTTCAGCTGACTCTTTTGGCTGCTCATGAATAGTAGCAAGTTCAAAGCCTGCTTCTCCACTCTCCTTTCTTGCATCAAATGCCACTTTGTCAGCATCTTCTTCTTCAAGGCCACCATTGTTGCTTTCTTCAAAGCCAAAGTTGACTGATCGAGGTTCAACTGACTCTTTTGTAGCAAGTTCAAAGCTTACTGATGTACTTTTCTTTCTTGTTTTAAATGCCACTTTGTCAGCATCTTCTTCGTCAAGGCCACCATTGTTGCTTTCTTCAAAGCCAAAGTTGACTGATCGAGGTTCAACTGACTCTTTTGTAGCAAGTTCAAAGCTTACTGATCTACTTTTCTTTCTTGTTTTAAATGCCACTTTGTCAGCATCTTCTTCTTCAAGGCCACCGTTGTCGCTTTCTTCAAAGCCAAAGTTGACTGATCGAGGTTTAACTGACTCTTTCGGCTCCTCATGAATAGTAACAAGTTCAAAGCTTACTGCTCCACTCTCGTTTAACGTACTAGATACTGATGGCATGTTAAAATTACCAGTTTGGACTTGTTCATTCAGCAAATTTTTCCCTGTCATTCCTCGTATTTCGTTGTGGAGGTCATTAAGAGGCAAAAGCAAAGCCAGGCAACACGAAAGAGACCATTGTGGATTTTTACGCCACTCTTTAATATAGCGGAAAAAATACCTGCCGTACTGGACTAAAAAAAGAATAAAAAAAAGAAGTGAATACGTTTGTATGGTATCGCAAGTGAACGAGAAGCACAACAACGGAGCTTGGTACTTTGCAAAATGCATATTTCGCCCGACTGTTTTTTTCCCCCAGTGGTTGTAAATGCCCGGATGTTTGTTCGTGTCACGGTATTCCAATCATATTATAAGATGCTGAAGTGTTTTCGATCGAAATTAAGTAAAAATTTCTAGAAGAACTTACTTTGTTTTAGTAAACACAACTCGTAAGATGGTTCAAAAAAGAACGCTAAGCATAGTTGAGCTTTGCCACCTAGCCTCTTTGTTTGAGTTGGCTAAATTTAAGAAAGGTGTCTACCAATTCAAAGGTATTTTTGCGCGGTTTACTGAATATGCGGGAAAAGAAGATCTTGACAAGTGTTATTGAAATCCAAAAATATAATTGGGTGTAACCACGCATTTCTCGCAGATAATTAATCAAGAATATTTGTAAAACGCTTTAAAATACAAAGCAATGTAAAAAGTTTTTTTTCCAAATTGAAGCTTAATTGTCCCTGAAAATGCGTGTTTACCCCCAATTTTCTTTTCGGATACAAAGAGCATTTGCTAAATTCTTCTTTCTCCGCATATTTTTTAACCGCACAAAAAATATCCCTGTATTAAAAGACACCACCCAAACGAGTATCTCGAGATGCGCAGAACGTATGCGCGATAAAAATAGTAGGAACCGTCCTTAAGTTGCAAATTTCACTTTGACATTGCAACTCATTCAATCTTTGTTATACCACAAGATGGAAAGTAATGAACAAACAGATCTTCCTGATGCCAAAGAAGAGTGAATTAGATAAGAGTGTTGTTATAGCATGAATGGGCTCCCAAGCACAGTCACAAATAAGTCTATTTTTAAAATACAAAAATTTGCTTTTATCAACGGAGTTGATAATGTAAATTGGCCATCGTACAGACATTCTAAAAGCTGACGTTTCGAGCGTTAGCCCTTCGTCAGAGCGAATCGAGGAATTATGGGTTACGTGTAGTTTTTATAGTAGAGTAGGAGCTACGCTATTGGTGGTAACATGGCAACGTGAAAAATAGGAATATATTAGTTAAATGAAAAGCGTTCGTTAATACCGTGAGGGTGCCGATTTGGAAGATGAATTTTTGTTCTAGATTCTTTCGGCTTTCCGTCGTACCTAGATGTAGGGAAAGGCCGCATATTGCCATGTGTTTTTTGGAGTAGTTAGGGAGATTAAAATGACGAGCGACTGGCTTAGATGCATCTTTGTCATTTTTCTCAACATCGCGAAGGTGTTCGTGGAATCGGTCACCTAGTCGTCTACCTGTCTCGCCAATGTATAATTTATTGCATAACGTACAGGTTATGCAATAAATGACATTTGCGGAGGCACATGTGAAACGATCGGTGATCTTAACAGATCGCTTAGGTCCCGATATCTTGCTAGTGTTAACAATGAAAAGACAAGTTTTGCATCGTGAGCGCGCGCATTTGAAAGTGCCAGGTTGCTGGTTAGTTTTGAGCGCGCTTCTAACTAAAAAGTTGCCTACGTTTTTGTCGCGTTTGATTGAAATAAGTGGAGGTTGCGAAAAGATTCTACCAGTCTCGGGATCATTTTGGAGTAATTTAAAATTATTAAGAATGATACTTTTAACTGCGTGATTATGAGGATGGAAAGTGCGGGTAAATGGAATTCTGTATTCATTCCCAATAGCGAAGGTCTTCAAGCACTTAAACACTTTTTCGATCAACGCACTGTCAAAGAACCAGGCTCGGAAACGCTCCTCCGCCTTGCCGAACTAGTTTTGAAGCTTAATTGTTTTTCATTCGCCGGCAACTATTACAAACAAATTAATGGTGTAGCGATGGTCACAAGAATGGGACCTAGCTATGCCAATCTTTTTGTAGGATATGTTGAACACCAATTTTTTAATCAGTGCAACGGCCTCAAACCTGAACTCTACGGCCGCTACATCGACGATTGCATCGGCGCTATTTCATCTAGCAGAGAAGAACTCGATCATTTTATAACCTCCGTCAATTCGTTTCATCCGGCTCTTAAATATACCTGGGAAATTTCGGAAACTTCATTGGCTTTCCTAGATATCAAAGTTTCTATTAGTGACAACGTGCTATGTACCAGTGTGCATTACAGACCTACAGATTCTCACAGTTATTTGTTGTATACATCATCACATCCATCACATGTCAAGAACTCCATTCCTTATTCTCAATTTCTTAGACTTCGACGTCTATGTAGTGTTGCCTTCGATTTTTCCAGCAAATCAGAGGAGATGTGCCAGTTCTTCGAAAAACGTGGCTATCCTGTCTCTGTGGTCAAAGCGGGCCATCATCGCGCCCAACAATTTGATCGACAGTCATCACTACAAACGTCACAAAAAGATAAGAATTACAGAATTCCACTTACCCTCACTTTCCATCCCATCTTAGTAATTTTAAATTACTCCAGAATGATCCCGAGACTGGTAGAATCTTTTCGCAACCTCCACTTATTTCATTCAAACGCGACAAAAACGTAAGCAACTTTTTAGTTAGAAGCGCGCTCAAAACTAACCAGCAACCTGGCACTTTCAAATGCGCGCGCTCACGATACCAAAACTTGTCTTTTCATTGTTAACACTAGCAAGATATCGGGACCTAAGCGATCTGTTAAGATCACCGATAGTTTCACATGTACCTCAGGAAATGTCATTTATTGCATAACCTGTACGTTATGCAATAAATTATACATTGGCGAGACAGGTAGACGACTAGGTGACCGATTCCGCGAACACCTTCGCGATGTTGAGAAGAATGACAAAGATGCATCTAAGCCAGTCGCTCGTCATTTTAATCTCCCTAACCACTCCAAAAAACACATGGCTATCTGCGGCCTTTCCCTACATCTAGGTACGACGGAAAGCCGCAAGAATCTAGAACAAAAATTCATCTTCCAAATCGGCACCCTTAATCCTCACGGTATTAACGAACGCTTTTCATTTAATTGATATATTCCTATTTTTCACGTTGCCATGTTACCACCAATAGCGTAGCTCCCACTCTACTATAAAAACTACACGTAACCCATAATTCCTCGATTCGCTCTGACGAAAGGCTAACGCTCGAAACGTCAGCTTTTAGAATCTCTGTACGGTGGCCAGTTTACATTATCAATTCCGTTGATAAAACCAAATTTTTGTATACTACGTCCCCACCGACGCAGCACCACAGTTTCTTTAGAAACTACCCCTTTCATTTATTTTAGAATACCCTTTCCCGGGAAAATCACTTGTCATGTCCCTGAAAAAAACATGACAGAATCAGTTACGCTTGACATGACTTCTTCTGATTGGTTAAAATTGGTGGCCCTTTGTTTGTTTTGCGCGCAAAGTGAATCTAAAATAAATCAATTTGTGACTGTGCTGGGGCAAGACCACAAAGTGATAGATCAACATTATTTTCTAATCCACTCTTGTGCCAGAAACTCGGACCTCCATAGTTGCCTTCGGCTTTTTTGCTATGAACAACCATCCTCTCAAATAGGTCACTATATTGTAACAATGAACATTTTTTTTATTCGTCAAATTTAAGCATGGTATGCTCATCATTGGGCAAAGTAAATAGTGCCACTCCCCACCCTCTGGGAGATCAAAGTATGGAAACGACTACGTATATCCGGATCGATCTATAGCTAAAGAGGATTATGGGGGCACTTTGAATATAAGTCTGTAAGTTTGCTCTCTGAAGAAAATTTAAAAAAAAGGAATATTGGGACCGCAAAGTACAAACCGATTCTTTGTCTCAATCATACCGTGGTATCTTCCAAATAAAGTGTACTGCTGTATGTTAGGGTAAGGGCTAAGGTTAGGGTTCGTCCCCAACTCTTTTTGATTTAAGCTTAAATAAGAACAAAATGCTTACCCACAAGAATTGCAATAACCAGAAAATTTGCTCCAAATACCAATGCGTTGAACATGATATGGTCCATGTATGAGTCCAGCGAGGATTGTGCGCTCTCTACTGGAATTCTACTGACAACACCTATTACGAGGTTGACGAATGTGACGGCAAGGGAAGAAACCATCAGGCTGTTCTCAAATGGTTCCGCTATTGGCCGCTTGAACGCAAACAACATACCGTAGAGACCTGATATAATACATGCTAACCCAACGTAGGCTCTGCTCTCACCTCCTATCAGGATAATGCCTGACGTTAATGTCACCTTTCGAGCTATTTCAACAAGTTCCCAATACCACGTGTGAGTGTTGTAATTTGCGAATAAAAAGTGTAATCCTGTGACAATTTCTGGAATTGAATGCTGGGAATGTGTGGATTCATCGTCGGCTCTGTCGCCATGTTTCTTCAATGACCTTTGGTGCCTCCACAGAACTATCAAGACAGCCAGAGGTAGAAACATGATGTAAAAAGTACTACAATATGCAACAATCACAGATCGTCGGTATTCTTGGCTGGAACACTTGACATTAAAGTCAACCTTTAAAAACGAATCGCACTTTTCACCTTTTTCCTCAAGGCACAGTGTTTGACAGGCAAGGGGAAGAACATTTGCTGTCTTGGAGCAGGTGCTTAGATAGGTTAGGTAAAGGAAAAAAAAGACTGTTCTGTAGACCAACTGCTTTGTTTCCGAAATTTTCTTCACTTTTTCCACTTGACTCGGGAAGGTCTTTCTGCTTAATAAGACCTTCCTAATGCCATAAATAATGAATGCTAAAATGACGACTGCAGCATTGATACCGAGAACAGTAAACAATCTTCCAAAAGCATTGACTTTTAGATCTGGAAAGAGACAGTGGATAGGAGCAATCTGAAAAATATTAAGCTGTAACATCTCAGAATATTTCCCAATAAGCTCGAGAGAGTCTGGCCATTTGATGTATGCAAATGCATCGAGAATTCCACATGTTACCTGGTAGAAACCGATTACAATTTTTAGTCTTCCAAGAATTATATCAACTACGGAGCGATCTTGTTTCTTCTTGGCTTGTTTTCTGCTTCTCCAAACCACAACCACAACGATTATAATAGTTACTGCTGCCATGAGAGCGAGCTGTGCTGTCATCCATGCTGTTGAGGGGCACCCTTTGCATGTCTTCAACTGCTTGTAATATCCATAACTACACACTTCACACAATGGTCCTTCATATCCAGCAAAACATGTGGAGTTCATACCTCCCAGACATGATTTCGGTCTAGGACATCTATATTCTTGAGGAAGAGGGTGTCGGTACTCTATGATGGATTGGTTTCCAAAAGAAGAATTCCGCTGTAAGAAGTCGCTGAAGTATTTGTAAAGTTCTTTGTTTGTATCGTTCTCCCATTTCCACCAGTAACCGGGTTTAAGACTAACCGTATCATTTTCGCATCTTAATCCGGGTCGTTGTTCACATGACTCGCAGGCTTCAAACATGTGCCTTCGAAAATATCCATTCAGACAGTAACATGCCCGAAATCCCGCAAACAACTGTGTATCCGACCCTGAGAAAAATCAGACAGCGCAATTAACTAATCTATTCATTTATTAGTGAAAAAAATGACGAAAGATAGTTTAATTTTGTTATCTTATCTTTTCCGTGGAGTCTATAAACATTTATTATAATTCATTCATATTAACAAATCTATATTTTGCACCAGGCCTCTAATGCTGTTGACATCTTTTACCGAAAAACTGAACTCAAAGCAATGCAAGATCTAAGAAACTGTTTTGGAACATTGCACGATACTACCACTGAATCCTCTGGAATATACCAATGTATGAAAGACTTGTGGGAACACCCATGCTATTGACATTCTAAAAGGAAACTGCCTTAATTTCTACTTTACAAATTAAGAGAAACAATGCGCAATCTCAATATCGTTTTACTACAGTTTTTGTGTGAAAGATGAAACAACAACAATGATATTAAATGTAAGGAGAAATGTAGACTTGCAGGTTCTTTTCCCCATCTGGGACTCGGAAATTTTTCTCGGATATTTTTCCGAGTCTACATTTCACTACAGTTTTTGACTGCTTTTAAAGAGTTACCCCGACACGTTCATCGTTTGTAGCTTATGACAGCTTTAAGTATCATATAAATGAGAGTAAAAAAAGGTTGCCTTTTAAAATAGGGGAAAATTACCTGCAAGTCGATTTTGTCAAGAGAGGGAGAAAAACCGGACCTCCCTAGCAAAACCGTCGAGTCAAGTTGGGACCGACTGGAACTCAGTCCACATATGATTGCAGTGGTGGGAAGCGCTGTCTCTGACCACCATGTCATCCTGACTCCTAGAGTTCCATTTAGTCTCTAGTAGAACTTCAGAATTTCTCTTGCACTATGAATCACTAAAGCGGTCGAGATGTGAGAGTCTTCAAATGAAAAGTTAGATAATTTAGAAAAGTCGTGAAGGAAAAGGTACAAAAAAGGTATGTAACTCTTGATTTTTCATCAAATTTCTTTTGCTGAGACGATGAATGCTCCATGAAGTTAATCAAGAAATCTAGTTTTGACTTGGCCTTTTGGCCTTAGCGTTGATTTGTTTCCTTATTGTTTTCTATTGGAAATCATAAAACTTAAAGAGTTGCTTACGACCAGCCTCATTCCGACATTTCCTCGTCTGGGCTTGGTTCTTGAAAAGCCGGTTTACGCTAATCCCAGATTAAAAATTAACCAAGGAGTTTAAATCTCCACTCCCAAATTCTGTTCAATGCAATAAAAAAAACTTTGACCAAAAAGTTGAAAACATAAAACAAAAATTTACGCTAATCCTGGATTAAGTTAATCGGCTTGCGAACAAGCGGGCCCTGAGTGTTTTGTATAATTGTGTGGGGCATGCATTTTTTAAAAAATATCTGGCGAAAAATCTTTTTTCAATGCAAACCGTTTTTCTATTTATCTGGCGAGAACTTTAAAGTAGCTGCCACTTAATTAGATTAGGCCAATCATGTCTGAGAGGCTTTTTGGCAGAATTAAAACATTGACCATGATGTGTTCATTTGAAAACGAAAGCGAACATATCGCATCTTATTGGCCTCTTGATCATGTTTAGAGAAATGATCTCTGGTGAAACGTTTCGAGAAGCATACAAGATAATCTCTAAAAACACTACTTCTTTTGTTAGAGCATCTGAATGGTGTTCCGATTAGCGACCAACGGCGATAAATAAAACTGACGGCCGACAATTACCGATTACTAAACGGGAAAACCGACAACCATGGTCTGGCATTGTGGGGATGTCTGTATTTGGAAATAATGCGTAATGATTTGTTTAAACATGTCACTAGTATTATTATTTTTTGTATGATTTCTTCTAGTTTATGAAATGTTATCCTTTGGTGGGCTCTATTTAGCGAGAGATAACCTGGGGCGCTTACCATTTTTATCGAAACGACCGGAGATTTCTGTACCATTTGTTTGTACCACTAGAACGAGGCTCCGATGTGAGGATTCGGGCATTGGCCGTCACATTTATTTGTACCAAGACTATTACGGCATTTGCAAATGGACTCACAACTGGAACGGCTCATTCCGTTTCTCATGCTTTTTTAGGGAATGTCCAGTGCCATCTGTCAAAGTTCTCACTGAAAATTCCGCTTAAATGGTAAGCGCCCCTGTTTCTCCTCCTTTTCGGGGAGGAACGCAGGCTCATTTTCCGAACAGCGGCTTGTAATCGAGAGCTGTACGTTGTTTTTCCATGCGGCCGAGTCATGAGCGGAATTATAAAAGTGATAGTAAGTTTCTTTCGGAAAGGTGAAGAAGTGGCAATCGTTCCAGTGGACATATCAAAACATCAAGGAGTCCTTGAGTTAAAAAAAATAATAATAATAAATAAAAGAAAATAAAACATCTAACGGAAACTTTTAGGAGTGAAGGAGCAAGCCTTTCAGCGATGAATTGGCGGGTTCTTATTGAAGCTATTTTTCCCGGCATAATCCTCTGCTGGTAAATGGGAGAACTTTTTGGCTATATAAATAGTCACAGATGGACAGTGGAAACTTGCCAAATTTGATATCGGATGAAGGCAGCAGTGAGCTCAACGGTACGTGTGGTCGTTTTTATGTGCTGCAGAGTTTGATGTATGTTCCTGAAATAAGTACACGCTCGAAGCTATCTGGAACACAACAGTCGATTTATTGACACACCACATTTTCACAGCACTTGCAATTGTTTGTTCTCATCTGGTATAACAAGCGACAAGAAGACGCCGTAAAAACCTACAAATAAACCGCGAATTACACTCTGAAATAAACAACTGACGGAAAGCAAGTTTTTACTCACCATTTGACGAGAACACTGTCACTACAGTAAGCACAAATCAATTCGCAGTTGGAAGTTTGTCAAGCAAAATCACGAACAGGTTCACAAAACAAAGATCAGCTTCCGCCGCATGCTGGTATATCGTTGGGATTGGCATGGACTAATAAATAGGGAAACTATTGTTGAGGAATAGCCTCAACATCCTGGGGGGTGGGGCTGAGCAAACGGAAAGCTAAACATTCTCTACATTAAAGGTTCTCGAATTCAAAGGTTCAGAGTCCTCATTGTTCAAGAGTTCATGGTGCTTCCTCAAGGAGGCAAAATTTGGTCACGCGACGGACAAGCACTGAGTTCTTCGTCTTGACTTCTGCGGTTCGTACAAATGCCTCTTGGCCAGAATTATCCTGGTTACACGACCCAGCATCCAGCGGCATCGTGGTACACTGTTATCCACAATAAGAAAGAGGTCATTAACAGCTAGATTCCTCTTGTTTGGGAGCCACTTATGGCGATGCTGCAAAGTAGGCACGTACTCCCGAAGCCATCGAGACCAAAAACAATCAGCGAGAAACTGCGCGTGTCTCCACTGTTTGCGCGTGTACAGCTCTTCCTTGGTGATGACACCGGGAGGTACGACCAGGTTTCGTTGCTGCAACAGGAGATGATTGGGAGTGAGAGCCTCCATATCGTTGGGATCATCGCTGGCGGGACACATAGTACGGCTGTTTAAAATAGCCATAACTTCAGCGAAGACGGTACGCAAAGTTTTCCGCCCAGAAAGAGCATCTCGGGCACCAAGAACACCTTTCATAGACTTCCTAACGCTTCTAATGAGCCTCTCCCAGGCGCCCGATATGTGGCTTGCTGTCGGAGGTTGAAAATGCTACTCGGGAACAGCGCACCTTTACCAATCTGTCTCATATCTGTGCAGTTCTCTCCTGATTGTATTATCATCTAAATCTTGAATTGAACGACCAAGTTCCTTCTCAGCACCCGTAAAATTCGTCCCATTGTCCGACCATATTTTCTTAGGACTCCCACGCACTGAAATGAATCGGCGTAATGCTTGAATAAACGCGTCCGTTTCCAACGAACCAACATCCTCAATATGGATCGCTCTACTATTGAAACAGATGAAAATACATCCACAGACCTTCGCAAGGCTTCGCCCACGTTTCACATGGAAGGGTCCAAAAAAAATCTAAACCCGGGTGTGTAGATGGTGGCTGATAGGTACCAATCTCTCTGCTGGAAGATCTGCCATCACTTGCTGCATAGCAGGCGCGTTACGCTTACGGCAACTGACACACTTATTCAACACCTGGCGAACCAGCGATCTAGCTCTCAATATCCAATAACACTGACGTACCAATGACAACACATGGCCAGAATGTCTCAGGATATGATGGTAGTAACGAACTATCAACGTGGACACCGGGTGACTCTTCGGGAGGACCACAGGGCGAGCCGCTTGAAATACAATGGGTGCACGATGAATTCTTCCGCCAACACGAATGACATCATTAACCAGATTGGGCTTAGATTGGCTAGCTTGCTATGACTCTTCACTTGTCCACCCCCTTTAGGAGCCACATACTCTTTATGTAAGCATTCTCGCTGGACAACGCGCACAACTTCTCTGCTTGCCTACTGTAGTTCAGAAAGAGTCGGGGGCATTGCAGGTACAGCGTTATGGGTTTCCCTCCGACACCGCTTGATAAAGCGCAGCACCCAAATAAATGGGGCCAGGATGAAAGACGCTGCAAAAGGAGATGAACTTGCGACATGTTTACGCTTAACAGGAAGTTTGAGGACTTTCGAAGTTCCTTGTCGTCATCTTGTGCTTCTCTGACGGACACTGATGGCCATGTATGTTTTGGTTGCCAGAGGAATTCCGGGACTGTCCACCACCGACAATCTGCTTGGAATACTCAGCACTGAAACCACGTGAGCCTTCATCAACTGGATTCATAACACCGGGAATGTGATGCCACTGTTCAGGAGAGGTCGTTTCATGAATCTCAGACACACGATTCACGACAAAGGTTTGAAATCGACGCATTTCATTCTTGATGTAATGTAAGGATGTCATGGGATCAGACCAGAAGTACGTTTCATGGACTTGGAAGTCAAGTTTTTTCAGGATTGTCTTGCTCATACGTGTTGCCAACACTACGACCTGTAGCTGACGCCGAGGGATAGTCCACTCCCTTATGAGTGCATTTCGGGTTTTCCCCATAACAAAGGAACAGTGGGTCACTCCACGCTCATCAACAGATCAACAAAGTAGGACACAGCATCGTAGCCATGCTGGGAGGCATCAGCAAAGGTGTGTAGTTAAACCGTCGCCGGTGTGCCAAGAGTCTGGGTCTTGTAACAGCTTGGAATCTCGATTGTGATGACGTGCGGTAACTGCTCAAGCCACCTTCGCCACTGTGTGAGATACGGTTCTGGGATTTCTTAGTCCCATGGGAGCTTATTTCTCCAGAGTTCTTGCATCAGGCTGAGAACACGAAGGGAGGGAGGAACCCCAATAGATCAAACAGAGAGCTCACCGTTGAAAGTACTCCCCGCTTGGTAGATGGCTTACACGTTGCCATGGTTTTGAAATTGAAAGTATCGGATTGCGCATCCCAGTACACACCCAATGCTCGTTCCGTTGGTAACTGATCCAGATCTAGGTTTCGATTGGGACTTGCTCTAAACTCGGATGGAATTGATTGTAACACTTCACGACCGCTACTCGAAAACCTTGTGAGACGAAAGCCACCTTCCTTCAATAACTTGGTTAGGTATGATGCCAGGTGAATGGCCTTTTCAGGCGTCGGAGCCGACTTTAACACACCATCAACATAGAAGTTTCTACGAACTGCCTTGATGACTTCAGGGGAATAAGTTTCTTCATTGTCTTGTGCTGTCAGGTTCCAAGCTTTATTTGCACAACAGGGTGATGACTTGGCCCCAAATATGTGGACCAGCATCTTGTAATCCTCGGGAGGATTGTCTACACTTCCAGGCCACCACAAGAATCTCAGAGAGTCCGTGTCACGTGGCGTCACATAAGTCTGGTAAAACATACTCTCGATGTCTGCAGAAAAGGCAATCTCGTCTTCTCGAAACCGGACTAACACGCCTGTTAAGTTATTTGTCAGAGTGGGCTCTCGCACAAGTTGCTCATTCAAAGAAGTAGCACCAAATTTTGTGGCTGCGTCAAATACCACTCTCACTTTGCCAGGCTTGTTTGGATTCGTTACTGGGTGGTGGGGAGGGTACCAAGTGGTGTTGCTGATGGTGCCTACTTCATCCTTGGGGAGCTTTCTTGAGTAACTCTTGGCTACGCAGTCTGCAATCACAGCTCTGTACTTCAGTTCCAGCTCTTGATTACGACCGAAGCGTGTCTGTAAATGCTGCAATCTTGTTTCAGCGAGTACTCGGTTGTAGGAAAGCACAGGGTTATCATCCTTCCACAAGAGATCCATCTGGTAATGGCCGTCTTGCTTGCAGACTGAGTCACTGATCCGCCTTAGTGCTCGTTGATCTTCTACCGACATGGGCTTAGTTACATTCTTGGCAGTGCCATACGACTCAACTTTCCAAAACGCTTCCAACTTTTCATTCAGGAAAACATCTTGTCCACTAATAAGATCAATTTGAACACAACCAGAGGCTTGCACAATTGGCGAACCACCAAGAACGCTCCATCCAAGACACGACTTAATAGCAACTGGCTCATTACGTTTGCCTCTTCTAACCTCAAGTGGTATGAAAACTTCTTGGAGGTTGGTGCCAGAAATCTTCCTTCTCTCCACATCCGGAAAACACACATGGTGTAAATGTGGCCATTGCGCCACTGACCTTATGACTCATATGCTTTAGAGGAATTGTTAAAGTCCTTGACTGCCCAAGCTGATTTCACGTCAATCACGTTTTCATTTTGGCTATCAACCGAACCAGTCTTGAAATCTACTTTTATTCTTACGTCTTCAGAATCAACATCGGCAATTTCGTCAGTGAAAGTTTACTGGGCGATCCCTTTATGTTTAATAACTCCACAAGTGACGGGTCAATCATCGTGATTTCAGAGCCCGAGTCTATTAGACCATAAGTTGTAATTTGACAGCCAGCACTGCTAATCACCTTGACTGGAATGACTTGCAGCAACACCTCACAGGGGCCAACTGACGCTGACGTGAAGCAAGTTGACGTGCAGTAACGTGATGGGTCTTGCGCAGCCCTGCACCCGGAATCGATTACGAAATCCGCAATTCCTAGCTGTATGTTCTGTCGATTTAATACAGTTAAAGCAAATCTTTCCTTTCTTCACAAACTCAGCTCTCTCTCGAGGGGACTTGGCTATAAACGCCTCACAGCGCTACAGTCGATGGTGCTCACGGCACGTTATGCAGGATTCCTGCTTCGCTGTCATGGTCACGTAAGCGGATGCCTTTGTGGTCACTAACTTACTCTTTGTAGGCTTGACTCTGGTAGGCGAAGCTTCGTTCAATCCAACACTAAAGAAAGGATGGGTCAAGTCATAAGCTCTTTCCTTGAGGAAATCCACAACATCCCTGAAACTTGGCATCAGTTGTCCTTTACGCTCACGACTCTTCAGATGCTGAGCAAATTTGGCCTGCATCCATCTGGGTAACCGTGCAATGACTTTCTTAAGATTATCTGCGTTCATTTCACTAAGGTATCCCATGGACTCTAGGATATCGTAGGTAACTTGGGCTGTATCAGCATAGCGTTGTAAACTGTCCCTGTTACTGGCTTGTATAGCAGGCCCCTTGATAAGCGATTCAATACATGCACATTTACAGCTGGCTCAGTTAATTCCTTGGATGTCACATGTGGGACTCTGAAGCGGAGTTTGACAATGGGAGGAGTAGAGCCTGTTTTCAGGGATTTTCTGTAGCAGGCGTAGATGTCAAAGGAGGGTTTCCCCTTGGACCTATATCAAGATTGCTACTAGTAGTAGTCACGGATAGTAAAGTAACACTTGGCACTTCTGGGGGTTGGATTTCGATGCCCTTAAAGTTCATGTCATGCTTGTGGGGCCACTTAGCACCTTCCTCGCAACTGGGTAAATCAGAGACCTCCTGTTCTGCTAGAAATGCTTTTAACTTGGGTAATTCCCCTTGATTCCTTGCAGCAGCGACCTCGCTTTCGTTTTCTAATTTGGTTAACTCTATCTAATCTATCTGGTAATTCCATTTCAGTGCGCTTTATCTCCTTCTCAACCCTTTTCACCTAAAGTTCAACTGGCCTTCTACTACTTTCTTCAGCTTACTGCTGGATTAATGCTGCTTTTGCTGTTTGGATCTTAGCATTTTGAGCTTTAGAACTTACTAATGCAACACCCCACTGATGCTTTGCTTTAATTAGTCGACTGTCTGTTCTAAGATATTGTTATTGAAATTTAAATTGCTTTGGACTTTCCCTTATGCATATAGCGATATTCCTTGTTTACAAACATCGAAGTCACATTCATGAAGTAATTGGTATCTTTCTAGAGACGTTTGGTCCGGCTCAAGATGTTGCGAAATATCCTTTTACTTTTCGGCAGATCAGTTGCAACTTGTAGTGGTAGTCGTTTGAAAGCGTTTTCAAAAGTTATTAATGCCAAGATAAGCCATTCTAATGTTGCCTGTATTAAACTCTTACTCAAACCGGTATACATATATTTATTGATAAACAGGATTATTGAAGCATAGTTCTTCCAAATCTTTATACGTCTAATGGACTTATTTTATCATCAAGATAGCGTACTAATATCTTTCAAAGTCGTTGACTCTTGAGCAATAGGGAGCTTACAAAACGACGACGCCGACAAAACAATAGGTTTAGAGAGCAAAAACAACGGCTCTGCACGCTCTGCACGTGCGTTTACATTTTGGTGCATTTCTGTGCCGTCATCTCTACAGGTACTACATATTTTTAACGCGAAACGACATGAAATAGTTTCGTAGTGATATGAATAACGCAAACTATTTTCAAATGAAGTCCTCGTAGCCGTCGTCGTCCTCGTTTCGTAAGCTCCCTAATGAACTAGTAAGCAGCCTCTTTCATGAGAGGAGATTAAATGTGGATGCTTGACGAAGAAAGCTCTTTTAATTTGATAGCCCTGTTGGTTTGATAATTGACAAGTATTCTTCACAATGCCTGTTCTTTCATGTTAAAAGGTCTTGGATTGTGCGTTGTTGACTTTATTGACTTTTGCCTAAATTTCTGGATTTAGTTTAATTGCATCTATATTCTAGTATCTAACCTTGAGGACAAGGACTGCAGTCAAGGGAACTTTTTCCAGGTGCCTCATTTTTGTGAACAAACCTGCCAATTGGACACCTCTTGCAACTGTCGCTGACAAAAGCCGGAGTGTCTGAGTAGTAACCACCTGTGGAGCACATAGATAATATCATGGTAATCTTTGTTAAAGAATAAAGTGCTCAATGAAACAGCAAAGCATCATAAGAACATACTGCTACTTCTATTATTAATAACATCGATAATAATAATAATAATAATAATAATAATAATAATAGTAATAATATTAATAATAATAATAATAATAATAATAACAATAATAATAATAATAATAATAATAATAATAATAATAGAATTAGTAGTAATAATGATGATAACGATAACGATAACGGTAACGATAATGATAACAGAACAAATAGTAACAGACAAATCCCAACCTGAAAACACAGACCAACTCAAAGAGAGAAAACAGAAAGAAAGGGAATGAAAGACAGGACAAGTGGTCACAAATGGTGATGCACGACCAGTTTGTTACAATGACTGCAGATGTGGCAGACATAACATCGAAAGGGTTACTTGAAAATAGAGACAGAAAGTTTAATTACTGTAGCACAGGATCAAAACAAAAATTGTCAAATCACAAAACAAAACAGAATGTACACGGTGCAGGATGAAAATTCCATGCACATCATTTCTGGATGCAGTAAACTAGCGCAGAGAGAGTAAAGAATGACACAGGTTAACAAGGGGAAAGCTATTCTCTAGGACCTCTGTAGCTAGAACACAAGGATTTGAACACCCAAAAAGGTGGTGTGAACACAACCCAGAAAGTTATTTAGAAAATTACAATTGGAAGATCTTGTAGGATTTTACGATACAGACGTACAAGGTGATAACATTGATTTTTCTGGCCCACAAGATGCTATAGTAGAGCAATATCAAGAGGAGACCTCGCAAGGAGAAATAGGAATTTTGCCGCTAGTGATCACATGGTACGAAGCCACCAATCTGGAGAGCAAATTGCACATTGGGACATGTAATGCTCTACCAACCGAGGTACGTATGTACATGTCTAGATGAGACAATTGCTTAACCTGTCCTGATAAGTGAAAAACTATTTTAAAGACAATGCATTGAAACATGAGCTGATTCAGATATGGAAATTAAAGAAATGTAAAATAGCTGTTATTGCGGGTTACCCGTACTTCATATATAAGTTTTTTTCCTTCATCAGTCCTTTCACGCACGAGTTCAACAAATTGACGTGCTCCCAACTTTGTGGCTTCGTAGTTCAGTTGCAGGTAGAGCATTGCACCGGTATCGTAGGGTCATGGGTTCGAATCCGGTTGAAGTCGCCTGATTTTTTCTGGTGTCTATATACGAACTTTGCTAAAATTATGCTGATAAGTGCCAGCATCACTTCAATCTTTCGAAAACTACCCAATTACAATGCATTGAAATACGAACTGATTTAGCTATGGAGGAAGTTTCTTGTTTTGACCCAAAAGCCTCGTTTTCGCGCCTTGTAAAACACAAAACACCGCTGAGACGTGTGCTCGACTGTAATAACAGTTATTGTGCCTGTTATGATTGGATCACCAGGAACAGTAAGAAACAAATTTGAATTGTGGCCAAGAAATAGGAATAGAGTGCCCAGTTGATTAAACACAGAGAGCATGCATCTTGGAAACTGTTAGGATCATACGGAAATGCTGAAACGAAAGGGAAGGAAAGAAAAAAAAGTTTCTCTAGCGCTGGAGTACTAACTGGAGACACTGTAAACTGAAATCAACAAGTTAACGCAAAATCAAATCAAATTTTGGGTTTTGAGGAGTGGAGAAAACCGGAGTACCCAGAGAAAAACCTGTCGGTGCAGAGTAGAGAACCAACAAACAGACGTTGAGTCTGGGAAATGAGCCCAGGCCACATTGTTGGGAGGCGAGCGCTCTCATTATGGCGCCATTAATTAATTATCTTTTTCCTACCTTCCCAACCGCATCAAAACCGCGCGAAATCAGCTATCGCCAAAAGATGTTTTTTTTTTCTCAAAAAATATTTAAGGTTAGAGGAAAAAAAATACATCATTTTAAAGCTAAGAAAATAAGCTTTCCAACAGCATATAACTTATTTACAGACAACTGAAACATTTTATAAAAGCGAAAATTGAACGACAAAATTAAGGAAAAATAACCCCAAAAAAATTGGTTATTTTAGCGTTGATTACGAATTTTTGGAAGCAAAACTAAAATATTCTTCAATTTATCTGCTTTCTTGGACATAAATTTGACCGAAAACTGATGAGGCACGAATATTTTTGGATTTTTAGGAATAATCGGATTAGCGATCAATGCGTAATGTGATAATGCTATAAAAGTGTCAAATTTGCGACCGGAAGCGATCGCATTACGAATAATTAACCTCTGTTTGCCAAAAACCACCCAAATAACCGATTTTTCGACGGAAAATCAATCCAAGAGGATAAAACTATTCACTGGACATGTAATAAAGGTAAATATGTTCGAGCGAATCCGAAAACAAGCGAATATTTTGAGGGAAAACACAATTCTGTGAGATCAAAGGACCATGTGGTGAGGACACGCAATTGTATCGCTACGAAAATAATCTGACCTTTTCAGCGATTTTAACACTTGAAATTTCATCCAATGAACCACAAATCCTTTTCTTTATCCTTTCCGAAGCCTGTAATGTAATTTTTTGGCAGAAAAACCTTATTAAAACCGCTCCGCGATCAGTTGAAATTTTCGCCTTCACATCCGCTCAAATTGCCTGACTCGCAAAGTCGGTTATGTAGGCGTCATGAAAGCTACAAACCCGAACTTTTTAGGGAAACTAGGGCTATTTCTTCCCAGCAAACACGTCAAATTTCAGCGCGATCGGTGATAATGGCGGCGAACTACGAATCTTACACGAATGAATCATGAATGTGCGATTTCCATAGAGGACTAGGATTTAGCTAGCATAGAGTCGAGGTGTGGAGGAACTGTTAAAATATGTACTTCCAACAGTGTAGCAAAGAAATACTGGAAGAAGCAATAAAAAAGTGCAAGATGATCTACGAAAAGTATCTGGAGTAGACGTTGCACAAACATTCTAGTGAGCAGCACACAGCAACAGACCTTGTCAACTTAAGCTTGCTTTCATTTATCCGACCAGTTTCGTCTGATTACGTAGACTTAAACAATATGATTTGTGAAATAAACAGAATACTTGGGTCGAGTGAACAGTAGTGTAAGTTATCTTAGGAATTTGCTGAATAGCGTCTCCAAAGAAAGATTTATTTTGTTGCCATGGTAATTGTAAATGAGAATTATAAACAGTAGCTTTGTTGCAACTTGCGAATTATGAAAAAGAGCGCCTTGTAGAGCAAATACTAAAGGTCTGCTACTCACAACAGGAAAGCCCAACAGGAAAGTGTGGAGCAATTGATGGCTTATTGAAAGTATGACCATCCGTAATGTTGCAGATACCCGCTGTCCACACGAACTGTATCGGGAATAAGATTAGACCTCAGTTACTGAGAAATAATGAGAATAAGGAAAAATATTCGCCGTATATAAAAGGTAGTAGTGCACCATTAATCAAGAAACTTTTAATGCAATGACTGAGTATTTTGGACGCGCCATTGGTAACCATCATGTCTGAGAACTTAATTTAATACATTTTAATATTAAATTCATGCATTTAACACACAACTCTCGCACTCTCAATTAGTTATTGGTATTCGATTCTTGCACGCATGAATATAATCAGCTAATTTAATGCATAGGACCTTTGTAAGCTTACCAGCAGGGCAGTCTTTGCACCTTGTTCTGGTGTCAGAGATATTAACAAAAGTACCAGGTGGGCATGGGAGAAGCTTGGAGCCACTTTCATCGTAATATTTGCCGAATCCAGCCTGAAGAAACATCTTGCGCAGGATTGTTTGCATCCATGAAGGTCCATGTGAGATATCTATAAAGTCGGAGTCATCTATCTCCACACCCCTGAAATTCAAAATAGATCAGCAGCTCTTCTGATCTAATATGGTTATTGAAACAGGACACGCTAGAAACAAGGTGGTTTCAGAGTCAAGCAGTACTGTCATGCCCTCTTTATTACCATAATTTATGAACAAAAAGGCCACAGCCTCCTGGAATTCAGTGCAAAGCCCTTAGATATAAGGTTACTCCTAATTTGCAAGAATAGAAAGAATAGAATCTGAAAGTTAACACTCTTCCCAATTATTCATTAGGTATTGAAAGTGCCTGTCCATCTTAGCGAGCTCTAAACTGTCTCCTCCTTCTGTTATTAGACACAAGCTATTCCCGAAGTATTTAATTTAAATAATTAATTAAGACGGCATGACCTTTACACCAATAATACCAAATAACTAAAGGAAACTTTTAGCTCAACACCGGGAACCCATAAAAAGAAAACCTTGGTTCTCATAATAGCCACGGAATAAGAATAGAATAGAACAAGCTAGTTTTAAATGGATCTTTAATAAATTTTGGGTCATAGAAGTGACCCTTCTCAATCACAAGGGCTGTCATGAGTTAAATCTAATTATTGGAAACTTTTCCTTAATTTAACGATTCTCAGTTTAAAAGATCGATTTAATAAATTAATAATTTCAGATTAGAGGGGGAAAGAAGCAGAATGGTTCCTAAGTTACTAAAGCAGGCGAATGCAATGTGTTTCGGTAAATGGTACAGATTCGGGTCCTCTGCATTCCCAGTCAAGGCTCAACTTTGGGGCCGATACTTTTTCCAATTTATGTCAACGATGTTCAGTTTATATCACAATTAATTCACCTCGTGTTATATGTTGCATGATGACATGAACGTTCTAGTTTCCCATGAAAATGTTAACACTTTAATGCTATGTGGTGAGGAAAGAACTTCATGCTCTCTGGGACTAGATGTTAAACAGATTGACGATTAACACGTCCAAAACAAGTGCTGTATTATTTTTATCAAGGCAAAAGATAGTTGCCTTAAATGTAATCAATGGTGGCGTTAATATTGATCTTTATGTAGGAACTATCAAACTGAA
>NC_090870.1:28532290-28534790 GCF_036669935.1 Montipora foliosa | reverse complement strand
GCTGTGAACTGTGACCTGCTTTTCCTTCATGCCCCGTGCGTGCGGCACACTTATAAGTTCACTGCGTGGAAGAGTATACCACTCTTACAGTCTGTTTGGTGCATCTTTCATGGGAAACTTTAATGCACGAGTTCATTGCAATTAAAATTGTTTCATGTTTCCCTTCTTTTGAAGCAGACTTGTGTCTTCGTAATCAATCAAGATGGCTACCGAAGTAAAAGCGTCACACCAAAGGGAGATTTGAACATTTGGAAATTGTCCCCGCTTTATAGCATATCCCGAGCTATGCATAAAGTGGTGCAAAGAAAACAATTTACTTTCGTCTTCCGTGTCCAAAACCTGTGTGAAAACGCAGTCAGTTGGCAAAGACAAAGTGCATCGGGAGGTGGATCTGTTTCGCGATGCTCAAGAAAAAACTGCAATGGGTAGCCTTCAATCCGCCAAAACACATAATCTTCTGACAGTAAACTTTCCTTGAAAAAATATTAGCCCTAGCTACCTCTGGCCGGAAAGTTTACAATTGCCTGCAAGACAAGGGCTAACATCATCTCACAGTTAACCATTGCCTAAACTTCGTCGACCCAGACAAACGAGTACACAGCAGGGCATTGAAAAGACATGATGGTGAGTGAAACGAAGTATGCCTCGTACGGGAACATCCATGGATCTCTACCAAAGTTATTTACTTGGAAGCATCATTGAGTATATTGCCGATCTCTACAAAGAGTGCTAAATTGCAAAATCCCACTAAATGCAACGTTCATGATCCCGAATAGAGGAAAGGACATCGCGCAGAATGGCGCGACACATCCGGGACTTAAGTCCACGGTCAGCGCGAAAATTCAAATTCAATCTGGTTGCTCGATAGCTAAACAATAAAGAAAATGACCACAAAAAGGCCGAAGACGCATACATTTTTAGAGATTGCCTGCCTCGTACTTGTGTTTCGTGGTGGTTATCATACGGCTTTTGTAGATGAGATATTGATGGATTAAATGAGACAATTTTCAAGATCTTACGAATCGCGAATTTAGTCGTTTTTCTCCTCTGAATTTGGTCTATTTTAGGGAAAATACTGCAGGAGGAAAAAAATTGGAGCTGGACTTTTCTCCCTTTTAAGTGTCCCTTTATAACGGTTATCATATGGCTTTGAATATTTGTTGTTCAAGGAAGTTTCATGCCAAGTTTTAACGGAAAATGATGGTTACAAGCGGTCGTTCTGTTCAACTTTCGAACTTTCCAGCTGACCTTCTTGCCTTCCTGCTCTTCGGAAACAAGAAGAACAATAGAACGAAACTGTTTTGAATTTCCCGGCCGAACATTAATATATGCTAAGCTCCGCCTCCGCAAACAATCGATGCTATCAGGCATTGTAATTGAGGTTCTAAACTGTATCATTTAAAAGTCTCACTTCAAGTAACGCTTTGCGTCAGTTGCAACAAACAATTCGATAAAGTTTCAATACGCGCGCATTCTTCACAGAACTCCAATATGTCGTCCGTGCAAGAAATGCAACGCGTTGATCGGGAGCTCTCTTTAGAGCTCATTGAATCCCCGATCAACCCTTTACCCCTGGTTTACTGCCTGTTTTCCGTTTGACTTTTCGGGCCCGAAAAATGTACGGAGCTTTAAAGAAACAATAGACATAAATTCCAGTAAGATTTTAAGCAACCCAACTGCATAGAGGTTGAAGTTGACCGCCATCTTGCCTCAAGTTTTTTTAGCAGACCTGCGCATATACTCTACTAAAAACACCGCTTGACGAAACTGGCGAAAAACAGCCATAAAAAAAAAAAAACTTCCGGTACGGTTTGTTTTTCATTGCCCGCGGTAACCGTTTCTTGATCGCGCATGATAATGGATAACCGGGAGAAAATCTCATCCTCTGTAATACCGAGTTGAATGAAATAAAATTGACTGTTGTGTGTTCTCCGTTTCCTCTCCAAGGGACCCGATAGTTCTCTTATCGAAATTTTCTGCCGACTCTGATAAAAAAAAGGTCTAGCATGGAAGTCAGAAACCTCTTGCCATTACCAAAAATGTGTCATTGCCGAGAGGCACAAAACATAACGATTTATCAATCGCACTGACTACTACCGAAAGAATGTGGAGAATTTGAGGTTGCAAAAGAGCCTTCGTTTCACTTTAGTTCAATAGCCATTTTCCTATTGAGTAGTTTTTTTAATCTTTTAATGTGGCCATTACTTTACGCATAAATAGTCCCGATAAGAAAAGCTGGGGAGAAGAGAAATAAAGGGAAATTTGAAACATCGGGGGACAGATTGTTGGTCATTGGCTTTTATTGGAGTTGGACATTGTTGGTCATTGTTGGTCATTGGACCGCAATTGTAACTTTTTATGTTATGTCGAAACAAATCGAAATTTGAATAATTAGCCCTACAAAAATGCAAACATATTCCCATAGGACTGAACAAGAGAATTACAGGGCCATTTCGGTCCCACTTGTCGAAACGCTTTGGAGAACAAGGCGTATCAGAAT
>NC_090870.1:28499790-28524790 GCF_036669935.1 Montipora foliosa | reverse complement strand
CGGATAATTAGAATCTAGTTTCCATCATAGAGAAATGATAAAATAAATCAGCAGGAACACTGATTGTTCCGCTCTGGATATCTGCTCTCTATTGGATTTGTCTTTGTAAAGACCGACTTCACTGGAACGACTTTGTCCACGATTGAATGATACTACCTCATATATCCGACCTGTCTGAAAAGAGTAAAGTCAGGAATGCTATTTTCTGTAATGTCAAACTGAAGTTTACAGTTGTTGCCCTGAGAATTGTTTTCTCGGTTCCCGCAAGGAATTGTAATACAGGGTTTTGTACTGTTCTTAGTAAGCGGTATGAGACTTGCTATTAGTCTTAGAAATCCACTCTTAGATACTCACTCCAGCCTGGTGCCGCAATGAAACGATTGTAACTGCCCATGGTGGAAAATGATATCATTTCCCAAGATCGGGAATATTGTTTTCAGGCTTGGTGCCACTTGCACGATAAAGTATCATCGTAAGAAATGTAAAGAAATACGGAATTGTTTTCTTTGTGGAGTAAAATGTGTGCATGAACGAATCCAGTAGACGCCTGTAGAGAAATGATTTACTCAATTTGCTAATAACTTATTATTAGACGATTGATTTTGCTCTCCATAGTTCCTTATTTTAGTGGTCGAAATTAATATTACATACCTAATGGGCTCATGTGGTATTTCACATATTTTCATTTCAGATATCTTCAGCACCGAATCTTGGTTATCTTCAATGAGTTCCACTTACCCCACGGTTTTACCATTAGAAGATCGGATGAGGCTGGCAGGCCTAGCTTCCAAGGTTCCAGGAGCTCTCGAAGGTTAGGGTTCACAGAACCTTCAATAGATGGAAGGTCTTCGCAAGGGATACGTTGCGGACTCAACCCTTCCCAGTTTTGCCCTTAACCGCGCTCTGTATTTACAGCATTTGCTCGAGCTTATTAATTCATCATCGTTAATCAATGCAGCGTTTTACGCCGTCAATTGGTTTCATAGCTATCCTTTCTGGACTCAATTCCCCAACTCTGCATCCTACACTTATTCCTATCAAGGAAGGGGCTGTTCGTTTGTCGGCAAAAGTATTTCACCGGAAAGATCCTCTCGAGACAGATCTCTTGAAAAGTCTTGCAACCCAGATTAACTTCCAGCATTTACTTTAGCTGAGAAATTCTACGTTTGTGCTTTCGTTTTCTGGTTTTGTGAGTCTTAGAATTGAGGCGTAATGATATCAAGTCTGAATCTGATCATTTATCTATTAACATAGCCAAGAGTAAAAATGACTAACTTATTGAACTTAGAGAGGGGAAAACAGTTGTTATCGCTAAGTCATTAGGAGTAATGTCCCCTGCAAGGGCGTCATTTAAAGTTCATTCAAAGAAATTGTTCCTGATATAGCTATTATATAGTGCTTAGTCCCGTAGATCAGGTAGTGCTACCTTAGCGGCTAATTCACATGTGAAAGAAAGTGTATTTCAAAGATATGGTGGGTAGAAAGGCGAGAAGGCCTAGAATATGTACGTCAATGATTCTTTGAAGGCTAAGCTTGATGTTTAGAGGGCACTGGCCCGCTGAATCTGCGTTGAAAATAACTTATTCATCCACAGACTCAATCCCTACCTTTGGCTGTCTATAAAGGGGCTTGTGGCGCCTGCTGTCCTACATGCCCATGTATCTACACAGTTGTGTTGTGACTAAGTTGGTCGTGTTGTGTCTGATCGGGTAGTGGAGTCAAAATGCTGAATGTGACCTTATGGCCTCACGCTTTTGCGTCTATTTAATTCTACGCTCGACCGATTTGTTTATCGGCGGTAGAAACGAATGATTTTTCTGGTTTTAAATGTTTGACCCGGGCCCGGGTTCATTTTGTTTTTGAACGCCTGTTACATTGTTCCCTGTATCAGTGAGATAGCTGGCTTTTTATAGGCTTTGCTTGCCTTTTTTCTGCGTTTCTTAAGTTGATCTGTTGATCAATTGGGACCGATTCTCTTGTTATATTTCTCAAAAAATTATCCATCGCAATCACTGAAAAGTTTGCATCTCACATTTCCCGCTCGCATGTTTGGTAAAACGAAACATGGCAGACGTCCACAGTGTGAGTCGAGGTTTGAACAATTTGTCGAGTTTATTCGACTTTCGCTCACACTGGACTCCAAACAAAACACACGGTAAGCAAAATGCACCATCGAGAAATTTATAGTATGCTAGCCTGGGAAATCTTTTCAGCCGGCCCCACACAAAATGACGCATAGATTTAGTAGCATTCGAACATTTCACTGACACTGGGAAATCAAATAGCTCAAGATCACCTGGTTTCCACACATTCTCTATGAACTTGAGCTTGTCCTGGTCCGAATACGTGATGATTTCCTTGAAAACTAAGCCAATATCATACTGAGAACAGTCCTCCTTCCGACAAACTGGATTGCCTCGAAGCATGGTTTATAAATCAAAACTATTCTTGTCTTTCCTTTCCGTAGCAAGTTAACGAATTCAACAAGAACGAAGGGAATTGTGAGGGAGAGGCTCCTCTTTATATATGATTGTCACAGAGTAGTTTGCACGGTAGTTTGCGACCTGAATAGTAAATCATAACCGAGTTTGAGTAGTTGGCAAGACAATGCGAGTGCTTCTGACCAATCGAAGTGGGTTTTGAGTGATTTGTGAAAAGATCCATGTACATCCAGTCCCCACCCTCTAGGTAGAAACTTTGCCCGGTCGGCCTTCGAATTTTTTTCGCGGTGTTCTCGGAAGTATCGACAAAAGACGAAACCGCGAGAACGGAGACTCGTCCAATTCGCTCGGAGAGGCTGGGTTTGCTGTGTGATCGACGGAATAACTTCTCCTTTGTTTTATTTCATAATAAGCAATAAAACAAGAAGGATAATTGATTTCGTGAACTGCAATAAAGAGCTGACAAATTAGGTTTGAAAATTATTGGAGTGATTTCTGCAAATCACTTGAACTACTCTGGATCCACCCCTGTAACCGACTGTGCTATCCTTGCTCCTCCAGTACCTACCTGACTAAATTTAATTGTTTACTACTGCTACAAAGTAGAGTACTGAGGATTACAACACAACCAGGCCGGCGAGATCATAGCAGATCCTTGTATACTAGATTAGGTATATTTAATATATTTCAAATTACTAAATTGCAAATGAGTTAGCTTGTATACAATTATCAAAATAACTTGCCCCTGGTATTTATGACTCCTATTTCGCGAACATCGGAGAGGCCCACCGATATTGTATACGTTCAAGATCAAACCAAAATTTGTTTATACCTCGGCCAAGAACTAATTATGGCAAATTCCGTGTTAGATATGCAGTAGCCGATAATTGGAATAAAATACCAATACCTCTCTCCAAAGCTTTAGAAATGAGTTTAAAGATTATCTGCTTATGTCCGAAATCCGAGAATGACTTCTGTCTAGTTGTGGTTGTACCATGTCACTGCTTTGTTTTGTTTCGCTTGTTTGTTTACTTTCTGCCTCAAACGTATTTATTAACGTGATTAGAATCTATTCTATTTTATTTCCTGTTTTCTACAACGTAGTCTAGCATGTCTGCCTGCCATTGAAAATTAAATATTATTAATAATAATATCTTGTATTACAAGCTAGATTAGGTGTGCGAACACCATTAACCTCGTACATTTTTGGCTCCAAAATCTCCACTATATAAAATGTATTATTGATCTGTATTGCTGTATGTGTGGAAATAAATAAACCTATGAAACCTTTTTCAACCTATGATTTGTGAAGCAGCTGAGAAGCAAATATCAGAAGTTGTATGCTCTCAGTCTCTGGCTCCTGACTGTGTACATTATTAGAGTGACGCAGTGTTGCAGCTTCTCTGTTGCGTCAGATATATTCACAATCGTACTGAGGTGGAAGTTTTAAATCCCGCATAACTATGTTCAATCTCGCGTGAGATAAGAAATCGAGTAAGGCTCGTGGCTTGATGGCTGTGGTTTCGCAAGACAAAAAGTACTTAATCTGTCCACTGAACCATTACTGTGCGCTTTAGTGCTAAAAGTTTGGAACCCATTGCTCGAAGCCTTGTTAGCGCTAACCGTTAGTTAAAAGGTATCAAAACCAATAGGTTTTTAACGCATTAGTTAACACTTGTTAACGCTAACCATACTTCGAGCAACCCGGGCCTGACTGATTTCATGGAAAGATGTGGTATTCGGGATTCTTTATTGCTTAATCATGTGGAAATTTAAAATTAATGACTTTAATTTGCTGTAAGTCAATTCAAACAAGACCCAGAATAAACTACAAGCTTGGAGGGACAATAGAAGTGTAATCGTTTCGAGAATTTTGTCACAACAATGTTGCAAGCCTCGTCGTGGTATTCACTTCAAATGTTCCATTTCTGCAATTGAGATAATTGTCATAAAATTTCTGTCGGTGTAAAGTTATATTGAAATCATACAGTCCGGCTGCACAGATAAATTAAGTTTAAGGTACTCACAGGTGGATAACGCAATATTCCTTAAACTTGATGGTGCCAATTTTGCCTCCATGCAAATTTCTAAACGAAAATACATTTAAAACAAAGTGGCACACCTTTTAGGGGACACAAAAAGACTGATTACGTTTAGTGTTTAGCTAAAGACCTTTCATTTATAATAGAAATGATCTCTAAGTTTTCCCGCTTGACTGCTGATCTGATCAGCAGTCAAGCGGGAAAACTTACCCAACTGTCAATTCAACACAATTTTAATATGTGATAGCTTTACCTACAGAGCTTCGGTGCTGTCGAACAGTCTCCTTGTGGCACAGATTTTCATGACCTTCCAGAAAAAATCCTTAAATTTTCACGTCAAACACAGCAAGCAAATATCTTTTGTATAGTTGAGGGCATCGCAATGCCTGTCCTGCTATGCCTAGCATTGCGAGGAGTGACTGAGAGTGCACACCAAGCAAATTATAATAGATACCATCTATCGTAGGTGGGTGAAATTAAGACAACAATCGAAAAGTTCTGTTTACATTCTACTTTTTGCTTGTTTTATTTAGGTCCTTCGTGTATTTAAAAGTCAGGTGTAAAGGTCCTGTGTTACACATGTCATAAGACTGGGTATGCATAAGCTATTCCTCGAGCGCCTTCTTTCAATCCCGTTTATGAAAGGCTCAAGCTAGACTTATTAGATGGAAAACTAGTTGCTTGGCGAATAGCAAAAGAACAGGTAAAAAATCAGAGTATATGTTCGGCCGGATTCCAACCAACGATCTCCGTAACACCACTCGGATGCTCTACCCATTGAGATACTAAAACTCCTTTGGAGTTAGGTCATTTCTCTAGGTCCTGAATCGACAATGTGTCCCGCTGGTCTGCGGGCTCTACAAAGTATACCTACAAGTTTTTAAATACGACTATAGGTGGTTTGCAACCAATCTTGAGACACAGATAACAGTACTGCAATGTACAATTGTTGGTGGACGAATAAAAGAAGCTAATGAGAGATCTTTTGTCTTCGTCCACCAACATGGCAGCGATGACGTCACATGAAAACCACCTCTTGATATTTAAAAGGGCTGTGTTACGAATAAAGCCAAATCCAGCTACTGGAAACTGGCAAACAAATCAAACGTAACATAAACTGAAAGTAATGACTTAAAACCTTGAAGAAAGATCCACTGGAAAAATTGGGAATTTCCATAGTATGTAAAAAATATGTAAATAACATAAAAATCATCAAGAAGAAACTGCAAATAAAACTTTAAGTGATTTTTAGCCATTTACATATTTTGAGAAATCCTGTAAAAAACGTGTAAATATTTCATGTGTAACATGTAAATTATTTAAAATATCATGTAAATTTCTAAAAGCTTAAGCAGGGACATACGATTACGTAAATCCAATAAGAGAACCTGGAAATATCATATAAATCAAATAAACGATCCTGTAACAATCATGTGAATTGAAAAAAAGGCACCTTTAAATATCATGTAAAGTGAACAAAGCAGCTTGTAAATATCATGCAAATCTAATGAAGGGCCTTGTAAATAACATGTAAATTGAATAAGGGAGTCTGTAAATAACGTGAAAAACGAAAAGGGGGCCTGTAAATATCATGTAAATCGAATAAAGGAGCCTGAAATTATCATGTAAATCGCATAAAGGAGCCTGTAAATATCTTGCAAATCGAATAAAGGAGCCTGTAAATAACATGTAAATCGAATAAAAGAGCTTGTAAATATCATGTAAACGGAATAAGGTGACCTGTAAATATCATGTAAATCGAATAAGGGAGTCTGTAAATAACATGAAAATCGAAAAAGGAGGCCTGTAAATATCATGTAAATCGAATAAAGGAGCCTGAAATTATCATGTAAAGCGCATAAAGGAGCTTTTTATGTAAATCGAATAAAGGAGCCTGTAAATATCATGTAAATCGAATAAAGGAACCTGTAAATATCATGTAAATCGAATAAAGGAGCCTATAATCTCATAATAAATATAACCATAATTTTTTGCTTGTGTGACAATGTAACCATTAATATTCATTCTGAGAATGATACATTGTAGTCTTACAGTAAACTGTCTTCACTCTACTCTTCTATATGAACGTGTACTGTTCACCAAAGAATAGTATGGAGGAGTTCTGAATTCCAATTTCTCTACCTCCATCCACCATACTTAAAAAGGTTTGACTGTTATTTAACTCCAGTTTCTACGTGAATGAGGTGTGCCACTTGCCAGTTCTGTTGGGAAATACTAAATAGTGTACTATAACAAAATTAACTGTAAGGTTAGACCTACTTTTCAAGATTCATTGAACTGTATGACGCCTACAACCCTTCAGCTCAGATGGGAAATACTACATACTACAACAAATTAACTGGATGGTTAGACCTACGTTACAAGTTATATCGAACTGTATGAGGAGTGCCACCAGCCACTTCAGGTGGAAAATACTACAGAGTTTCCTAAAATAAATTTACTGCATGTAATTGAGTAGTACTTATATTACATCATTGTTGCCACGTGCAGATGTGTCTATTAGAAATATATCACTTATGTTTGATGTGTTTAGTACTGAAAGATGAAAAGATGACTGAAAATTTCCTCAGACTTAAGGGATAGTGAAACTTTCCTTGATTTTCGTCAAAACAATTACTGAAAAACGATGTGAACAGAGACGTCAATGTTTGTTGCACTGAACAGTTCATTGTGAGGGCGTTCAACTCTGCCACGATGACCTGATGTTTGCAACAAATTTACTTGACCGAGTTAATGCCGACAGTTTGACCTTATCATGTTCATAGGGTGTATCCAAAATGATAATGAAACCTCTACCTTCCCAATTTTTGACATAAAGACATCAATTTACAATTGCATCACAATTCACAATCAGCAAAGTCTGTTTCTTGCATCTCAAGAAATTTCCTCCAAATAAATTTCAATGCACAATTTCCTACAGCACTGCATCTTGTGGCTGAGTTGCATGAAGGCCCTGGAAAACATTTACACCAGTCAATCAACCAATTGATATACTTCATTTCCATGGACGATGTAACACACCACTTTTCCATTCATAAGCAATCCTCCTGAGTAAGTGAAACTGAATAATGAAGCTAAAGGAATTCTTGCAAGAAACCTGTATCTTACAAGGTATAATCTTGTAGGAATCTTACAAGATCTTGATATTTTTAGGGATTTAAAATTTTGATTAGGTATTGTTCACGATTTTTGTTCTATTGTTTTACGTCATGTGTGTCTTCTACACGAAGTAAAAGCCAGAAAACAAGCAAATCCTCAGCAAGCGAACGGAAAAGTGAAGAAGCCATTTCAGAGTTTACTGTCAAACGCCAGCGAATAATTATCACGCTAAAATTATAAATCACAGACGTACTATAGCTCGTGATGTGACAGATCGTCTTTGGCGGTTCAAGGTCAAAGAAGGAGTTTTATTGATGTACTGAAAACGAGATCATTTAAAATCCGATCTATTTTATTGAAACACGCCAGCTTGGCTTAGAACCAGAATCGGCTAGAAAGGACAAACTTCAAACAAGATCTCCAACAAATTACCTGTACGTGCTCTAACCAAACTCCTGAAAACACAAGCTGGTGATATTTGGCCTTATACTTTTACGAGAACTCATTGCGATTACATGTTAAGAGCACAAGTGCAAAATTCTTGTCACTGTCGAGGTACATCGAAAAACAGTTAGGCTAGCGGAGTAAAAAACTTCTTGTTCGCTCGCATTTTAAGGCCAAACAAACCAGCAACAGATCGATTATTTCCTTCCAAAAAGAGCACAGATGATTGTTATTTTAATAACAATAAGAATTCGAGTTTCATTCCTGAACAAAGGAAAAAAACGACTAAACCACGTTTTAGAAATTTGCATCCACTTGAAATATCTCATCAGTAGAAATAACAAATGGTTTAGTATCCAAGAAAATAATTTGTGAAGTAACTTCTTCCACCAACTTTAAGCTATTACTGGTGTACCGTTTGTCGTTCTCGTTGTCTTTCTCTTCTTTCGTTTCTGTTCTTCTGACATAGGCCGTCCAGGCATCTTGCAACCTTAGTAGATTCGAAATTAAAAATCTTAAGACATACCAAAAACTGCAATTCAGAGCAAAAAAGCAGCGCTAAACAAATTAAAAATAAACACTCAGCTTTGAGTTTATATCCCTCAAACGCTTGACGTGAATAACTACAGCTATATTATGTTAAACCTGGATTGAAACCAGCGAGAAATGCAAGGAAAACATTTTTTTCCAAACCGTACCTGAAAACGAAAAGCATCGACTGTCAAGAGCTTTGCTGACGTAGCATGGCTGTGTAGCCGCGTCGAGCCACAGAAAGAGCGCGAAAATTTAAGCCTTGCACCGTGTTACATAAAAGGTCGAAAATCGTTCGGAAACGTTGAAACTGGTCTCGAAATGTTATTTACATGGCCTTAGCCGATTTCTGATTGGCTTACGCAGCGTAGCGTGACAAGAGCGAGAGAAACCAGTTTCACAAAATGGTGTTACACAGTGAAACTCTTGTTTTTGTCACCACTGCGATCGTTGCGACCGTTGCGACCGTTGCAGAAGTAGAAAGCGGTTCTACTTTTCGTGAAACTTGTCACGCAACGGAAGTTCAAAACGTTTCACGAAACCGACCATTTTATACGGTGCAACGCCTGCTGAAACATGTTTCGCAACGCCGTTGCACACAAGTTTCAGCTAAAAGTTTCAACGGGTAACAGCGCCTTAATACATTGCCCTGAAACAAAATATGGACACATACAAACCCTACAAGGCCAGCTTCATGACCAGCTTCATGACCCGACATACATGTAATGATTATGGTGGAAACTGTGGAAATTTGAGCTTCTGGAATTCCTTGTTGACATCCTACCTTAAAAATTATCTGGAAGCCTGTGACAACCTCCAATACATTTAAGTGTCCTCCTTTTCAAATTGACCGTTTTGTATATGTATAAAATCAATAATATTTATTATTTATTGTTGAATTTTTCATGATTTCTTACTGGTAGTGTCGGAATTGGTGTTTGAAAACTAAAACTCAAACAACTTTTGTATTTCAGTCATAAATTTGCTCTTTTTTTTTTTTAAGGCTCGCATACATGTTTATGCAAACAAAAGACAAGTGACAAAGCTTTGTATACCATGTCATAGGAAATAGTTACCTATCTCCCTGCACAAGCAATGTGGAATACAGCTGAATATACACTGTGCAGTTATCATTACACTAACTTTCCTGTATTCTGATTGGCTATATTTTTTTTATGGCTTGGTATAAAGGCCTTCATGTTACTGAACACGTGACATTTTTTTGGACATGAGGCACCAGTGAAGGTATGTATACAGGTGACAAGGGAGTGACTAGGCGACTACAGAATTAGCGGCCACTATGGTGTTCCTGTAGTGTCATGGTTTCAAGAATAAGGCATCTGCAAGTGGGAAATAAGGGACTGTGTATAATGGCGTTTAGCTGTGACAAGAATACAAAGATCCATATATTCATTCCCCATTCGTTATTATTGTTATTGTTTTAAATGGCCTTAATACAACGTAAAGTGAAACTACTAAGGGAGTAGGTCTGCAAAAGTAAGGACTGTGCTGAGGAGAGTCTCTGTGCTGCAGGGGGAGGGAGGGTTGATGTGAGTCGCAATGATCATGAATCAGCAATCAAACGTGTTCTGAAAAGCATGACTATTCTATATAAAAGTTTAAGTCATTAAGCCAATCTCGTTCCCAGATTCCTCGTTCCCCTTCACAAGCGGGTCGGGTAACGAGCGATTCTGGGGTAATCTGTTTCGAATGACAAGATTCTTGTCATGAACACCATTGCGCAGACGTAGGCGTAACGCCAAAGTGGAGAAGATATTTGGAGGATTTGTTTCACGATGGCATGCAATTTTCTTTATCAAAATTAGGATATCCCAACCGAGAACTGAAAAAGAAACAATATGACGTGGTGGGGCGATATGACTGGACAAAAATCTGCGTGCTGAATATGTTACCAACGGGCTGTGTTGACAAGTGTTGCCTGGGATTTCGATTAGAATTTGTGTATCGTGGAAGTGTAAAGCAGATTGTGTCGCTGCTGAATGCACTGATCCGGGATCAGTTTCAAAAGTTAAAAGACTGTCTCTGTTTTGCAAACTATCGTGGAAGAGGAAGGAGAGCGAAACACCAGACTCTAGAACGATATTCTTTCCAAAAGAAGAAATCATTCTAATCGAAAACTATGTCTTCTTTGAAGGATCTTTCAAGTTAGATTCTTCGTCACCAGAAAAAATTTACGATTCTTTTCAAAAGAATATGAGTTCTGTGGGTAAGAGTTTCCTTACTGTTCTAAAGAAGTAGAGGTCTTGAGGGAAGTATAATTTGGCTGTTTTTCACTAATTTTGTATGGACAGAGAATGACTGTTCTCCACCAAATAATGAATAATTCTTGAATACAGATGTATATTTCTAGTTGGATAAACATGTTGATTTTTAGAATATTATTCTTCCATGAACATTTATCATGCTTTCCAAATTTAGGAAATACATATACAGTGTACATGCATACACAAGGCAATACATACAAGCCATAATCACAAGAACAACTCCGTTAAATTTCACTGAAATAATTAATGTCGCAGAACAAATACAAAATTTCTGAAACTTAAACGCCTAAAACACTAATGATTTTGAAAAATCTATTCGACATGAAATCAGCCAAATTATTTAGCTAAAAAGATAAGTCCTTCGAAATGAAATTAGTTTGTAAACTCCAACGAAAAGAAAACGAAATTCTATTTAGTGGATGGTGTAGATCTTAAATTGAGTGAAATTAAATAAATGGAAGGTGTTACACAAAAACAATTTTTGTAATTAAAATCTATCGCTGTCCATTTTCCTTATATCACTTCTATCCCAACAAAAAAAAAGCTAATCTGGAACTAATTCAAAGCACACACCCAAAATTGCTCATTAAATGTTCACCTGAAATATATGAAAAACTAATTCTAGTTTATTTCCTTCACAATGTGAGGTCAGGGTTAACAGCTGGTACAGGTGAATGTCTTTTATGACAGCCCAGTGAAAACTTTCCAGTGTGACAATTTAATTGACCTCATTAGTAATAGTATAAATTACTACATAACATAATACAGTTTGACATGGTATGAGTTAATTAATTGCCTGACCCTTGCCTGACATGGTCATGTTCTGTACTATTTCTCGCCTGTTGTGCGACAAATCAAGAAATGTACTCAGATGTGTTTACCTGATGTAGGTTAGTGCCCATGTGGTGGTGCAACTGTTTATACACGTAATAAGAGATTATTAAATTTAAGCTAAAGGTGTAGAGCCACCTTTTTTTATACAGGGCAGTATTTTTTTCTTTCGGCGAATGCTAAATATATATTCTCTAGAAACTCAGTGTAGACATGTTGGCTTTCTTGCATACTCTAGGTTAACCATGTTGTGCACCCCAAACAGAGCAGAAAGACTCTGCTTGTATGAATTTACTTCCAGAAGAACGTCATTGTCGACAATAATGAAAAGCTGTTGTTCATAATCGTCGGTCTCGGGGCAGAGCATATGAACATCCCCACTTATAATTAAAACTGTTTAATTCACATAATCGTAAAATTGACGTTGTCAATTTCCTTTGGGAAGGCAGAGACATGCACACTGAAAGGTCAGTGAAATAATGTATCAAGCAAAATAAAAACTGCAAAAGCAAAAAGTTCTTTTTAGAATCACACGACAGTCCTGGTTTGATAAAGTATTTTCTATTAGATTGCAGACTCTGAAAAAAAAATTGATTCTGTCAAAACGTTTTTGCAAAGATCACAACTACTACGTTTGCATTTAATGCAACCACCTGTTTCATTGGTTTCTTGTTCTACTCTTGTAGAAACGTTTTGATAGAATCAACTTTTTTCAGAGTTTCCAAACCAATAGAAGATACTTTATCAAACCAAGATTTTCGTGTGATTCTAAATATGTAATTTATCTTGCCTCTTGTAACAAATGTCGCTTGCAATATGTTGGTTCAACGGCAACGCAATGCGAAGTTAGATTCCGCAAACATAAATCATCAATGGTAACAAACAAGAAAACCTGTGAGTTCGCGGTACATTATAACAATAGTCCGCATGCCTTAAGCGACTTTTCTTTCCAGTTTATCGATCAGGTGTTTGCTACCAATTCCACTGAGATTTTGGATAAACTTTGGATCACGAAGGAAGCGTACTAGAGTGCGCAACTTTTCTCATTACCACCTTTTGGCCTTAACAAAAGGCAAGAATTCCACTCCAGGAACTGAATCACCTACAATCAACCGACCACTTGAGTCGTAATAGCCTGCAAGCTTAACGAACCTCAAAACTTCACAACACGATATAGCACATGAATTCTTTATTTTAATAATTGTTTTAGTTCTCGCTATTATTAGTGACGCTGTGCTCATAGCGAATGACCAAGACAAACTACAGGAAATTGTAACTCGAGTGAAAGAAGAAAGCAGCAAGGCCGGTCTTGACATGAATGTCAAGAAGACAAAGACGATGATCATCTCACGAGACCCAGAGGGTGTGGTGTGCTGGGAACTAGACTACATCCGGGAGACCACAGTGGGACGTTGTTGTTGATTAAAAAAGGCTGTTGTGCTGGGATTACTGACTTTGTGTCGTTTTATTTCGATTACAAACACTACAGAGGGGAAGAAAGTAGATATCAAAGTTGATAATGAAACTATACAGCAAGTCCAATAAATTCATCTATTTAGGCACGCTGATATTGGAAGAAATAAAAACGGATAAAGAAATTAAAAGAAGAACATTGCAAAAGGAAAATTCAGCTCCATGACTAAAATTCTAATATCAAAACCTTTAAACTCACTACAAAACTCAAGATTGTAAAATGTTATATCTATTCAATGGGTGTGAGGTATGGACTCTTCCAAAGTTCTTGAAGCTAAAATGGAAGCCTTCGAAATGTGGTGCCTCAGTGTGTTAGGGAATGTTAGGTGGAGTGACAAAGTTACAAATGAAAGAGTTCTCATCAAGCTTAAGACAAAAAGACAGCTCTTGAGTGACATTCAGAAAAGAAAGCTCAAGTATTTTGGCCATATTAAGAGAAAAAATGACATCTTGACGACAGTATTAGAGGGAAAGTTAGAAGGCAAGAGACCAAGAGGGCGGCCGAGGAACAACTGGATGGCAGATATCAAGGAGTGGACTTGCCAGCCAGCCTACGCCTGCACCAGCCAAGCTGCCGACCGCAACCTGTGGAGTGTCATTGCACGTCAACCGTCGAAGAGGCGATGACACTCCCCAGATACCCAGATTATTACATTATAACTTTCGGAATACAATCATTTCTTTTGTTTGTAACATTCTTTTGGCCACACTGGTAAAATTCCAATACCTGTATTGTTGTTAAGTTTTGTAACATACCGAACAATCCTTGCAAACCATATATAAGTTTTTAAACGTAAGTATTATCCAGATGCTGTAAACTGATGAAGGTCTAAGACCGAAACGTTTTCAAATATATATTTTTATTTTTTATAATATATATATATATATATATATATATATATATAGGTATAATAAAACGACGAAGAGACAAACTCTTGACAGTTCCAGCGTTTAATCGACGTTTCGGCCTTCTTCAGGATAGTTTAAAAGTTAAAAATTAAAAAAGCTATATACAATGGTTGTGAGTGGCAGAGTTACGGGCTTTTATATAGTACACAGAAAATGGAAATTAAGGTTACGTAACAAAAGAAAAGGTCTTAATTACAAGTTAGGCAAAACAAAAAACAATTGATAAAAAGGAACAAACAGACTAATTAGATAAATCGTGTTATTACGTAACAAACTCCCCATTGAGGGCTTCTGAGTGAATGTGCGGGTCAATGTCATAACAAGGTCCTCAGAAAGGGCCCCTAAACAATGTAATAGATTCCCAATCGAAAGCCCCTGAATGAAAAACCAAACACAAACATAACAGAATCCCCCAATAGAGTTTTTGAACAAAGACAACAACGACTAAGTGAAGGCTAACAAACCAAAAGGGCAAGATTACAAACTGGAAACATTCAAAGCTAGATGGGAGCTAACGAGGTCCTACAGACAGCAAAAATTACGATGATTACAAATTTGAGCTGAAAAGAATTTACACTACAATAGCGACAAAGTCAACTGTTGTAGCAAATACGATTTTTGGATTTGAATTCATGCCTTTTGTTAAGACCGTGTGGATATAATGAAAAGAGTTGTGAGGTCCAATATGCTTCTCTGGTGAGGAGCAGTTGTTCAAGATGGGTGTCATTTTTGTGGTTTACAATTTGTTCGATAATAATAAAACTAATTTGACAAATTTGATGCTCAAAAGAATTATAATGGACCGCCAGCTCACATGTTCTTCTGTTCTTAAGCATTGATGATTTATGGTTACGAAAACGAACCTTGAATTCTGTTGAAGTGGAGCCCACGTACTGCTTTTTGCATTTGTTACAAGCAGCCAAATAAATGACATTTTCGGAAGTACAGCTTAATTTCTGATTAATCCTATATATGCGGCCCGTAGCAAAACTCTTAAACTTAGTATCTTGAATCAAAAAATGTTTACAAAGGTCACATCTTTTGTTACATTTGCAACAACCTCGATCATCTTCCAAGGTTTCATTTCTGGCTTCAATGTTCCGAAATTTAGATGGAGCTAAGATTTCTTTTAGGTTTTTTGTTCTGCAGTAAGCTGGAAAAATCGACTTTGATGGAAAACTCTCTAAAAGCTCAGGAGACAATCTAAGTAAGTGGGAATGTTTTTTAATCACCTGCTGGATGTCTGGAAGAATTGAGTTGTAGTCAAGTACTAGAGGAAAAACCTTTTTCTTTGGCTTGACTCTTTTTGTTAAGAGTTCGGACCTCTCATTGCTTAATGCTTTTTCAAATTGTCTGTCCACTAATTCCTTGCTGTGATTTTGTGAGCACAGATATCCTTTATATTCTTCACATCTCTTGTTCAAAAATTGGTCTGTAGAACAGTTGCGTTTAATTCGAAGAGCCACCCCATAGGGAATTGCACGCATACAATGTGATGGGTGCGAACTCGAAAAAGGTAAATAAAGATGACTATCGGTTGGCTTAGCATAAATATCAGTGATTATAAACCCATCTTGGAGGTGCAAAGTAAGATCTAGAACGTTGAGGCTACTCTCCGAATATACCAGTTCAAACTTGATGGTGGGATATTTCACAAAATAGTTATATTTTATTGGAAATATAGGCTGCTGTAAAGTTGCTCCCAAACACACAGTAAAAGCATAACCTTCTGTGTCTAGATAATGAAACTAAATGAGCCAGGTAGTTCATTGATGGCAGCACTTAGCTCTGTTTTCTGTAAAGTAACAAGGGGTATCACTGATCCCCTTCACCAATTCTGGCCCCATTCACCCATTCACCCCTGGAAGTGAGACATGACAGATTTTACTCTGTCTAATGCCAGGGAGGCTCTAGTGGTCAACTGGGGTCATCCTAGGGCGTTTGAGGTGTCAATAGGTTAAGCAGTCAAAAACTTTGTCCCTGCCATTAAATAGGATGCTAACCAATCACAGAGTTGTTACAAAGTCTATCAAACATTTGCCAGAATTAAGTTGTATGCGGGTACATATGGAGAGGAAACTTGGATTAAAGTTATGGAAAACTGAGAGATAATCAAGACCAAACTCGTTCCCAGAGTCTCTCTTCTCTGCCTCCTTTCTCCTCAACGACAAAGGAAGCAGAGAGGTTGGATAAAGACCTGGCCTCGGTTGTTTAAAACGTGGATAGCGCTACCCACCAGGCCCCAGTTGTTCAAATGACTGATAGCGCTACCAGCCGGATAAATCACTATCCAGTGGATAAGCAATAGCGGAACCAACCGCACTTTCCAATGTATAGTGATTTGTGCCTTGGATAGCGTTATCCACCTTTAGAACAACTGGGGCAAGATAAATCACTATCCAGCAGATAAACACTACCAAAATCAATTGAGTTATCCAGTGGATAGTAATTTAATTAGTGGATAGCACTATCCACCCTTAGAACAACTGGGGCCAGAACTCATACAGTCAACCAACCTTTAAAGTCTCAAACACTTGACCACTGTGGCTTCAATAAGCAAATAATAATTGCCACTGTAATTAATACTGTGGGCTGAGCAATTGCGGAAAAAAAACGCACTTATGCAGTAGTATCTTAAGGTACTTCAGGAAGAAGTACTTAATTACTCAAGAGAAAGGTGTCATTCTTATAACTGACTTTTAAGTGCTACAAGTAATAGGCTCTAGAGTATGGTCAAGATATTAGACCATACATTTTTTAATTTTATCATAAACGTTAAGCCAAGTATTTGCTGAGTATTTGCATAACAAAATCAACAACTAAAGTTTCTATTTTTTCTAAGTGCCTAAAACGCAAGACAAGTTCCATTGGATGTGAGTTGATCTGGCCTCTTCTTCCAAAGGATATTGAGAACAGTACAGTGTAATGAACCCAAACAAAATGCGAGTAAAAATTTCAACCTACCGAAAGGATTGCTTTGCATGCCAGAGAGACGGGTCTTCCACGATATTTGCAAAGCATTCAACAGCACTGTCACATGCCAAACGAGTTTTCTTTGCATGAGTAATTACCTCTTTTTCTTCCAAACAATCATCTTCTAAAGGCTTTTGCACCTTTCCAGGACACTCACGTGTACGTAAGTAACTATACGAGAAGATCTTATGGATTCATATATTAATATACAGCAATTTAAAGAATCGGTAAAGCTACATCTTAAATACATAATTACTCAGTGAGAGACGATTCCATTCCATTAGATTTAATAGGTTCCCACTCTTTGCTTTGGCTCCAAACTAATCAAGGAAACAAACCAAACAATCATACGGTGCTCTGTGAAACCCTTCGCAGCAGTCGCCTAGTGACCGAAATCGATTGCTCATGCTCAGACTTTCAACCAATCAAAAACTTTATCCAAACGGATTATCCCAGAGTCGCTCGTTTCCCGACCCGCTGGTCAAGGGAAACGAAGACTCTGGGAAGGAGATTGGATTTAAGCTTAAATCATGTTTGTATCAGTAAGATGACCTACCGAAAACTCCTTCGGCAATCGTTTTTCTATTTTCGGAGCCTTTGAATCTTCCCGCCCATTTGCTAAATCTATTGTAGCTGTTCGGCTACCCTTTGCTCCAAACATTCATTGAACTCTGTTTACCTTTTTAAGAAGGCATCTATTTTTGCCATGAATTCTTCATCGATTAATGCTGCTTGTGCTGCTCGTCTTTCTTGCCATAACAACGTCTCTGAACTCCCTGACCGTGACTCTAGTAAGTATCGAATCCAGATTCGATGGTTCCATGAAGCGAAGTCTACTCTCGCTAGGTTGGAATTGCTGGAAATCGTGGACTTTAAATAAGCACAGAACATTCCGAAGACTCTCTGAGGATGATGTCATTGGCTTGTATCGTTGTGGTGAACGCTTGTTCCCGTGGACGTCATTCTGACCTGAATTGTCATTGCCTTTTCTTTCAGATTTCATCGATGCTCCTTGGGTTCATTTGGTGGAATGCGTTTCACTTCACCCGCACAAAATGTCAAGGAATCGCCGTCACTACAAAGATCCAATCATGGTCGTCCAAATCGCTCGTCCAACAACGAAAGAAAGAAGAACTAGACACTCGGTGAGCGTACACTGGGTTTCCTGTGGTACGTGCAGCGTTGCAGGCAATTTTTTCAGGTCGGGGGTTATTAAGAGCGAATGCACAGAAAAATCGAGCAAACCGCGGCCACAGCTCAAAACCTAACCCACCCTCATATTCGGTTTATAGTAAGGTTTTAATGAGTTTATAACACTGCTGCTGTTAAAATTTTAAAATGCGATCGAGTTCGGGAATTATTTGAGATTTTCGATTTCAACATTCTGCTGGCCTAAAATTAGGCGCCGAACACGCGAAACCAGTCCAGTGACATATTTGAGCTGACTTTCAGAAATGAAGGAATATATTGGCAATTTTCCACTTAAAATTCACAAAACAGATATCTAACAATTTAAGAACGGCACATTCTTTAATTTTAAGAGGAAAATATCAGCGAACGAGCAAAATTCTGATACATAATTTGCATAATGCTTATAAACACAAAAATTTACCGCTAAAACCAAAATCGAATTTTCTATATGGGGGAATTCTCCAAATCATTCCAAATCCCGGTTACTACCCAAAGAGATACAGTATTTGAACATTATCTAAAAATTAGTCTGGGTTTTTTTGCGAACGCTTTAGAAATGATTCGATTATTTTGAGGTTACTTTGCCCCCGAAAACTGCTAATTGACTTAGGGGCAATTGGCACGTGCAAGTGACGCTGGTTTTACTCGTCAATTTAAGCTTAATTTAAGGCAAAAACTGACAAGATTCTATAAATTTGAAACTCAACTTATATTCTAAGCGCTCAATGGTTATTTCCGTTCTTGAGATCTTTTAGATTGGAGGATGGCCATTGCGAGCAGACCTGCCAGATCTGTTTTCCCGTGACTGCGAAGTCAGAATCATATGGAGAAATAATTCTCGCTCCAGTCTTCGTAAATAAATCAGCTTTGCAGTGCGATACCTAAGAAAAAATAGGTCAGGTAGGAAAACCTTCTAGCGCAATTTGGATCCTTTGTAGCAAGCAGTGTATTTGCTATACGGTGACGGTGACTACGGTACCTCTTATTGCGTGACCAGGAAATTAAGGACTGACTCCAGCTAAAAATGAGTGCATGGGAAACCAAAACACTCGAGGTGTGGAAAATTCATTTTCTTGTATGACGAGCTGTCCTTTAACAATCAAGCCCCACATTAGATTTCAACTGAATGAAGGTCATGATGTGGAAACACCGAGTCAAATGGTGGATGCTATGCAATCTTCGGGGGTTGTACCTGGTCTTAATGTCTCCCTCTGTGAAGGCGTAGTCTCGGCCAATTCTGCAGCGCAAGCAAAACACTGTGGCAAACGTAGAATATGGCAGCACATACGCTCGCCTGTGGAAGGCACACAAAATAGGGCCAGCCGGAAAGAAGACTCCGCTATCAAAGATAAACATTCCCGCCAATTTTCAGATAGCACGGTTCTCTACTGGTTTTGCAGACAAGGAGGTGTATGACCAGTTCTCTGCTGTTAAGTCCAAACAGCAACGACTTCAATTGCTTTCCAATGAGCGAGGGAGGATCCCCCACCTACTAGCCTACTTTCTGGAAGTAGTGAGCTATACCCATGTCCCGAGGAATTCTGCAAAAAATCGTACTTTCAGGAGCCCATGACTAGGAGCCTACACCTCCAATACTAGGTCGATGCAACGGCATTTTCACAGATCAAGCTATTTTTAGACGAGTTCTCAAATACGATCTGGCTTGAACGAGTGCCAATCCTCATTCCCATGTGGATTAATTTCTCATGCAAGTCTTGTGATTGGCTGGAAAGGTCCGGTTTCGCGGGAAAATCACACCATAAATAACTTGGTCTGTAAAAACGCCGTTTCATAGATGCAATGAACTTGTAAGCTCCTAGTCATGGGCTCCTGGTACTGTATCAGAGGTTTTTGGCATTGCAGAGGCACTTGGATCGCGGCAAGCACGCCCTAGCGCTAAAAAGTGTAACAATGCTTAGGAAAGCTGCCCGTGGATATGCAACGAGACTTGAAGGCCAGTTCACCAGAATGTCACAGTTTGGAGAGGACACCACGAGTACGGATGCTCCAGCACAACTGTCGCGATTGCAGATGGGCTGGGCTCTCAAACTGGCTCAGACAAGCAGAGCAAGATTCTCGGAGAAGCAAGGAGAGTACTTGACAAACGAATTCCTGATCGGAAAAAGGACAGACCAGAAGGCGAATCCAGCGCAAGTCGTGAGGTCAATGATTACAGCCAGAGATAAGACCGGCAAGCGTACATTCTCTAGTGCAGAATTCTTCACAGCGAAACAAACAACCAGCATCTTTTCGCGTTTAGATGCCAAGCGGCGCCTGAGTGTCCACTCCCATGCGCCGGTAATTTCTGATGAGGACGAGCAGGAGGACGATGACAAAGCGGTAATTACCGATACGTCTTTTGGTGAGCTAAGGGATCACGAGATGGTTAGTGTGCAACCAAACCATCCGATTTGCTACGAGAGTTACAACCTTTGTCACCTGATGTCCAAGTCCAAGCTCTCATCATTTGACATTACCATGCTGTAGTATATCTGCGAGCGCTTCGTCATCGATACCGAGGACCTCACCGCTAAGAGGAAAACGCCATATATTTCAAGACTTCAGAACTTCCTGGAGCAGTGTTCTTGGTACCAAAATGTAAACTGTATGAACGCGTCGTGAACAAGGGGGAAGCACAATTCTCGTAGATGGGCGTGCTCGATGAGGTGCATGTTCGTCTACGAGTTACAGCCAAAACAGGGATTCGCAACCTATCGTTTTGCTATTTTTTTGGTTCCGTTAATCAATAACTTAGGGCGAAGGCGTGTTTTTTTATTGCTCGAATGATTTGAGTGACGCAGTGTTCAATCTACAATCGTGGTCAAAAGTTGTTGGGAAGGTTGAGGCATCAGCTCACTTCACACCTAATTCGATTTTTCTAACTATTGGCTGAAGTATTTGGGAAATACCATGCTCTTGTGGCCCCCCTCCCCCATATTCAATGTTGGAGTCCTTCAGGTAAGAAAAGTCACCATTTTTTTTCCCTGGAAAATCCAACATTGAAAAGGGGGAGGAGGGTATCTGTAAAATGTAGTTACCTTCCCAACACTTTCACTGGACGAAAAAATGGATTTACACCAAATTTGCACAGTGAAATTATGGTGCAAAGATATACCTACTCAAGTGCAAACCATAAACAAAGCTGGTAAAGTCCACATTTGCTACAACATTTGCACACCAATGTAAATAGGGTTGTAAACATGGACTTTACCAGTTTTACTTAAGATTTGCACCTAAGTTAGTATATCATTGCTTATAATATGCACTGTGCAAATTGGTGTAAATCCGTTTTTTCGTCCAGTGTTTTGTCCATGATTGTAGGCCCGTCTTTGCGTCATGCACGCAGAATATCCTATTCTGACGCAAAATGAAACGATTATGGAGTCATACTGACGCAAAAAAAACAACAACAAAAACCGAAAAAAGAAGTTGCCTCAAAAATAAGTACTGCCAAAGCAGCACTAAGGCAAAAGTAAAAGTATATTTAAAAAATACGTGTGCTTACTAGCCTGGAATGAGCGCGCGAAATTAATGGCGTTTCAGACTACGCAGGGACGAGTACTTTTTGTGTCAGTCGTTGAACGCATTTCCGAGAGAGACTGGAGGCTACATTCCCACATTCTGCGTATCATTGTTTGCTGCGGTTGAAAGAATAACTGTATTGTCTGCGAATTCAGCTAGTATCAATGGTTTTGACATTAATTTAATGCCTTACTCCCTCAAAGTTTGTTCACGCGTGAATCTGCGTTCTGGAGAGACGAGGTTTCCCCCAGAAAGAGGGGGTTTTTGTGGCAGTATTTCAATGAACGGAACTGGCGTCATGGCCTTAGCAGCGCGGAAACCTCAGGTTGTACTGCTTCTAATCGCATACCATCAGTCAGCTTCCTATTTCACCAGAATATGAGTATATTTTACCAGAATATGAGTGGTGGCACCAAATGCTCGGTGAGGCGATACCAACAGTTGATGCACTGGCAGAGAGATTTAATGAGTTCTTGCGTGATCTTACATCTAATTTTATCCCACTTCCTGAATCTGCTGTGGAACTCGTCCCAGTCCCCCAAGAGCTTCTAGTCTGCCATGGTACTGTGTTCTCCGCATTACGGTCTATCAAGGTGAAAAAATCCTCTGGCCCGGATCCGGTTCAAGCAGTTGTTTGGAAAGAATTTGCTTTCGAACTGGCTGATGTTAGTAAAGATCTCTATAACTCATCCTTGGAACAAGGGGTTGTCCCAGTCCAAATTAAGGAGTCGATTGTACATCCCTTACCCAAGTGTAACCCTCCAAAGTCAGTAGGAGAAGACTTAAGACCGATTACCCTTACCTCGCATTTAGCGAAAGTAATGGAAGGATTTACCCTCAACTCCTTAAGTAAGCAGGTTAAGGACAAATTAGATCCTAAGCAATTCTCAATTAATGGTAAGTCCACCGTCCAGGCACTTGTATATCTATTACATATTATCCTAGCATCATTTGACAGAGGAGACAACTATGCGCGCATTTTCTTTGCCGTTTTTCTAAAGGATTCGACAATGCCAATGTCTCATTCGGTGGATTGGGGCGTTTTTCTCGTTCAGGCCTCAGCGTGTTATGTTAAATGGCTCCTTGTCGCCTCCTGTTTTTCCCAACGGGGGAATACCGCAGGGCACTAGGCTCGCACCATTGTTGTTTGCTATCTTGGTGAATGGATTGGCGAGTTTTTGGCCATGTCGTGTTAAGTATGTCGACGATACCACTGTATTTGAGATCATCCCCAGGTGCTCGCCAAGCTATTTGCCCTGTATGGCTGACCATATTTGCCAGTTTGCCACTGAACGGGGGATGCGCCTCAATCCCAAAAAGTGTCGGGAAATGGTCGTCAACTTTTTGCAGTTTCAACCCACGCAACTCGGTCCCTTGCAGTTAATGGGCTCAGTAGTTAAACGTGTAAACAGTTATAAAATTCTTGGCATTCACCAAACAAATGACCTGTCATGGAATGGACATATAGATTATGTTTTTAAGAAAGCGAACATACGGCTCTATGCCCTTCGTTTGCTAGCGAGATCAAAGGTTCCAGCTGTAGATTTCATTGCTATCTATTGCGCCCTTGTAAGATCAATCCTCGAGTATGGATCACCAGTTTGGGCCGCTCTACCAGAGTATTTGAGTGATGTTGTTGAGCGCGTACAGAGGAAGGCCCTCCGAATAGTATTTCCTGGCCCGGCTTACAACGAGGCTCTAGTCGCGTCTGGTCTCCAGACCCTTGGCACTCGTCGTGGTCAAGCTTGCGTCAATTTTCTACGCGATGCTCGCGCGCAAGAGCCACTACGCTCGGTGCTTACATGTACTGCATCCCAGACAAATTATCATGGTTACACGCTCAGGTCAGGAAACACTAATTTACTTAAACAAATGAATTCGTAACATATAAGAATTCATAATATTATATATTCTAGTATTGACCCCATTCGTGTAATTCAGCCTTAGCTGCAAAACGGAAGGAAATAAACACAGTATCAGTATCTGTATCTGAGTCGTTGAGTTATTTATATGCAGGGAATAGGGGAAACCGTTGCTTTGCCGATCGATTCATGCCTTGTTTCTTTGACTTGGCTTTGAAAGAGTTAGTTGATGACTTAGTGGTTGTCTCCGCTAAAGGGAAGATTTTGAGCAATTTGACTTTGCATCTGCTTTGCAGCACTGGAGAAAGAAGGATAGGAGGATCTTCACAGACTAACTCAGGAAAAACCTTTTCATTTAAAACAGACATGATTTGCATTGCAGTGGCAATAGTTACTTGTGATAACATAAGAGCATGAAATGAAAAAAGTGCTTGAGAGTTTTTTGGAACTTTTTTTTTCAGAATTGGTCTGCCATTCTTTAAAATAACGTTTCAGCTTCACAGCTATTTGACTGTTTACTGCAATAAACGAATCAAAACTGTGAAAAGCATAAAAACTATATTCATACAAGGGAAATGTTAGGGAAAAAAATTCTTGTGGCTCAAAGTTTCCCACGCTCCATTAACTTTCCTAATGGTGCGTCCCTTAGACGCAGTACAAACTTCTCGAGAGGGCAAACCATCGGGGGGCGGTCTCAGGTCAATCCGAGCCGAGATTATCTCCGGAGATAATGCGCGTTTACGTGCCTGTTCACCATGGTCACCACATCTTTACATTTGAATAACGTATTCAAAGACATTTGGGGTGAAGGAATGGTGCAGTGGTCAGAGCACTCGCCTCTCACCAATGTGGCCCGGCTTCGATTCCCAGACTCGGCGTCATGCCATATATGTGGGTTGAGTTCTTGCTTCTCTACTCTGTGCCGACAGGTTTTCTCCGGGTACTCCGCGACCGGAATAACCCACTGAACGGCCTCTTCTTTTGAAGATAAGTTGAATTTCATTAAAATAGGTTCACAGGTAACGAATATTGTCATTTTTTGCTTTAAAATAAGCTTAAATTGACACGTAAAACTAGCATCACTTGCACGTGTCAGTTGACCCGAGTGTCAATTAGCAGTTTTCGGGGGCAAAATATCCTCAAAATAATCGATCCATTTCTAAAGCGTTCGCAAAAAACCCAGACTAATTTTTAGATAATGTTCAAATACTGTATCTCTTTGGGTAGTAACCTAGATTTGGGGTGATTAGGAGAATTCCCCCATGTAGAAAATTTGATTTTGGTTTTAGCGGTAAATTCTTGTGTTTATAAGCATTATGCAAATTATGTATCAGAATTTTGCTCGTTCGCTGATATTTTCCTCTTAAAATTAAAAA